>NW_009259032.1:402404-484562 GCF_000687185.1 Egretta garzetta | reverse complement strand
GACATTCCTGCGGAACAATAACAGCATCCATTATGAAGTATTTACTATTTAATCAGACTTCTGCACTTCCATACCATGCCACATCTGACCAAAGCTATGGCCCTGTATATAAAGAAGCAGCCAAAGATCAACTTTTTGACCGAATGGCAATAGTTTAACACTACATAATTCTGAGCACGTTCCTGTACAGTTGCCTACCAAATTCTGGCTTGCAGAGTTACTATGAACCAAAAGGGAAAGAAAGGTGACTTATTTTTTCCAAGAACACTACTTACTGTACTGTCCTGACAGACAGGACCAAGAGGGTGAGCCACGGCCATCCCCAGCTGCTAAGGGGAACAGAGCAAGACCTCCCAGGCAGCGCAGGGCTCACCAAAGCGGCGGGAAAGGGCGCTGCCAAAAACGCTCAGCCACACAGGATGTCGCCGAACATCCCCCTCCCCCCGCAGGCTTCCTCAGGCGGCACGTGGACAACGCTTTCATCTCCATGTACAAATTATCTGGCAATAGATTCACTATTCAAACACATTGGATTACTGGGATCTGGTTTTAAACCTACATCTTTTTTTCTTAGCAGGTATTTTTTAGGAGTAGTATACAGAAGCGTGAGTTATTTAGAAGACAAAATTTCTTTTCGATATAAAAAATTGTACTATAGCATTCAGAATGTGTGCAGATTCTTACTAGTTTTTTGTCTTCTTGAATTTTAGACGGGAAAATATGTCTCTACCTGGTAAAAAAAAAAATTCCAACTATTTACATGACAGTGTAAGAATCAAACCAAATCTTTCTCAGTGGAACTCATATCCTTTTATTTTCTAACAAAAACTATCAGGTTTCATTTTACATCAGCTCCTTTCATTAAGAATAGGCACAGGCAATGAAAAGCCTGCCTGATAGCTATTCCTGATTTGGAAACATCACTGGAATTATCAACCCCTTTCTAAAAACTCAAACTTCCATGCACCATTTTAAAGCATTATGTATTTGAGGACTATTTTTTTTACTAAATCTGCTCACCAGATTTTCACTAAACAATTTGGCAAAACTCAGTAAGTGCTGTTATGGTTAAAGTGTTGGGAATCAAAATCTGAAAAATAAATCTACAGTATAAAATAATATGAAACTGAGACAATTCCTATAGAAATTTAGCATTCATTTTTCCCCATGGCCCAGGAGTTCTGGCAGCATGGGGACCAGAAGTCCCCAACATGGCTGTATTTGTTTAAAGCTGCAATTAAATCAACGTCACTCAGGAACGAGGTATGTTGCCTCACAGAAAGCTGAAGGTTACATCGAGCAAGCTACTCAATTCTGCGTAAAGAAACAGTCCAGCAAAAAGAAGGTGCTGTTGCATTTAGACATGGTTTAGTAGGCATGGTGGTGTTGAGTTGACCGTTGAACTTGATTACCTTAGAGGTCTTTTCCAACTGTAATGATTCTATGGTGAGTCACCTTAGAGTAACAGCACCTGTAAACCACATCGGGAGCAGACGAGAGGGTCATTCCTCAACAAAGCCCACATAGACCAAATTTAGACAGAAAATAGAAAGAAAAAAGTCCCTTTAACAGGTATCTCAGCTGACAGCATGGAAAACAGGCCACTTGGGAGGAGGCAGTAACACCTGCAAGCCAGAAATAATCATTATCAATAGACTTGGCAGTCAGTTGTGGTATAAATGGTCAATAGTTACCCAAGGTCCCTGGCTCCTCTTCATGAAACACATCACAGGGAGCATTTTCTCAAAGTACAGCTGGGGGCAATGAAACCCACCACAACAGAGCTGCTTAATTGCTGTTGAAGTCCTTAACCAATTTCAGTCCTCGGTGTCATCACCAGAAGGTACTACAGGTTGGCAAGGAAACTGCTTCACAGAAGACCGAGATGAGCCTTACTAGCATCATTTCTTGATGTATGAAGGCTCAAAATAAAAAAGAAAATAACAAATCCACTTCATCAAATGACGAAGTCAACTCTGATGACTATTTTTAATATCTTCTGACATTTCAATCATAGCTGGAGAACACAACAGCAAAGACAGAATTGCCTCGGAGAAGCTCGCCTAATTTTAGACAGAGGCTATGCTAGGAAGGTGTTTGTAAAAGAACGGGCTATGTCAGTCATGTAGTGTCCCCAACATATTGCCAAGTTATTTCCAGATGCTAGGGCACTACTCAGTACACTTCACCCCTTCACTCCTCACATGAAGCGCCCCACCTAAAGTTGAAGAGAAATAACAAAGAAAATAACAGACTAGAATATAATAGATTATTTCAGTTGGAAGGGGCCTACAACAATCATCCAGTCCAACTGCCTGACCAATTCAGAGCTGACCAAAAGTTAAAGCATGTTAAGGGCTTTGTCCAAATGCCTCTTAAACACTGACAGGCTTGGGGCATCAACCACCTCTCTGGGAAGTCTGTTCCAGTGTCTGACCACCCTCTCTGTAAAGAAATGCTTCCTAATGTCCAGTCTGAACTTCCCGTGGAGCAGCTTTGAGCCATTCCCACGCGTCCTATCGCTGGACACCAGGGAGAAGAGCTCAGCACCTCCCTCTCCCCTTCCCCTCCTCAGGGAGCTGCAGAGAGCAATGAGGTCGCCCCTCAGCCTCCTTTTCTCCAAACTAGACAAGCCCAAAGTCCTCAGCCACTCCTCACAGGAGACGCCTTCCAGCCCTTCCACCAGCTTTGGTGCCCTCCTCTGGATGCAGTCAAAGACCTCAGCATCCTTCTTAAATTGCAGGGCCCAGAACCGCACGCAGTGCTCAAGGTGAGGCCGCACCAATGCCGAACATAGCGGGACAATCACCGCTTTTGACCAGCTGGTGATGCTGTGCTTGATGCACCCCAGGGTGCGGGTTGCCCTCTGGGCTGCCAGGGCTCACTGCTGGCTCACACCAAGCCTGCTGTCAACCAGCACTCCCAGGTCCCTTTCCGCAGGGCTGCTCTCAGCCACTCCTCTCCCAGTCTATACTTGTGCCTGAAGTTATTCCATCCTAGGTGCAGAATGTGGTATTTGGACTTGTTAAATTTCATCCCATTAATCATAGCCCAATGCTCCAATCTATCTGCAAGGCCTCCTGTCCCTGAAGAGAGTCAGCAGCACCTCCCAGTTTGGTATCATCAGCAAACTTCTTAATGGTGCATTCAGTTCCTGCATCCAGATCATTGATAAATATATTGAACAGAACTGGCCCTAGAATTGAACCCTGAGGAACACTGCTGGTGACCAGTCCCCAGCCAGATGTAGCCCCATTCACTACAACCCTCTGAGCTCTGCCCTTCACCCAGTTCTTCACCCAGCGCACCATAAACCTGCTCATCCCACAGTTGGACAACTTGTCCTGAAGGATGCTGTGAAGGATGCAAACAACCCATTTGAGCACACCGCAAGCAGTCCTCATGTAGCATAACTCTGTGATACCTATTGGGAGAAAATTCTTGACACAAAACACTTTTGCAGGATTTGAGCCTCAAACTTGCAAAAGAAAGATTAAGTCTCACCCCCTTGTAGTGCCCTGCTACTTCACAGGAGGAGGCTGTATCTGACCGGCTGCAAAGCGGGGACTGCACGTTGTGCCGGCAGCTACTTGGTTACCTCTCAATGATGCGGATACGGCTTGGACAGGATAATCTTGTCTCAACTACCTCCGTCATTTCCATGGGCACGCAGGGACCTTTTTGCAAACAGATGAGTGGCAGAGCAGAGAATTACCTGGCTGAGGTGAGAGAACATTTCAGTGTCCTCAAATCTGAATTCCTAACGGTGTCTTTCCAACCAAGTTACCCGTTCTCAGGGGATTAAAGGTCACAGTACTACCACTTCCCACCACTTCAGGAATTGGCCTTTTCCAGAACATACAGTACTTAACAAGAAGAAAACTATATACAACACTTCAACTCTTTAAAAGAACATAACTGATCTCCTCATACACACTCAGATCAAATTCTACTTGAAAAGAACAACCTTAAGTAGCTACGCCACCTGAAGTCACCACACACAAACACACAAAAATATCCATTAAAAAAACCTCCAAAACCAAACCACCAATACAGGATTTTATATTCACTACAGGAAACCTTAAAAACCCTAAGGAAGAATTCACATAAAGAGGTCCTTCAAAAGGATTAGAGCAGTGACACATTATTCTTACTCTGGGCTCAGACAAAGAGCAGTAAAACACACAAAGGCCTGGATAAACACACAAGATTCCCTCGCTGGTTTGATTTTCATCTGGTGAGTTGATTGACTTATACCCATCCCAACTGCTCTGAACACTTTTATTATAAATTAAAGCATTGATATCTGTAACACACATAAATCTGGATTACTCTAACCAGACAAATCTAACTCTAATCTTCAATCATTATCCATCAACAATAACAATGTTTGGCAGTTTCTCAAAAAAAATCTGAAAAAGGTAATGACATCAAAACTTTTACCGAAGAACACTTACAGGCAACAGATACTTGAAGACATATAGGTTGGAAAGGGGAAGGAGGTAGACTTCAAAAGAGTTCCCTGAAAGAAAAGCCTTGTAATTTAAAGAAACGTGTCTAATTGAAATATCAAATTGTAGGGTACGCGGTGAGTTACTAACAGCATTGCCAGAGTATCTTTTGGCCAACTACTGGAATAAGCAAACAAATCCTACCAGTCTCACAGAGCACAAAGCAACATGCGTCCCTATAAAATATAACAAAAATATAGCCTTTCCCTGTGTTTGAGATCACAGGCAAGTATCTTTGACATTTACTATCCCCTCTTGTCCACAGTTTATGGATTTAAAAAAACCTACAAAATAAAATGGAGAGGAAAAATTCAGTTTTAACAGGAAACGTTCCCAGTTAGGACCAACACATACAGTTAAAACTGGAAAATGTGATCGTAGCTTCCTGGCCTCATCAGCAAAGTTTGTTTTTCTACTTTGTGTGTTACACCCAAGTTTTTCCATAGGCCTACAACTGCATACTGTTGAGTTTTTGTTTTTATTAGCTTTTGGAACAGAGAACAATTATTACCCAGAGTTTAAATTCCTTTATAGGAACAATTCATTTGGAGAAAACAAAGTCAGGGAAAAAAACCCTTGCAACAATGGAAAATACCAAAGGTCTTCCAAGACTTAGATAAGGAATCAGGCACACTCCTCCATCCCCCAAAATACTTGAGTGATGGATAATTTCTTTTCTACGGTAAGACTTCACTACTGTTCCTAATTGGAAGCAATTAGGAAGCAATTGTATGTGAAATTATTTCAATCTATTAGTAAAAAAAATAATTGATTCCAGGACCCAAATAACCTTTAGGTGTCAATAGAGGTTTTCTTCTGACTTTCTGGTTTATCCTACTTCAGTCAGCTATACTACCAAATTTCTGTCTCTTATCTGGCAACATAGCTAAAAGGAACGCTGCAGACCACTCCTCACCTAGAAACTGAAGTTTTAGTTAAGACCCTCTCACACCTTTTGAGCATAACAAGGTACCAAGTTTGGTCAGAAGTCAGCTTAGCTTTGAGGTCTACCTCAAAGTCTCCAGGGACAAGAGAAAGGGCAGAAAAGCAAACACCCTTTCCTTTCCAGAGCTGCTCCATCAAGACAAGGTTTAAATATAACAAAGGTTTAGCTTCCAAAAATTGACCACTGTGCAGAGTCTGGCATTAGTCACACAGATTTGTTAAAACCAGTCCTAGAAGAAGAGATGAGGAAGTGCCGGTAAAGCAACCTTTATTTGCAGATACTCTGTTTTCTAACACTGCTTAAATGTTGCATTACAGAAGTTGCTCGGCGTAAATGCCAGCCTGCAGAAGTTGCTTCCCGGAGCAAGGAACACCAGCTCACCTCTTGCTCCTACAAGAAAGTCGAGAAGCTATTCACTGGGCAGAGGAAATGGAAATTCAATTCCTGCTAGCATTACCAAGTATTCCTTTAAAAAACCCCAAAATTTTACATGTCAAATTTAGGACATTTTGGCATCTAGCAATCGATAACCTCGCCCACAGAGCCTGCAGCCAGGCAAAGACAAGGGGACAGGGATGCTAACAGAGCTCGGCGCTTTACTGCCTGCACTTCCCAGGCTCTAAGCTGCTAACGCTGACCAAAGGACTTGGAAATACCACCTCTGAATCCTCTAAGTTTTAGTTTACTTAATTTTTTTTTTTTATAAATATGTGTATGGACTAGGCACAGCAGGAGCCAGGTTAACTTAAAAAGTAATTAGAAACAGCAGTTGTTGGGGTTTTTTTATGTTTTGGGGTTGGGTTTTTTTTTTTTTTTACTCCCAAATGGCTTTGCTTGTTTTAGTAGCATTTTTGCCTTTGACGGAAGCTTTAAATCAGCATACTTCTGCACAAGTCAATCTATACTGACTCATACTGGTTTATGGTATATGAGGAACTGCCCAAGCTCTACACATATTAGTGTGAAAAACATTTTTTCAGCATTAAACTAAAACTGAATTCTGCTTGTTCAGCCACAATCAATAGGCAGGAAACACAAGATAGGCAGAAAAAAAAATGCGCCTGATTATATACGAAAACTAATTTGTGCCAGGTTACACCTATTACTGATCCACTAACAGCCCTTTCTTGTTTAGGGGTCAGGTCATATACCTGGAAAAAAGAGCAACATAAGATGGTAGTAGTAATTTTTTAATCTTTTTTTTTTTTCCTCTGCAGTTTAACAGCTAAATACCAACAGTCTTCACAGCATGGTTTGGCTTTGTCTAGATTAGGATTTAGGGACATACACGTTACACAAAGTCATATTAAAAAAAAAAAACAAAAACCACCAAAGCAAAAACCAAAATTCACCAAAACCACACCAGTCTTTACTAAATGCCCAAAGTCAGCTTAAACGACTGGCTTCTCCTGGAACTGAACTTTAATCAACTCCGCACATGCTCGGCACAACTTGTTCCGTCTTGCCTGATACCAGAGGTACTGCTTGCCGGTTCAAATTAACGCCCCAGTTCAAACTAGAACATTTAATAGGGAAATTCAGCCCTTCATTTTCAGAACAGGCATGAACAGAAGGCAAAGGGTACATAAACCCTCCTTTAAGCGACAGTGCCTTTCACTCCTGATGAAAAGGACTGAAGCTCTTCCAGTACATTGTATGAACCGATTCCCAACGATGACTTGATCTTCTTCCAACACACTCAAAGAACTAATTTTCTTGTGATGTTATTACAGTTCGCACTGATCAACGCTAAAGATTACGGACCACATTCACCACTGCGCTGTGCCACTGTAACACCATCAGACAAATGTTCCTCCTAATCCAGCATTAACGGATCACACTGTGAGCTCTGAAATGGGGTTCAGCCTGCTCTCCATTGCTAAATAAAACTTACCAAACCAAACCCAGTGACACTGGCATTAATCTGAAGTAACGTGGCTGTGAATCAGCCCTGGTATTTTTGTTCAGTTTTCATGGCTCGCCTCTACCAGCGCTTACACCATGGAGCGTCTGCATGGAAATTCTGCCTTGGACTTGTCTCCAAAGCATATTTATTTCCATCTACTGAGCTGGAGTGCTGTAGAAAGTTGGTTTTATTTTAAAAATAACACATGCAGGATTGTAAAAAAAAAAAAAAAAAAAAATTAAAAGGCAAGTTTTGGTTGATTGGACCATTATGTACTTTAATAGGCTTTTTTTTTTTTTTAACTGTTGTTCTGGATTTTATCTGGGTATACGTGGCAGCAATAGAGTTTCAAAGCCCTCAGTATAAGCTTCTAGTCCTGTATTTAAAAGGATATTTAATCCAAATCCCCCTTTTATTTATTACAGATGCTTTTATATTTTTTGTAGACGATATCTTCCCTCAAATCTCAATTGCTGCGTAATAAACGTGTTGGATAAAAATAAATCTGTCTAAACTTACCATTTTGCTCATACTCTCTGAAACATCCTGTTCTTAAGCAGAACATCGGAGTTTAAAAAAGCAGCTTTATGAGGCTACGAGAGAATCAGAGACCTGTGCTTTATTCCCAAGTCTGTTGTGCGCAAGCAATTTAATCTTCGCTTGCTGATGACTCCACCCACAGGGAGACCTCAGCACTGGGGCGCTCGGTTCTGTCATCCACCAGCCTGTGTTGGGCACGGTTGGCTCTGCGAAGGATGCCTGCGTGGAGACCAGCACAGCACAACAGGACTTCCAGCACCCTTTCCAAAAAAGCAGCAACTGAGCACAGTTACCAGGGAGAAACCAAGAAGAGAGGACTCTTGAGGTGGAGGGAGGCCCTTTCGGTCACACCTCAGGCCTCAAATCCCTCAGTGCAGAACAGGTCCCTATTACGTCAAACCAAGATCAGAAGAGATTTCGGTTAGCCAGAGATCACTTCACTCAGTGAATTGCTGTGGCTGGGAGACCTTAGCTCAACACCATCTCCTCTTCTCTTGGTGAATATCTCAGCTATAAGACCTGTCCAAACTGAGGCTTGGAGGTCCTCTCCCCCACCCTGACCAAGCCCAAACTACTTTTCCAAAGATGACTTAAAAGCCCTGGATCAGATGGGAGGAGACGAAATGCAATGCTGCAACCTAGGCAGATGCAGGCACCGGGCAGCAAGGAAACTAAATTCATGCCATCTGCTCCAAAGACCACATTTGACATTCGGTGGTTGCTGGGCATAAAAAAATGGCCTCATCTGTCCTAGGGTCAGGAATTTTGATGGCAGCATTCCTCTCCTGTATAAGCAACTTTTCTCTTGTCCTAAGAAGTCTGACTTTTTTTTTTTATGCTAAGCAGTTAAGTTTTCAAGAGAGGCTGAGGAAATTGGGTTTTCCTCCAGGAAGAAGTAATAGAGTGTTAGTGCACCTTCCCAAAAGGTGAGAAATTTTACTCCTCCTTGAACCGAAAAGTTTTAATTAGCCTGGGATGCAGGTTTGGTTACAAAATTAAAGGGGATGAAGGACAGAGGGACAACTGTGCAAGTTATTGCTGCAGCATGGCAGGATTGCAGTGCATGTGCATTTGTATTAGTTATTATTAATAATATATAGAATCATAGAATGTTTGGGGTTGGAAGGGACCCCTAGAGGTCATCTAGTCCAAACCCCCAGCAGAAGCAGGGACACCGCTAACTAGATCAGGTTGCTCAGAGCCCCGTCCAACCTGGCCTTGAATGCTTCCAGGGATGGGGCCTCCACTACCTCTCTGGGCAACCTGTTCCAGCGTTTCACCACCCTCATTGTAAAGAATTTCTTCCTTATATCTAGTCTAAACCTACCCTGGTTTAGTTTAAAACCATTACCCCTTGTCCTGTCACAGCTGGCCCTACTGAAAAGATTGTCCCCATCTTTCCTATAGGCCCCCTTTAGGTACTGAAAGGCCGTAATCAGGTCTCCCCACAGTCGTCTTTTTTCCAGGCTGAACAAGCCCAACTCTCTCAGCCTGTCCTCATAGGAGAGGTGCTCGAGCCCTCGGATCATTTTTGTGGCCCTCCTCTGGACCCGCTCCAACTGTTCCATGTCCTTCTTGTGCTTATTTGTTAGGACAAATAAAATTAAGATGTTTTCCATGTAAGGAACAGTAAAAAAACAAAGTGGCAAACAGGACTCAAGTGCTCTAGCAAAAATCTCAAGTCAGGTTTTCTGCAAGACTTCTGCTTATACGTGAAAGTACGCACCATTAGCCAGAGAAGCCTCAAATGCTATTTCTCATGGAAATATAAAATTGGATCCATTCACCAATGAATTGCAAATGTTAAAACTAGCCTACACATTTTCACTGGTTCTTAATCTCTCAAAACCATTCGCTCACTGTATTCCCAAGAGATGAGCTTATCTGTAAGGTTCATCAGAATTTTTTGGTTAAATGGCCTTAGCAAGCAACAGGAATTTATCTATCTGAAATATCATCATACTGACATTACTGATCTCACTAATATAGCTGGCCTACTACATTATTACCATAACGAATCAAAGCAGCACAAGGCAAAGCAAGACCCAGAGAAGCAAGCTGTAATCACAGCCTAGCACCAAGAAGCCACCCAGCACATACAATCCATGAACGTGCCGGTTGGGTTTTCTCTCAGGGAGAGTGCCGCGCTGTTCCGCTTTGCTAGATGCATTACTTCCATTTCTGCGTTATCATCTTGACTCAAGGAAAACAACTCTGACTTAAATGGACCATGGGGTTTTTAGTGCTTTTATTCAAATATCCAGGGGTTACTTGTAAATGAAAGAAGCATCTTTCCAAGTTACCTCTCACGCTGAACAATTGGTTTGCATTAAAAACGTATAATGAAAACCCACGGATAAGAGGCATCTTCACAACTCAAAACGAGGGGGCACATCGTGGCACCAGGCCAGAGAATTCTTGCTTCATACAGATCTCCCCACCGATGCAAGGAGAGGCAGCAGAAAGGTCAGAAAAGCTCAGGGGGAAAGAAGACTTCGCAGCCTGAATAACGTGTGAGAAAACAAGCCGAGGGGGGGAGGGAAGTAGGGAAAAGAGTTTGGGTGCTCAACAGATCTGCAACCACACAGAGAAGACTTTCTCCTGGTTGATTCAACTCTTTTACATTTGTATGTACTCATGCAGTTTAAATAAACTCTTAGGAAACAATAATCAACAAAATTACCCCTCACACACTTTTTATTTCTCCTATACCAAACAATCTCCAAGACCTCTGGTGTATAACTGGCCTCTAAAATCAAATGGAGTAAAAATACCAGCATAAAACCTGGCAATTCCCAAGGCATCCAAAATTTGTAAATACTTCGGGTTTGGAATTGTCCCTTCTTTCACTCTGTTTTAAAGGCGAACCTCTGATGTACCACATACTCAAAACCCCTGACACAGTCTCGCCATGCTGTAAACCCAACCTGTGATTTGGTAACACATGGGCCACAAAACCTCCGATGCGACGCTGCATGCTGACTAACGCCCTGATGCAACCCTGACTAGGCTGGGTTGGTAACATCACAGAAGGAGCAAAGTATTGGCCGCATCTCTCAGCTGAGCCTCCCATGGGGATCCTGCAGATGCCTGCTATTTGCTCGCAAGACGCACACTTCAAACCATCTGTGGCAAGGCTTGCTGTGGTCCTTCTCCTTGGAAAGAGGATGAACGCCTTTGCAAAGCGGTTTGCTGTTCAGAGAAAGGGCAAAGTTCGCCTCGTTTTGACGTTAAAAAGGGGGACATAATATCATTAACTGGAAGATGGAGTCGAAATATACTCCTTACTGACCTGAAAGGTACATGAAGATTTGCATAGCCAGTACCCCATCACCACTTCTCTGGATATGCTATGCCCAAGGCAGCAGTTGCTACAGGGAACAGTGTAAACAAAAAGAAGCACCTTTAAAATGTACAGAGGTATCCCAAACAGAGCAATTTGCCCTACACATTTTGAAAATCAAGAGGTTTTGTGGGTTTGGTTTGGTTTTTTTTTTTCCTTAAATACCTTCAGCTTTGCTCGATTAAAAATAATTGCAAAAATTATAATGATTATGCTTCTTGAAGTTATTTTTAACTTCTGTTACCCTGCACCATCTGCAGCAAATGCAGAAGTACCTGTAAGGCGGACAGAGATTGCACCCAGACGTGGAATATTTATAATGCCTATCTGTGCACAATTATTCTAAACAAAACACACTGATATATTTTGTAGTCAATAGGCTATTGAGGAAATAATGTACACCATAGTGATACTAAGACACACTGCTGACGCCCTTGGTACACACTCTAGTGAATTAAGATTACAGAAACGGTAATGAAATTACATACCTGGGTGCCTGTGTTTGCGTGTGTGATCATGCTCACAAGTAAAACCTACACAGATTTCAGATATTATCTGTTAAAACTATACAGAAGTAGAGAGAAGTACCAAAGGCTGTACTAACTTCTATTTCCTTTTCATGCTCACAAAAAAAAACCCCACATCACGCACAGCTGAGAAATGAAAAACGCTCCTCTAGGTTTGCTGACAGGGAACGTTACATTGTGCAGATGTGAATAATTGGTCACTTCCAAGAGTGCTGCCCTAAGAAATTGAACCACGTTTGTAAAAGTTTGGGGGAAGTGTAAGTCTCACCACCTCGAATGAGAGATTCCAGATTAATTCAAAGGGTAATGAACGCTAAACCACATGCTCCCAAAAGCCTCAAGGACCATATCTAGCAAACACAGCAAATAGCTGGAAGGCTTCTAAACTATACTAACTCTCGATCAATACCAATTCAAGCACAAACCCGCAAAAAGCACATTACCACCAGAAATACCTATTCCATTTGAGCAAGTTTTTGAAGGAATAGGTAAAAAGAAATGCATCTTGGGGATGTGTGAGCACCCAATTTGGATCCTTCAGATCCTTCTAAAATAATGTGTATTATACCCGAAGAGCATACTGAAAGAAACTCCTCAGTACAGGCTACCTTCATTTTGACCCAAATCACCACAGCAACCTTGCCTCTGTTCAAAGAGCATCTTCAGCAAAGCCATTATCTCCAGAAGCAATATTGCTCCAAGAGGAGAACACAAAAGAGTCTCTCATGTTCTATGGGCAGCCAGTGGGTAGCTCCAGGTTTGAAGTACTGAAGTACCCTCTTCTATACCAGAAAACTCAAGGGAGAAGGTGAGCCTTTCAAAAGCCCTCCGCATTTCACAGAAAGTGCCTCTAAAAACAAATTAAACCCAGGCAGACATTGCAAGTAAGTGCTCAAATAAGGGACAAATGCTTGTCTCCTCCTTACCCTAAGGAGTAATTTTTAATCAGGTATAAAACGCTTGCTGGGTTATGAAGGTCTCCAAAACACAATCATAAAAGGTACAGAATACCTTTGTTTCCAATTTAACAATCTGGGTTTTTGAGTAAGTTTTCCAGCACAGAACAAATTGGAAAGATGATAGCAGTTCCCAGCCCTCCCATTCTGCTAACTGTTCCTCTGGAATATCGCTGGAGAGCTGAATCAATATTTAAACTTGCTTCCATGCTTTTTTATAGTCTTTTTAATATTTGTAACATAACAGATACCAAGCAGAGTGAAATGGTTGCTTTTCCTGACTTAACCACAGCTTTCCAGAACAGCCTACAGTATTTCCTTGTAAATGCAGCTGAGTTGCATTATGAATACATTATATGCACATCCCCCAAAAGAGAAAACATTCCAGTATAAAAAGAAAATAGCTTAAAGATTATAAATTTATAAATACACTCAATAGAGATCAATAACCATCTTTGCCTTAGGAATAACTTTGTTTTTCCCCCTAGAGCATGTTATGACTGGATACACAAAACCATTTTTCTATACTTGTTAGAACCAGCTCCTTGTAGACTCTGTTACAGATGTCAGGACAGGAAAAAAAAAAAAAAGAAAAAAAAAAAAAAAAGCTCTGTTTCAGACCAGAATGATCCCAGTCCATTAATGTGGTTCCAGTTCTGGCATGGAGGAAAGCATATCTTTTACCATTCACTTCACACTTTTCCAGTAGTATGTGTCTAAAAAGACTGCAGAATCTGCCTCTCTTACTCTGCTTCCCACCGCCCCCTCTCATACACTAAAACATACTGAAAATATTATTAACCATCTCAATTGTAATTTACCATAAAAGCAAACTGTATTTTTCGTGATGCTTACACTGTATTGCATAAGGCTTACTTAACAGAACTAGGTCCTGTCATCCAACGTGTGCAAAACCTCCAACGGGAGCTGCAAAGGCCTGAGTGATTTGCATCTAATTTGGTTTTGAAAACATGTCACTGTATCTTCTGAGCACTGAAGTCTAATTTACGTCTTTTTATTACAACGCAATAAACTACTGTGGCTTGGAGGTGGGGAGGGGAGTTACTACTCTCCAAAATGCAGCTAGCACTCCAAGTGTAACTAGTCCAATGCATTCTGCCTATCACCCACTGGTGCCCACCTGATCTCTTGGAGTCTATGAAAAAAAGTTGGTGGTGAGGTTTTGGTTGGGTTTATTTTCCTGTTTGGAGAAGCGTACCTAAGAATTAATCCATCTTTGAACACATAGGTATTGCAATTAGGTTCAACATATATTCAAGCTCCAGAGAGTTTGAGTTTTTGCTCTTCATTTCAGCAGGGCTGATTTCCTTCCATCACAGCCGGCAGAACCAGTAAGGAGGTTTCCATCAAAGCAAACAAGGCACAGCACAGTGTACTTCAGCTCAAAGTTAACCATGCATGCCTCACACCACGTGCGCAGAGCCTCTGTTTATATTATCTCCCTGCTAGGAAAGGTTACTACACTAAAAAGAAGATATTTTGGTACCACAAACCGTAAGTAAAAGCTTGCCCAACGGTCTTCCTCCAACATAACTATGCATGTTCATTTTCCCACACACTTGCCCTGCCACTCTCATGCAATGCACTGATTATGCTACCCCATCTCCTGATTTGGTCCATCAGGTGAAGAGAAGCTACCATTGGAGTAATTTCAGCCCTACCTGAGCCACACAATCATTACCTACTTTGCTTTGCCAGAGACTTGCCAAGAGCTGTGGAAACTCCATGGCATGGAAGCTCATCAGTGTACTTCAAGTTCCTGACCAGAACTGCTAGGCTTCAGCTTCTTGAACCGTCTTCCAAATAATTTTATTGACTGCTTGATTTAACAAGCGTTTATGCCATGGAGCCACAGACTTCCCTCTGCCTCCTTTTAAGACATGAAGTGAAACCCCACAATTATCTGCTACATTACTTCTTCATTAATGCCCCCAGAAGTTAGGTTAGACATTAGTAAAAATTTCTTCACAGAAAGGGTTGTCAAGCTCTGGAATGGGCTGCCCAGGGAGGTGGTCGAGTCCCCATCCCTGGAGGTATTTAAAAGAAGGGTAGATGAGGTGCTTAGGGACATGGTTTAGCAGTGGGATGGCAGAATTAGGTTAATGGTTGGACTTGGTGATCTTAAAGGTCTTTTCCAACCTAAACGATTCTTTCACCTCACAAATGGCAAGGGTTTTTTTTTAGATTTCGTTTAAACTACAAAATAGGAGATTTAATTACAGTCATTATTTGCTTAAAAGTTTTTTCCTCCCCCTATTTATCTCCTCCAAACTTAGTTAATCTCTTTGACTGCTCTGCTCATAAACTAGATCAGATCTTTTTTTTAAGAGACATTTTGTTTTCCTGAATAGCTTTAAAGAACAGTCCTTAACAAAATCATCACCATTTTGTTAGACAAGAAGGAGACAACTGTATTTTCTAACAAAAAAGCTGGTGAAAGACAGGGAGGAAATTTGCTCTGTTGAAGATAGGGTAATATTTCTAGTGTTGTCTTCTGGGCAAAAATGAAGCACATCCTACACTGAATTAGACAGTAAAAGAAGCGCTGAGAAACCAAAAAGAAGATGAGACCATTTCCCCCTTTATTTAAAAAGAAAAACGGGGGGCATGCAAGTAAGACAGAAAGAGTTGCCTTCTATACTCTTTTCACTATCAAGGTGATTGTAATTACTGGGGTGATAACTGGTGAGGAACTTGCCTTACAGAACCAGCGCCCTGCTCAGCCTTCCAGCAAACTGTTCTCTGTGAAATAAACAGCCAAATCAATCCCAACCTTTCATGCGTTCCCCTCACCCGTTCCGAATTACTTTCACCAATGAACAAAAAGAGACTTGTTAGAAAAATCTAGAACTCATCGGGTATTGAATGAATTATCGGCCACCTCGTGGCCAGTGGTAACTTGCTTGGATTCCCAATTCAGCGTTCCCACTGTAAGACAGAGACTAATGCAACAACTGCATTTGAGATGCACATTTAACTGGCTGCTCCATCAGCTCTGGACTGAGTCCATAAATGGCTTACTCTCCAGCATAATTCACATTACAAAAAAAATCCATTGACCTTTAAAAGGGAGCAGAAAAAAAAGAGCAAACCAAAGTCTGGTTTAACTACAACTTTCTGAAGCACAAGTTGAGGCATTTTCAATTATCTTTTATCAAATACTCAGTGAAACAGAGGAGATTAAATTAAGTGCACTTCAACTGAATCATTTTCTGCAGAATCAAGCAGTCTCAAATTGCTCAGCAGCTTGGTAAAGAGCAGAAAATCCTGCCTTTCTGTCATGCAAGTGAACAGCAAGTACAAATGTATTATATATTACATTCATATGACAAAAAGGCTTTTCCAAGACTAATATTATCTTAGCATTAAGAACATAAAGATACTAATGTTTACTAAGTAGGATTTAGCACACAAGAAACAAAATCCTATGTGCTTAATTTCTTGAACGTGTATTAACAAAGTCCAAGACTGCCTCTGGGAATTTCCCAAAGTAGCAAAGAATCCATCCCTTATCCAGATGTAGGCAAGTCTGCAAGCTCAAACTCCAGCTTCTCAAGCATTATCGTTATCAATCATGTTGTCACAGAATAGCTTTCACGTTTTTCTTTGTTTGAAGATTAGACTAAATATAATCTCAAAGATTGCTGGACTTGCACCGCTGTCCAAAAAGCAGTAACATGGGTCTAAAAGATCTGTTCCAAACTATCTCCTGCTCCCTTGGATGCGAATAACGTTAAAGTTTCCACCCTTCCTTATGCTAGTTCAGTATAGCATGTTGGAATTAAACCTTAGAAGGTAAATAATCATTACCAATTCTCAATAATTTTCAGTATTATTAATTTTTGACTCTTGAATTGTTGCCATTTTCTACCCAAGGGATCATCACACAACTTGCTTTGGCAAAACCTGTATCATCATCAGGCTCTTTCAGACCCCTGCTTTGATGTCACCGTCTATAGACTTAACCCTATAGAAACCCTGTCAACCTGAAAACCAAGGGACTCACCTGCATGAGGGCAGTTATCACACTTTTAAGGCCTTTGAGTTCAAACTGAAACCTGTTTTACGGTTGTGCCCTGTGGGATGCGTTAATGAATCACAGTACATGGGTATCAGTCTTTTTTCGTTATTCGAAGATCTTAAAACCCGTGTCACTGTCCTAATAATTTAAAGACATTTAAATATTAAAATGAATACTTAATGGCAAATTCAAAAGGATAAATTCTACATTTAAAGCTTTAGGGTCACACTTAATAGCTTCTCATTTAAGTCCTTTGGGGGGAAAAAAAAAAAACCACAATCTACTTACTAAATTTTCAGCCTTACAAAAATGCTGTTCCTAAATTACTTGAGTTCTACACTTAGGCTTCATATGTTGGTAGCATCACCATCAGAATCTACCCTGCCTATAATCAGGGGCAGATACAGAGGGAGATCTGTTAAATTGAATCACAAACTCTTAACCAGTATCATCACTTGAATCGGCAACTTCGGCTGACAGGACAAACAAAACAGTACCGAATTTATGTTTTTAGTATTTCCCTCTTCTGCAGGCAGCCAAAATGATCTGACACATTTACGCACGTCAACTTTAGCAGCAGATGTCAAGCAAGTTAAGTTGTTTGTCTATTTTCCCCCCCTCATGCTTAAAACCTTCCAAATGGAATCCCAGAACGGTTCCTGGCTAGAAGCTATGTATGAAGCTGTGCTTTCAACAGGAAAAGAGGAAAAAAAAAAAAAAATTATTTTTTTTTGGGCTAATCCAGCAGGCAAGACGACAATGTTGTTCCTCGCAGCAAATGCAAGGCAGGGGATGACAAATGGGTTTTCTGAGGTTCAGAGAGTCCCAGAGAATGGAAAGAAAACATTGCATATCCATCTTTTCCATACTAGGGACTGTACTTTATTTTATAATGCCACAGCATAGATAAAACATATTATGTCTTCCTCTACAAATGATGGGCCTTGGCAGAGATCCTGCAAAATTGAAGTGCTCTAGTTTCCACAGCTGTCCCTCTTTCCTCAGACTTCACCCTGAAATTTTTGGGATGCGCATTGGACTGCATTCAAATTCACTCTTCTCCATGGGATTCCCCAGTAACAAGACGAACATACTGAAATCACTACTCCAGCAATGCTCACATATAGCAACTTCAAAATTAGTTAGATTTAATTGATTTGTGTTACAGATAGACGTTTCAGCACGAGAGCAAAAGGCTTGCTTCCCAGTGCACCAGGTCTATAAACTACTACTAATGCATTACTTCTCATAGTGTGCGGGAGAGCTGTACTGTGTAAAACACTAACAGCTCACTCTGTTCAACAAAATTCATACATTTTCCAGCAAAACATTAAAGAGAAGCATGCCGAAAATTTATTCGCTGCAAAAATCTTGCCACAGGGAAAAAAAGGACTACCAAAAAGCAATATATATACTTACATATGCATATGTTAATGGTGAGAGCTTAAAATCCCTTCCTCTGGAATTCAAAATGAACCAGGACATGCAATCACACTGCCTTGTGTTTTCTTTTTGCAGCACTAAGAAATGAAGTCTGCCATCCACACCATTTAACTCTACCTGGTTACTTGAGAAATGACATTTCAGACACGATACTTGAACCACATTCTCTCCCTCATCTTCCTATATGTGTTTATGAACACTGGAAAAACCCTAATGGCAAACCACAAGCACAGAATAAACGCATCAATGAGGCAAGGACAGAAAAAGGCCATGCACGTTTCTCTGAATGACAGGCAGATACAGTTAATCCAAAATACCAAAAGACAAAATAAAACCACATCCAGAAACATCCAACCACCTCTTTTGCAGCAGTAACAGGCAAGGCACTATTTCCAAACAGTCATTTTGGTGTAAATGCTGAGCAGCTCTTTAAATTTTGCAGCAGTAACAGGCAAGGCACTATTTCCAGTCATTTTGGTGTAAGTGCTGAGCAGCTCTTTAAAGATAAGTTTATACATAATGCATAGACAAGCCCTGCTTTCAGACAGGGGGCTGTATTGCCTGCCTTTGCCTCTATACTCAGCATAATGCATAGACAAGCCCTGCTTTCAGACAGGAGGCTGTATTGCCTGCCTTTGCCTCTATACTCCTCATGGTTTTTTCCTTCCCTTACTTCCTTTTTGTGAAGCCCAAGGCCCAAGGAAAGGCTTACTCTTCTCCAGAATTGAAAATAACCCCTGAACATCTGGTAGCTCACATTAGCTCAGTAGTCCAAGGTTTGCCACAGAAGTTGGGTAACATTCACCCTCGAAGACACTGCCAAGAAAATTCCTAACAATTTTCCCCCCCCCTAATATAAGGATTTCCAATTAGATTACTTCTCTTCCTCTTAGGAACAAGTATTTCTAACATCACATGTCAGTCTGCAGGCCTTCATAGTTGTCATGGTATGGGGATACTTAGGGTTTGGGGTTTTTTTCTTTGGGTTTTTTGTTTGTTTGTTTGGGGTTTGAGGGGTTTTTTTGTGCTAACATACCAAAACAAATATCTAACATCTCACTATGTTTATATAAACAAGTATCATCACCTTTTTGTTAGATTAGGATTAACTCCTACTTTTAAAAACAGAGGAATGGAAACACCTGGAGTTGAGGAACTTTCTGAGCCAGATACAGTTTTTGTACTTGCTCTCAGTGGATTTCTGCCTCTCAAATTTTTAATTCATTTTTTAAATTCTTCCAAACTTTCACCATAGCTTATCACAGCATTCAGAACAGCTTTGTGGTAGACAGTGCTATAGTTTACCGATGCTGCATGGTAGTCCAGAAGCGCTCCGAACATTTAAGATGTAGGCACACCACGGCCCAACAACATGTTCTGACTTGTTCTTCATCCTTCCCCCTAGTGACGCCCACCATTCCATTTGCCGTGTGCTACTTTGCCCCGCTGAGCATCAAGGTCCTACCTTCCCAGTTACACATGGGAAGATGATCCTGTAGCAACACTTGACAAGAGCCAGGTCAGAGCCTAGCATGGTAAAACTGTAATTTTCTCACGTTTCCTGTTCCCATGCACGCACTCGCATTTCTCTACATCAAACTTTATTTACAATTGTGTGGCTTAGTCAAGCAGGACTGTAAAGGTGGTTGCACAGTTCTTTAGAGCCGGGCCTTCCCTACCCTGAATAAATTAGGACTTCATTACCTCACTGTTCACCTGCTCTTTCAGAGCATTTATAAAGCCAACACAACAGGGAGCAGAAATCTCATCTTATTTTTCCAATATGTATTACAAGGTTTCCAGCTTTCCACAGTTGATACTGCCTATTCCAAAGTGTATTTATACTTGGAAGTTACTGTTTAATTTGACATTTAGGGCTATGGAACATAGTGCTTTTCTGCAGGGGAAAAAAAAAAAAAAAAAAAAAAACCACAACCAACACTGTCTTACTCATACTCTTCATTTTTGGCAGTCTCTCTCAGAAACACTTTGTCTCATCATGGAGATCATTATCCAGAGTTGCTGGAGCCTGCG
Source organism: Egretta garzetta (assembly GCF_000687185.1). Lineage (NCBI taxonomy): Eukaryota > Metazoa > Chordata > Aves > Pelecaniformes > Ardeidae > Egretta > Egretta garzetta. The sequence continues at coordinate 464,314 of NW_009259032.1, read as the reverse complement.
TGCAGGAATGAGCTGCGTGCCATTACGTCTCCCGCAGTAACAGACCTGATTCCAGTTTCACACTGTTACAACACATCGCACTTCGTCCTTATTTTATCGCTCCTGACTCCATCGAGAATGACAGTCTGATCTGTTATCAGGGAGTCGGCTCAAAGGGAATGCAAAATAAGGAGCTCCAACTTCAGGATAAGTACTGAGCCGTGCTACTTAGGAAACTAGAGTAAGATTGTTTAAATGTCATTTCAGTGCAAGAAAAAGCTTTTTCTCTGCTTACAATACACATTTTGGCTTTTGCCAACAGATCTTCCATCCCTTTCCATAAAATTTCAAGTCTAGTAGCTATCACAGTCTCGCTACAAGATGAGCAAGTAATCCGGTGGGTCTCCCGCCCTGATGACCTCTAAAGCACGGGGATTTATTTTGAAAAGAGTTAACAAAACATCGATTGGCAGACCTGGTGGGACTTCAAACGTCCGAGCAAGGTAGTAGGTAAGAGCAGGGAGGGAAAGCAGTCAAACATTTGGGTGCTTACACTTGAAAAGAAAGCTAACTTAGCAGCTTGTGCCCAACACGGAGACAGTGCAGGGCTTGCAATTATGTTACTGAAGATTAATAAAGGAGGAGTTCCTCATAAACTTGAATTACGTGGCCAAAGCTCAGATTAATGTCTAAGGCCTAACAGATGGAAGACTAAATCAACAGCCACCGAAGTCAGAAATAAAACTTCCAGTCAGCATATCTTGGTTTCATGCAATACATAGTTACAGTAAAAGGTAATAATGGATTTATCTTTGTGCCCACCAGTTTCAGCAGCTGATACCTGTTCTTTTTTACATTAAAAAAGTAAAAATAAAAATCCAGATCTCATTATCAAAATATTACATGAAATGACAATCCACAGAGCAGCAGGCCAGGAGGCCTTCCTGAAGCACAAAAGCAAAACGGTGTGTATTAATTACATCCTGTAGCAACTAAGCCAGAAGAAAAGGAGGTCTCAGATCAACTGAGAAAAGACAAATTTGGGGCACAGAAGTAAATACCTGCTAAGTGTCTGCACAAGTCTGGATGCTAGGATTATAAAAGCTTATGGGGCGAGGTGGTGGGGGTGGTGGTGCGGGGGGAGGTATCAAGGGATTGATTATTCCCCAATACAGTGAAGTATCCGAACTGTTCCTGCTGTTACACTTCTCTTCACACTACACATTATCAAATACTTCAGAAGAAAATACAAGAGACCGACATTGGAGGGCTGGGGTCCACCTCACCACTGCTTACCACGTCCAATAGCTAGAAACTGGCTTAAACACAGAAACATTAATGTCTCTTTATAATAATGTTTCTGTATCGTAGCCATACAGCATCATTCACTAGCACAGATTTCCTGAAATGCTTAAATGGGAAGAAAATGGTAATGAGGGATAGAAGGTAGAGGCAACCAAATATGAGCAACCAGTGTGAGTTTAAAGTTAGCTAATATGGGGTTTTTTTAATATTTCCTGAAAAATCTCTCCCTTCTGTGATTTTCTTAGCGGTTTTCCAGTTTCATCCATCTTTTCCGATTTTAACAGAAATTACTGCTTATAGCAGAATGCAAGACAGTCAGATCATTAGACCATGATTCAAAAACTGGATTTGAGGAAGACTGGTTTTTTCTCTTCTAACTCTGAATTGTGAATTGTAGATTGGGTTTGGTCTGGCTTCTTCACACAGGTAATTTTTTCCTTTTGTCCCCTCCCTAATTACAGAAAGAGAGGAGTGGTGCCATACCTCTATGTGCCCTTTTTCATTTGCCTAATTGGTCGTTCTGTTCAGACTCCTACTCATGAGCATTTGAGAGGCCCGCATAAAACGTTTGGCTGCCAAAATGTTTATTTTAATGACTTTTCAACCCATTAAAACATGTTCATCACGGTATCATTAATAATCTCTTCACACATCACATTTTTACAGCCTTTCACTGGTAGCGCATCCTCCTAGGTAGCGTATTTTCAGCACTTCAGTATTAAGAGGAGGGGAGAAGAAATTATGGGAGAATTGCAAGCATGCGGCACAAAGGACACGAGCAGCACTGGGGATTTGGACCCGGGCTTGTTGGGGCTGCAGTGCCTGCATGGTTCTCTCCCTCTTTACTCCAAAAGTACACGGCTGCTGACAGTCGCCCTGGTGATGCCCGGTTCGCTTGCATGGGGACTGTGGCAGCCCTAACGACACGATTCTGTCACTTCAGGTCAGCAGGGAGGGGAAGATCAGCAAAGAGAAACGGCAGCGGTGGATGCAAGGAGGTCAAACAGGAGGAAAAGACAAAACCAGAAGAGGCAGCAGCCTGTGCTCTGGAGTCTCCCATCAATCCAGATAAAGTGGTTGCAGAAAACCCAGCGCAACAGCATGGACTGATAAATGTGACTAAGCTTCACCTGTACTATATTCATTTTTAACCTTAGTCTTTCTACCATTTTCATTAATCCTGCACCGTTTTCCATTCAAATCTTTAGATTCTCACAAGAGGGAAAAGTACTGAAGCTGAGGACCGCGTCCAGTTGGGTTTTGAGCATCTCCAAGGATGGAGACTCTACAGCCCCTCCAGGCAACCTGCGCCAGTGTTTGACAACCCTCACAGTAAAACCATTTCTTCTTGTGTTTAACCAAAGCTCTCCGTACTTCATTTTGTGCCCACTGCCTCTTGTCCCATCAACAGGCACCACTGAGAAGAGCTTGGCTCTGCTGTCTTTACCACCCTCCATGAGGTACTTATATACACTGAGCCTTCTCTTCTACGGGCTCAATAGCCCCAGTGCTCTCAACCTTTCCGCACATGAGAGATGCTCCAGTCCTGCAGTCACTTTCATGGCCATTTGCAGGTCTCAGCCCAGTACCTCCCTCTCTTCTCTTGTACCGTGGAGCCCAGAACTGGAGACAGCACTCCAGGTGCAGCCTCACCAGTGCTGTGAAGCGTTCATCCTGTAACCGGCTACTTCCCACTTGTGCCAAGATACCCCAACACATGCCAAGATGCTGGTGGAGAAGCATCAGTGTTTCGCACCATGTACAGAGAGATCAATTGATAGTTAATAATGAGCACAGTTCTGGATTTCTATTGATTGCCCTGCAGCGCAGCGTGATCTGATGCACTACTACCTTGTAGTAATTCAGTACCACTCTAACAGAATAATGTCATCACAAACTAAGATGACAGATGAACTAAGCTTTCAACTTGAGAAAGTTAGTAGAATTGGTCGAAAAGTGACAAAACCCATGAAAAACTGAGTGGATTTAAATTCGAGTGAGCTATGCTCTGGCTAACCAGAGCACTCATTTGCACTCTGACTCAACTATCTCACCTCATATTCTGACACACAGAAATCCTGGTATTCTGACATTGAGAACTGCTCACTAAAGCGAATATGGCAATGAGAAACATTTATATTAATAAAAAGAAGAATAGTTACAAGAAGACAGACAAACATGCAAAACAGATCCTTCCCTCATGGAACTCAATGGCATACAGACAGGAGCTAAAATTCGGAGGCAGAGGGAAAGGATATCACAAGGACATGAAAAACTGTGAGGCCAGGGCATATTAAAAAGAAGCTCTCAGGGGAGACTTCAGCTGCGATGGCACAACTGGCAGCAGTACCACGATGCATACATAAACCACAGATGAACAGGTATTCACGCCATAGGAACGCTTGGTCTGTAAGCTCTAATGTTTGGTACCAACTTCACGTCACGTTCCTTGCGACAAGGCTGCCCCCCACTACCCTTACTAACATTGCAGAACCAGCAGCTGACACCAACAGGAGTAGGTGCTGGATTCTCTTCTGACTCATGCATCATTAAAAGAGCTCTTGAAATTTAATTGCAGAACCTCTACAAAACAGGAATAACGCATGTACTAAAAATGCATATTGTATGTATATTTTTTTTCATTTTAGTGCTCTAGGCTATGACTGAAAAGCTGGTAACTACAAGCTGAGAAAGCAGATTAAAAAAAAAATAAATAAATCTTATTTTTACCTGCAGACTGAGCAAGTTTGTTCTGGAGAGTCTCTTAAAAGAAAGCATAACTTAATCACAATCAATCATGCTTTAAAAAGCATCTGTTGAGGTACTGTTGCAAATAAAGTTCTCTAATGTTAGGAAAAAACAAAATCTCACCACTAAGCACCAAAAATTCTCTTTTGTCACAAAAAAAATATTACTTAAAATCATTAAGGGCTAAACAAATATACAGAATCAGTCTCCCAGTTGTCGTTTTTACTCAGCACATAGTTAAAACATTAAATAACACACACATGCACACATTAACTTAACAATAAACCTAGAACTGCTTTGTCCTCACTATAGATTAGATCACAGGAAACAATCCTAAAGGAAGCAGGAAAAGCAATACCAACACCCATTGCAGAAAAAACAAACCATCCAACCCCAACCCCCACCACCCCCCCCAAAAAAAAAAAACAAAACCAAAAAACCCTAATCTGTTAGAAACTGGAACAAAACATATGGAAAGAGATTATCTACCCCATGGTGCAACTACACCAAATCTGCAGCACAGGCCTGATCCTGTCAGAAGCTAAATGGGTATTCCTTCATGGCAGCACTTGAGAAAATGTAACGTTTTATTGGTATTTAACCAACACAGGGCTATCTAGCACTCGGTTTGTGCAACCCTGGGCTGTGGCTGTGCCCAATAATTCGCCACAAAAGGAAACACCAGCAAATGCTGGTTAGCTCTGGTTGTACGTTAGCTCTGGTTACCGTGCTCTCAATTCCAAGAGGACAAAAGTAAACCCCTAGCATAGTATCAACAGCCAAACTAGATAGGGCACACTCATCAGGTTGATCAGTTGGTTATCAATACTTACAATACTATACCTATAGTATCTTTTTATGTCTAGCATATGACGGACAGGGGAAAATCAACTTGTAGGTTTCCGTAGAAACATAATAAACTGCCTTTGCTCTTGTAAAAAGAAAAAAGTTTAAATATACCCACACAAGAACAGACAGGGGGGAGTATTATTCTTAAAATGTCTATATTTCTAAATTAAGAAACCCACAAGCATGTTCTTGGAAATTAAAATTAGCTAATGACAGGTTTCAGGTGTGATACTGCTGCCTCCAGAATAAGAAGGCCAGTCAGCATTTCTCATTCTCTGTTTTGACATATCTTTTGCAATCAATTACAGCAAGAACAAAAAGATGTATGAGACCATTTCAACTGAGCTGTATTCCCTACAGCCCTAATTTCCTAACATTCTGATTTCAGGGAGCTATCAAGAGGATAAGATGTGGTCTACCAAAACTTTTCACTTTAATGCTCTATTTACAAAACTGAAAGACACAAATGCCTGCGCGCACAATGGAAGAGCTTCACCACTGGAATACTTAGCCTTTACATACAAGGTCCCTCCGATATCCTTGTTCTCCCACAGTTACCATCACTGGCCTTCCTATTCATGCTTACTGTTGCTGTCCCTATGCCACAAACACCTCTTTAAATGGAAGAGCCAGCTGCAAGAAGCTATGAACCTTTGAACACTGACGTTACTGCCACTGGAAAAAGGAGCAAGAAAGAAGAACAAATTCCACATGCACTGCTTGTTTGCAATCAATAAAATGAATCCCTGCACGTGCCCTTCATTTGCCCGCCGTTGGAAGTCGGTGTGAGACCGAGGAAGGTCATGCCCACCTCCCCCTTCTGAACGCAGCAGCCAGGGACGGGGAGAAGGCTCCGTGCGGGGGAACGCCATGTGACGGCAGCGCTCGCTCGGGCAGCAACTCCATGGCTACTTTAAAAATCTTCTGCCAGTGCCAGCCATGAGGATTATACAGCTTTTTAGCTGCTTTACAGCAAACAAAGCAGTTGCCAAGATAAAGCCATTGTGCGCAACCCAGCAGGGTTACAAACATACAACGGCAAGCTTAAAAGGTAACATGAGTTGCGATAAACCTCTACCCAACCTCTCTCCTGCCACGGTAAGGCTATATTGGAGTCAAGCTACGGAAACACTCATGCCGGTTTGAAGGCGAGGGCTAAAGAGGAAAAGAAGTGGATTATCTCTGGTTCTTCAGGCGATTCTGCTGTGCAGATGGACCTGTCTGCTACCTCCTGCACCCTGACCTCAGGGCTTGTCTTTGCCAGGGGCTCTCTTCCCCTCCTATGTACTCCTGTAACACTCCCACATACAAGGGATGATGACAACCCACTTCTGTCAGGAACGATTGCTAAACATTATTGTTCAAAATTAGCTTTAGATCATGTAACAAATCACAAAAGCACAAACTACGTTTTTCATCTACACAGTGTTAATTCCAGCCGTATTTTTTCTCACTTTGCTTTTTCCTTGTCAGATTTTCTGGAACTAGGATGAAAGGCAGGCTAAGAGAAAATGAGGTTTTAGCCCAAACCCCAACTACGCCTGAATATGCAACCAAGAAGTCTTCCTATCTCTTAAATCTCTTGTTATCCCCCATTAGGGACAGGGATTTACAAAGCAGAAATTAAATGTTGGGTTTTAAAAACTACAGTTGCACAGTGGTTTCAACATGTTTTCGTCACTGTAAATCCATTTAGCTTGTTGCTGTCCCCGTGATTTTTCTTGCAAAAGCAGGTTTCCAGTTTTGGTTTATGTCTAACAGTTGCGAGAGCTGTCTCTTTTCTCTGCTGGGAGACAAAATATAGGACATTATGCATCTAATCTATAGATTAGCATAAGAAGCATAACCATCCTTCCACAGCACTCAGGAAAAAGCAGCTGAAACTCAGACGAACGTATCTATCCGATACGTTCATTTCCAAGTAAAATACAAAACGAAAGAAGTCATGTTTTTGGTCTGAGTTCTTTTACTTAGAAAAGAGGACTAGGGGGATGCAGTTGGGGTTTTTTCTCAGCATGTTGGACCTCCCTTATTTTACTGAAGACCTCTTTACATTCAGTGTACTAGAACCAGGATGAAAAAAGGAACTCCTCTAGCTCTGCCTGACCCAGTTACAAAAATTATAGTCAGGTCACATTTAGACTTCCAGAGATGACCTAATATACGGAACATCAAAAGCTAGACCAACCTACTTCGCTATGCTTTGTTAGATGAACCTAAAAGTTAGTTCAAGTCCAGAGGACTCGGCTCTCACACGCGCTAAACCTTTCTGGCTCTTCATGAGCCTGCTCCATGACTGCAGGCAGATTTCATCACCTTCCCATACTCCTTGCCTGCCTACTCTGCATTTTGCCTGAGAACCCAGGCAAACCAGAACCCAGATCACAAAACCGCCTCGGTGACCATTCCAGACAGATCTACATTAAACACCTTTTCAAGTCCCCTTGAATTTTCCATCAATGTAACAAATTCTGAGACACTGTCCTGAAGTGGAACATGCTCCTGGAGCAGAGACTTCAACTGCAAGACCATCTGGGCAAAGCTCATCCCTAACGTATCATTACCTACAGATGTACATGACTAACCTAGTATCTTCAGACTCCCTTTACCAGCATTTTGACAGCATGATTGAGCTCATTCTAAGGTATGAATCTTAAATAGGTTGGATTTGTGCCCCACACGCATGTTGCTCTCCACTGCCTAGAACAGGAGATGAAGGCGATTAGCTGAGGTGGAGGAGACACAGGGCAAGATGACTCCAGCCCCAGGTCTCTATACATACCTCATAAAATGGCCTCTCCTTTTTGGCTAAGGCCTCTAGCCGCTACCATCACAGTTTCAGCAATATAGTCAGTTAACAGATTCGAGTCAGCAGAGCAAACCAAACCAAAAGAAAAACCCCATCGGTCACAGTCCATCCTCTGGTTATATGCAACGTGACAGGAGTATGTGTAAACCTCTAAATGTAAAAGCTGGGCGGTCCACCTATTTGGTTTGAATGCTTACATGATGGGAAACAGAAATGAGAAGCTTTTTCTCCTATCTACAGCTCCTTCTGTGAATTTCTTTTGAAGAAGATGGCAACCACACTACCCACATGCATGATACCTACAGCAGGAGAAACTGTCAGCTTCCACCAGCCTCCCGCCAACACAACTGACACCATCCGAGCTCTGAGGTTTAATCTGATTCAAGCCAACCAACCTCCCAAACCACGCTCAGCAAAACATATTTTACTTTTTCCCTTGCAGGAATCCCTTCTTCCCCCCTGCTACAAAGCACATTAGAACATCGCTCAGAATGACCAGCTCTTTTGGAAACAAATCTATTTAATTTTTTTAACTGACATAACAGACTGATTTGTGAAGAAGGCAAAATTAACATCTTCATTTTCAACCCATAAACTGAAGATGTAGCTTTCCACATGTCTATTACTAGACAGCAAAAATAAGTATAAAACCCTGACAGCATGACAAATACCAGTTAGAGGTAATGGCTACACTCTAAATGCAAACTTAATTATAATGGAATTGAAAAGCTAAGAAGCTATAAAAATCATTAATAAAATATTGCCAAAGAGTACAGATAATGGATAAAAAACCCTACTCGTTTTCTCCCCACTCCTTCCCCCAGTCTTTCCCTGAAGTCTGTTGCTTCTATGGACATATTTTGCTCAGTTGTGCGCTTGTTAAACGGTTTGAGTGCTGTAATGCTCTGCTCCTGGGATAAAAATCTGGGCTAATTTTTCTGGTATAAAAAGCTTCTGTAACCAAATAAATTCTTAAAGGACAAAAGCAATTTCCTGCCCCACCTTGCAAGTTTTCACATATGCATCTCCCAGTTGCAGGACTCTAAACGACCCTTAAGAGGATGGTGAGACCATCTTTAGAAGCACGGCAGTCAAGCCCACACCATTAAACTTCAAATCACTGCCTCAAAAAAGCCTGCTGCTGTAACCCCACAGCTGCAATCCTATCTGAATTACAGCAATTGTAATATTAAAGTTGAGGGCTGTACCATCTACAGACTAATGTCTTGACAACACAATGCAAAACCAGCCTTGCATATGAAACACCTTTAAACCAGGAGATAAGTGATTGGCCAAGCTTAAGTTTTCTCAGTATTTCTATTTTACCTTTAAATTTGTGTTTGGTTTTGTTTTTGTTTTTTTTTCTTTTAAAGGTAATAACAGATACTCAGTAACCAAGGAGAGCTTTTATAGATGCTGTCAAGACAAGAGTCTAAGATTCCAGCTTTCCTCAGAGCTGACAGGAGAAATTTTGGGTATTTCTACCAAGTAAAATTATAGTCACCGTGCTCCTCCCAAACCCAAAAGCAACTCTTGCATTTAATGAACCTTTCTTCCCCTTTTTGTGTTCAACTACTACAACCCAGTCAGAGTTCAGAAGCAGCACTGCAAGCAACAAAAGGCATCATTTATAAGCACCAGAATTAAGCAAAATACTTAATCTGTAGATCACTATCCATTTCATTTGAACATCACACAGTTAAAGATCAATTATTCATTTGGTTTAGTACAATGCAAAGTTTTGGAATAGCTGCACATTTGCTAGTTCTGAAAAATTGATCATGAAAGTGTTCTTTTGTGCAAATGCTTTATTGAATCTCTTGCTCACTGTAAAGCTTAATTGCCAAAAGAAAAACGAACACAACCCCCTGCTATCAGGGAATACTGTACTGAGGACTTTTGATATATTTTCTTTATACTTACATTCTTACAAATTATGTATGTGAGAAGCAGATGATGAGCGGCAATTTGGCAACAGTTCACCATCTGCTATTTGCAGATCTAGTCAAATTCAGAGAGTTAATTAAAGATTAAAGACAGGGACCAATACTGTTGAAGCAAAGAGCCATCTTCTTTCCTGTTATCACTGTAAATAAATAACTTGGGTAGCTTGTTCCCACTCGCTCCAATACAATCATAAATCCGCAACATCGTAAGGGCAACGCAACTTGCATTCATACGTGTACATCTTCTATTTTAATTAACAAAAAGACAGGAAAATCACCTCAGCTTTATTAGAATGCCACAACCACAACAGGCTACCCAAAACCCTATTCAGGAAAAAAGTGTAACCCCTCTACCACTGGAAGAAACAGAAATTGTAACTGAAAAACCTCTTGTAGAAGGGGTTATAGAAAATCCTAGCTAGAGAAAGAATTTTTTGTCAGCTTGCAACAGCTTTCACCTTCTATTACATACATACTGAAGCAAACAATATTTAACTGAGGGTGAATGAAGAATGAGAGGATCCTGACAGCTCCCTTCAGTTCCCCTGAGCAACCTGATCTAGTTAGCGATGTCTCTGCTCACTGCAGGGGGGTTGGGCTAGATGACCTCTAGGGGTCCCTTCCAACCCAAAATATTCTATGATTCTATGGTTACTACCTTGATAGCAGGCTACCTCCTTCTCTTCCAGTCTACATCTCATATGCCGCTGCTGCAAGAACCAGCCCATGTTGGAATACCACCCTCCCTCCTCTGGGCTCGCAGGCCCTCTCCTCCGCAGCCTTACTTCAGTTGCCTCCCCCATTTACTGCATCCATTCTGTCTCCCCTGGGAAGGAGCAACAAAAGGATGCAAAACTGGAATGGGTGCAACAAGTCCTCCCAAGATGCTGAGTCAGGTGTACAAAGCAAAGGTTTCTGCTCAACTATGAAGAGCAGTAACCAGAGCTTGCTCTTTTACAACGGGTCTGAAAAGCACCACGCTGCTTCCTCTGCTACCACCGTTGCGCCGTGCCAAGTCCAAAAGCTGCTTTTGGCGGGCTGCTGCACAGCAGGTCACTGTGGCCAGCTGCCAGTCAGGGCAACAGCGGGGGAGTGGAGCTCCCCAAAACACCGGTTGCCAGCTGCCCCTGCCTGCTGCTCAGGGCTCCTCGGCCAGCCAGAAAGCAATCGAGAAAAACATCGTGACTGCAAGGCTGTGGGATGCACGGGTATGGAAGTTATTCGAGGATGGTGAGCCAGCTCAGAGGATGCTGTGGGGAGAGAGCAGGAAAGGGCTATGAGCTGAAAAAGGGCAAACTCTGCCCTCCCCCCATCAAAGAGAAGCTGGTGATGGGTTGAGAGATAATTACTGAAGAGTAATTATACTAGACACAGATTACTTCTGTAGATTGCCAACATATTTTTTTTTTTAATTAAATGCCATCAAACATCAATCTTCTTGCTTTCTCCTGCTCATTTTACCAGCAGAAAAAAATTTCAGAACTGGGTGACAGAGCAGCGTGGACGGTTCAGCAGCATTTCATTGAAGCTTGCCTCCTGTGAGAGCACTACATATGAAACAGGGCAAACTAGGAATTTATGGAGCTTGATTGGGGTTAAATAATATTTTGTTTAGACTAAGAAAACTTGAACCTAAGGAAATTTAGGTATTTCTTTCTAAAAGAAAGTATTTCTTTCTAAATGCCAACATTAAGTTCTCCTCAACTTTTGAAATCTCATCTCTCTACAAGAGATAAACCATTGCATAAGATTAAAATGAATCCAGAAATACTTTTCTGCTTCTAAAATTGCACTTTCTGCCACAAGCACCAACTGAAAATTCTGCCCAGTTCTTATTAGGTGTTGAGCTTAGAGTTTCTTGGGGGAAGAGGAAAAGGAAGGACGTTGTTTTGACAAATCTCATTGAAGGTTTATACCAAAACCAAGATTTGCACTGGTCCTTTGGTAGGGAGGAACCACACCACCAGAATGACTCACTCATGATGGAAACCTGCAAGAAGCTGCAAGAATCTCTCAGATTTCTTCTTAAATGATTCCCTAGATGAAGGGTATTACCTGTTGAAAGTAGACTATTACATGAGCAAATTGTGGACTTACAGCTCCAGCTGTAAAACTGAACTGAATTTACATACGCAATACAATCTTTGGTCCTGTAAGTTACATTTGGCTGCTACACCAGAGAATTCTGTTTGAAGTATTCATTGTGGGCAAAATATTCTACAAACAAAGAATAGAAATGTCAAGCAAACTTTCTACTCGACTAACTAGACATGACTTATTAACACTCGGAGAAAAGTATCTAGATTAATTAGAAGAATTGTCACCATTTATGAAGTAGAATTCCTGCTACTGTAAATGCCGTGTTGAAATCACAAGGTCAGTGTGTGATAACTTAGATGAACAAAAAACATCAGGTCATTTTCTAGTTCCTATACCTAAAGTGTTTCTTCAGAAATGGAGTAGAATTATAGAATCATTTGGTTGGAAAAGACCTTTAAGATCATCAAGTCCAACCATACCTGTCCACTACTAAACCACATCCCCTGAGCACCACATCTACATATCTTTTAAATACCTCCAGGGATGGGGACTCAATCGCTGCCCTGGGCAGCCTGTTCCAGTGCCTGGTAACCCCTTCAGTGAAGAAATTTTTCCTAATGTCTAATCAAAACCTCCCCTGATGCAACTTAAGGCCATTTCCTCCTATCCTGTCACTTGTTACTTGGGAGAAGGGACCAACAGCCACCTCACTACAACCTCCCCTTCTTCAGGGGCCCAAAACTAAACACATTATTTGAGGTGTGGCCTCACCAGTGCCAAGTACAGGGGGGCGATCACTTCCCTAATCCTGCTGGCCACATTATTCAGTACAAGCCAGAATGCCATTGGCCCTCTCAGCCACCTGGGCACACTGCTGGCTCATGTTTAGCCAGCTGTCAACCAGCACCCCCAGATCCCTCTCTGCCAGGCAGCTTTCCAGCCACTCTTCCCCAAGCCTGTAGCGCTGCATGGGGTTATTGTGACCCAAGCGCAGGACCCAGCACTTGGCCTTGTTGAACCTCATACAGTTGGCCTTGGCCCATTGATCCAGCCTGTCCAGGTCCCTCTGTAGAGCCTTCCTACCCTCAAGCAGATTAACACTGCCACCCAGCTTAGTATCATCTGCAAACTTGCTGAGGGTGCACTCAATCCCTTTGTCCAGGTCATTGATAAAAATGTTAAACACAGCTGGCCCCAACACTGAGTCCTGCGGAACACCACTTTTGTAACTGGTCTCCAACTGGATTTAACTCCATTCACCACCACCCCTTGGGCCCAGCCATCCTGCCAGTTTTTTTACCCAGCAAAGAGTATACCTGTCCAGGTTTCTCCAGAATAATACTGTGGGAAACTATGTCAAAGGCTTTACTAAAGTCCAGGTACACTACATCCACAGCCTTTCCCTCATCCATAAGCAGGTCACCTTGCCATAGAAGGAGATCAGGTTAGTCAAGTAAAATCTGCCTTTCATAAACCCATGTTGACTGGGCCTGATCTTCTGGTTGTCCTGAACGTGCTGTGTGATAGCACTCAAGATGATCTGCTCCATGACCTTCCCTGGCACCAAAGTCAGCCTATAGTTTCCTGGATCCTCCCTCCGGCCCTTCTTGTAAATGGGCATCACATTTGCCAACCTCCAGTCAAGTGGAACTTCCCCAGTCATCCAGGACTGCTGATAGATGATGGAAAGGGGCTTGGTAAGCAACTCCACCAGCTCCCTCAGTACCCCTTGGGTGGACCCTGTCTGGCCCCATGGACTTGTGTGTGTCTAACTGGCTGAGCAGGGCACTAACCATTTCCTCTTGGATCTTGGGAGCTTTGTTCTGCTCCCTGTGCCTGCCTTCTGGCTCAGGGGGCTGGGTACCCAGAGAACACCTGACCTTACTATTAAAGACTGAGGCAAAGGTGACATTAAGTACCTCAGCCTTTTCTTCATCCTTTGTCACTATAGTTCCCCTTGCATCCAGTAAAGGATGGAGATTTCTCTTTGGCTCTCCTTTTGTTGTTAATATATTTACAAACACTTATCTTTCACAGAATTGGCCAATTTAAGTTTTAGCTGGGCTTTAGCCCTTCTGATTTTCTCTCTGCATGACTCTGCAACATCCTTTTAGTCTTCCTGAGATGCCTACCCCTTCTTCCAAAGGTTCTAGACTTTCCTCTTTTTTTTCTGAGATGCAGCCAAAGTTCTCTGTTCAGCCAGGCTGGCTTGCTTCCCCTCCTGCTCATCTTCTGGTACATAGGGATGGCCTGCTCTTGCACCTCCAGAATTTCCTTCTTGAAAAGCGACCAGCCTTCTTGGGCTCCTTTGCCCTTCAGTGGGAAGATACTATTGCATTTTACCTTTTCACCACAGAAAATTACTCAGCCCTCTGCATAACTGCCGCAGGTCCCAGCGCACACAGTCCACATAACCAGTGTTTGAGATTGCCTTACAGGGTTTGAGATCGCCACTTCCAATCCTGCAGTTTGAAGCAGGTTTTTATAGTCTCATCCCTACACAGGCATGTACGACAAGCCACCAGCAATCCAGTCCCGTCCCCCACCCCCAAGTTTCAGGATCAGGAGTTCAGCATATTCCCATGCTAGGAATCCCTATCTAATTCCTATCTGTATAACTTCGGGTGTTACTTTCGCAAACATATGCCTTGCTGTTAAATTTCTCCCCCTCACCTCTAAGAGTTCACGTCATGTGCAAAAGATTTTTTGTAAACAATGCTTATCACTACCATTACTGCAGAGATCGCCTGGAGCTTTGAGGTCAAATCCACATGAGACTGCATGCAAAGCTTTTGGGCAATAATCCATTTTGCTTTTTTTTTTTTTTCCTGACTGGTTTATTGCACATTCAAACGTAATGAAAGGATTAAATACACTCTATGAACAGGTACGACTTCACAGCCATTTCAAAAAGCCAGGGCTGTGGGGATTCTGCTACTCAGCCCAAGACCGTACAAGATGCTTCTCCGCAGACAGTTGCGTTTCCTCTCTTTTCCGCAAAAAGTTTCATTTACGTCCCAACAACCAGTACTGCAGAAACTGGTCCCCAAGTGCCAAAAGATTCCTACAGAACATGGGTCTAAATATGCCTCTCCTGTACAGTCTTGCAGGATGAGCATCTTTAGCCACCCCGTGCAAATCTCACAATATGGTACAATTTTACACCTCCAATGCAATCCTTACTCCCAACAACAACTCACAAGAAATATGGTCAATGGGGAAAAAAAAAAAAAAAAAAAAAATAAATCTTGTTTGATGTAAAAGTAAATGCATGACATCCACAACGACAGCAATTACAATGGAGTCCAGGGGTAACATTTCTGTAGTCTTTGCAAGGCTAAGCATTCAGCAGGTAAGAATTACTTTGAATTTCATGATTTTTTTTTTTTTGTTCTCTCATGACAACAGCAAGTATTAAAAATAGAAGGTTTGTTTGCTTTCCAAATATGTCTCCTTCCCCCAAGAAAGGAGAGGGAAACAAAAGCTTGACACACACACAATAAAAAAAGGTGTGTACTCCCACGGTATCAAAGGCAGGTACTCAAGGTCCCCAGTACTATATTCTAAACACCAAAATTGCAACACAGCGTTTTTTCACGTGCAAAGAACCCGGTGATGATTCCCCTCAAGCTGCTTACTGCACTTAGAGCCTTGGTGTACCACATCCAAAGACCATTTTTAGGCTGTGATTCCACTGCAGTCTATTTATTTCAGGCTGTCTCTGTACATGATTTTCTGAAGTGAATATCAATGCTATATTACAGAAATATTGAGGTTAAAAAAGGAAATGCTGATTGCATCACCCAAAGCATTCTCCTGACAGGGCAGGATTTTGTCCCTATTTACGATGTTTTGCACAGTTCCAACTTGAAAAATATCAAGCAATAACTTTTTAAACTGTTCTTGTCCCTGATACCTGTTTAGCAGCAGAGGTTTGGGAGTCTTCTGCTTTTTTCCTGCAAGACTGCCCTAAAATTTTTTATTTCATTAGTCCAAGTTTTAGATTTCTATTTCTCAAGCTTTGTATTTTCAAAATGTGCCCTGGTTCCAGGTTACTCCTTGCTTAAGTAAGCTACATACATCCACAGCCTTTCTGTTTCTAAAATACATTTAAGAGAGAGGAAAGAAGTGCACTAAACAGCACAAATTATTTAATATGTGCAACCCTGGAACGTATGAGGCAAGTTCAAGAGACAGTAATTGGGCAGGCTCTGGTGAGCAATCACCAGGAGCACCATATACAGCTCCGGCCACCTGTGATCAAGAAATAAATTCATATGCTAAGAGGTGCGGAGCAGGGCTGTGAAGAAGATCACAGCAACCATGGGTCTGTTTTGCAAGAAGCTAAAAGAGTTTGCCTCCTGCTACGCAAAACGAAAGTGGGGGGAAGGGAAGGAGATGGTTCCTGCTGTAGAGACATCAGCAGTAAAGGGAGAGAGGTGGGGTGGAGAGAAATCAGTGGATAGTGCTGAGCAGTGAGCAAGTGGGTATAGATGGGGCCATAAATAAGAAGCTTGCCAGACCCTAGTGCTGAAAAGGTCTTCACACACTCTTTGAATCCAGGTAGAGAGAGAAACAAATCTCAACAGCGTTCAAGTGGAGTTTGAACCATTTCTGGAGAGGGCTGCAAGAGCGCCAGAGGTGACAGATGAGCGGATTCAGTGCTCCAGGAGAGGTCCTTCCCAGCCCTGTAATTCCTCCTTTTGTGATTTTAAAATAATCCCTCCTGATTCCCAATCAGTTGCCATTACTGCTTTGCTAATTTTGGCAGTGGTGCCATGCATACGGATGGTGCTCTGCTTTTGCGGTCAAGCCACAGAGTTCACGTACACAGCTTCCCAGAGCACTGGCAACTGCTAGTTCGTTATCAACCAAGCATTAGCATATGCAGAAACACGGGGAAGAGCCCTAAGAGCAATAAGGCAGCACTGGTACAGCACGGAGAGGACATCAGCTCCCCACTTGGAGGCAGGGCTGTCTTTGGAGATCAACATTCGCGGTTACAGTTCAGGTTTCAGCAACAGGCAGCTCTTACAGAACAGTCAGCGTATCAGCATTACTCACTGGCCACTATATAAAAAACATTTTATATAATTTTATATGTTTCATACATGGGATTTTAATAATCTATAGTGTGCACACACACACAATAGACTTCATTTATGTATTTTTATATATACATATATGTGTAATTCCTATCCAAAAGTTACATCAGATAAACATTTAGGGAAGTATTACTGCACAGTAACCTCTCTACTAAATATAAGGCTGAAGACTGTCTATATACAGTTTCACTGAAAAATACGTAAATTTTCTAATATTAGGTATAAAAGCATGAATAAAAGTATGAATAATTTTACAGGGTGGTTTAAATAACATTATGCCCCGTGTACCTTTCCACATCACTTACCTTACAGTGCTTCCCATTACAGGAATCCATTTGGTCGAGTGAGGCTCTTGCATATTGAGCCAGCAGGTCTCTTCCAGCTCAAAAAGCCAGAATAATTTTTCTAATCGTTGTCTTTTTTTTTTTTTCTCCTATTGATAATATATTCTCCTCAGAGATCCTCTTGCAACAGTTTCCGTTATGAAATCCTGCTATGTATTCAGCACTTCCACTTCACAAAACTCATTTGTCTTAGGAGGAGGACAATTATTGCTACTTTTATTTTACCATGCAGGTCATTTCTGCAATTTAACCTGCAGATGCAGGTAGGGTTTATCATCTTAAGACCAACGTTTTCGTACAGATATTTATCTAATGAACTACACTGCTTCCAACTTGTATTTAAGTCTGCGTTTTGGAACTTCTCTCTTCTTCCACTGACACACATTTTCATTACATTTACACACCACCTTCGTGATCTGCAAGCTGTAAATATCACCTTGGCTGATCTCCATATGCGGGATATTCTTCAGGCCTATATGAAACTTCATATAGACAGTTTAATGCATACAGGCACATCTCAAATGCCATTAAGACATCAAATACTTGATGCATAAGACTTTCTAAATTATAATTATTAATTAACTTCTTCAGTTAATTTGCCCAACAATTCAATTAACTAATACAGAGGTCAACACATTTCTGAAAAGCAGTTCAGCAAGAAAAATTACTATACCATTTTACTCAACCTGATTTTTCCAACATAAACTAATGGAAAAGGAACTAAGCACTAGTCAGAGGCTTACACATTTGCTTAGAAGTGCACAATTAACTAGGAGTCTTGCTAATTCCCAGCTCAGTTACTGAAAGAAATGTGATAATTTAAAACATATTGAGGGGAAAAAAACCCAAAACCTTAGCTATGAAAGCAAAGAACATTTTAACAGATGTGAGCTTAAAAACCTTAATAAACAAAAACCATACCCAGTGTTCTACTATTTGACTGGGAAGGATAAAAAGCTTTGAATTGGACAGAAAATTGTGCAGCCACGTTTCTAAGAGAGCGGTTGATTTGGCGTTAGGGAGGTTGTTAGGTTTTTTACTTGGTTTTATTGCAATCTTCCTTTCTTATCACTAAGATGCATTAAACAGTTTGAGGTACAACTTTGGTTTAGGGAACAGCAGTTTCGGGTATTTAAAGACTGTGAATGCCAATGGTTTTGTCCCATGTATAAGCATTTTAAGTTCCCAAACACAACCTATTTGAAAATGCAGACATCTTAAGACTCGTTTCTTTTGCTGGAGTTTTCTACTTGCGGTTTTTTTTCTTAGCTACTGTAGTTTCATCCCCATAAATACCAGAATTAATTCTAAGTGTGACTAAGTTTTAAATGGTGGCATATATTTGAATCTGACCTACAGACTCCTGATTTGAGAGTTCACTTGCTGAACTGAAATTTTGATGGACCTTTCAATAAGACTGAGATCAGTCCCTTAACAAGACGGCAATACAGAAAACAAATTGCTCAAAATTGAGAATTTTATTGTTTACACAATTCACATACTTATTTAGTGCCTTTTTTATTTTTCCTTCACTTTGCAGTAGGAAGACTACACACAGACTTCTAATAAAAGGTTTTCCATGTTTTGGGTTGAGGGTTAAAAGGTTAGCGGTTTACCAATTTAAGGAAAAGAAACCATACTTCTGCAGAACAAACTGAACAAGTTTCCTATATATTCTGATATACCGAACAGTCCTGTGAACTAAAAGGAATGACAGACCAAAATGATGGCCTGCGGGCAGCAGCAAAGAGTAAGCAGACACAGTTTTGGAGCCTATACACCAACCAAGCCCCTTCCGCGGCAGAAGCCTCTGCAAAACACACGATAATAATTAAACCCCACAAACCAGTGAAATCATCCAGGTTTGTTTCTAAATGGGCAGGGAGGAGGAGAAGCCTCCCTCGTGAAATACTTCCCAGCCAAGGCGGCGCTGTGCTGCATCTGCCGAGGGTTACAGAGGTCCAGCTCTACAGCAGCCTGGAACTAACAGATAGCACCAGGCTACTTTTTTTCCAAACCCAACAGGAGCAAGCAAATCTAAGCTAGGAAAGCAAATACTTAAATAGCGCTAACAATTATCTGAGGAAAGAACTAACACAGACCAAAACACCTACACACGCGCATGTCCTGGTACATGCACAGCGTGTTACTGCAAATCTGACATTAAGAAACCAAGGGGGGTGGGGGGGTAGAATTGGGTAACTTTAGTTACGGAACATATTAGATCAGATGCCAAAATAAAGCTAAGCACCAGAATTCAGACAGGGAGACTAAGTAAAGTCTAAACGTTTGATCCTGTGAAAGACTACTCTGAAAAAATACGTTACTAAGAGATCCCTTGTATCTTTTCCCTCCCAGCAGAAAGAGCTATAATGTGTGAGAGCTGGGGCAATACTTTTAAATTTTTATACATCATTGTGCACATTTCATTAAAAAGAAAAGAAACATAAGAACAACCACCTTTACTGCAGAAAAGCACTTGTTATGTTTGCACACATATAGACATTAATACTGGGCTCCAGAAAGCATACAGAGCAACAGCCCTGCTGTGGAGAAATCAGTACTAGATCTTGACTGTCACCCAGGAATGGTAGCTACAACGTGTCCCGGAACGTCAATGGCCTAGTACATCTTCCTGTGCAGGCAACAGGTCCAAGTATTTTGACGTGAGAGAAGGGACTGCCAATATGTCCTAGGTGGTGTGTTTTTTCAAATTTTACTAATGCAAAACGCCACAGAATGTCCATACACCAAAGACTCAACATCAACTGTTATTAGAAACAAAAGTTTAAAGCCAAGAGGAACCAGTGATGGTATAGAAGAGATCCCATTGTCCCAAAAAGGCTCAGCAGTGAGGGGTTTTTTTAAGTTGATTATTGAAATGCAAAAGTCATGACACCTTTTCATTAAAAAAAAAAAACAAAACAAAAAAAAACCACCAAAAAATAGTTCTTGAAGCCACTGCTAAGCTTAATAGGGGTTAAAAAAACAGCGCTGCTATCAAAATGAGGTCAAATGGGGAAGTTTAGCACCAGTACTGCTAGGTACATTGTTACATTGCCCAAATTAAGAAAGTGAGTAATCAATCTCAAAGTTTTAACGTCTGAAGTAGTAATTACTCCACTTAATTTCATCCCCGATAAAATGGCTTATACAGACAAGAATACAATTAGCACTCACTTAGTTTAAGATTTTATTTCATAAATGAAAAACTTGATAGCCAAGTCCCAAACCGAAGATCCACTCCCAGTTATCCCTTTGGACTTCCAAGTAATACAGAGCTTTAACACTCTTCCTTCTCTTCCACCCTAACACAACTGCAGCCAAGAGAAGAGCACCAAGTTAAAGCTGTCAAACTCTGCTTATTGGAGTATATTGAAGGCTCACAGCGGCTCTCTGCAAGTCAAACAGTGCCAGCCTCCTCGGGCGCTTCCCGTAGGATCAGGCAGAGCTTCGGCCCCTGTTGGGCTGGGGAGCTTCTCTGCGGCACCACTGCTCCCTATGAACACAAGAGGAGCGCATGCCCCAACCCCATTAGTCCCAAGATAGGATAACAAAATCATAGAGTGGTGCTCCACTTATCAACGGACTTGGCTAATTCCAAGTAGGCAGCACAAAAGCCAGACTTGGCTTATACCTGCAGATTTTCAAAGACAAGAGTAGGAAAGACATCCCTTTAGGTCTTGACCAGCATCCAGAAATTCAAAAGGTAGGAGAGTTTAAGAAGGCCTTCAAGCAATTTTTGCTTTCATTCTGCATAGCTTACAAAACAAAACTGAGGATTTAGTCCTGTCTTATAAAGAAGCAGTTTTCAGAACAGGTGCCAGTGCCGACATTTTACTGGATGCAGAAAAGCCTGATCTACATAAAGCCACCTGCCTTCAGACTCCCGTTTGAGAGTTTTTAAAGAATTCTCCATATATAATCAAGAAAAAGAAAAAAGAAAAATCACTCCCTTTTTCCAGAGTATTTGTTTTACCTGTTTTAACAGTATCAACACTCACATACCCAGAAATCAAACCCGTTCTTCTGAAATAGCACTGCTAGCTTACATGCCTACTGGCAACTTTACCGCTGACCTCTGAAGAAAGGGAAGCGTCCACTTTATCCCTCTCTTCCTCAAAGTATTTCTAGGAAGCATGATACGTGAACATTCAACTCCTACTCATGATGTTAAGATGCATGTTAACCTTTTACAGTTTGAAGCAATAACAAATTAATTTCCTATATTAAAGTATGCAAAATAACAAAAGTTAGCCAGCGGTAACATCAGTACTCAGAACGCTTCCTTCCATTTTTTCCAAAGTGCTTCAGAGCCAGATGCTATTAAGAAGCGTAAACCATTAAAGAAGGCAGCTCATCTTCCCGTAGCCTTGCAGTGACTTTTATTGACTATATCTGGCTTGAAATTAAAGAAGTGCTGAATAATAATAAAACCCATCCTTTTTAGTTTCAGACCACAACCACACTGTTAAGTGTCTTTTTCTTTTAAATACACATTAATCTTTTACTTCATGTAATCTCCAGTTACAGTTTTGAATACAAATGGTTTGTTTGTGAAAAGGCTCTGATTTGCCTGTATTACCCTCCCAAAAAATGTGACAGCTGCTGTTACAGTCTTAAAATGCAGAGCCCCATCACCTTTCCCCGTCTTGGGGTGGCTTTCAGAGCTTAAAAATTACGATTCTGTCTCACTCCAACCCTGGACTCAGCACTTGCAGGTTGAACTTTAGCTTTCTAGATTTCACTGTTCTCCAGCATAGTATCTGGGAAGATACAGCAGGAGATGGAGAAGGCCTGATGCCAGTTAAAGCTGATATTATTCAGAAATGAACTTAGGTTTGGGTTTTTTGGGGGTTTTTTTTTTTTTTTTTTAGACACGGAAGATAAGCGTGTTTGCAAAAGACTGATCTATAGCTTAGATCAGCAAGAAATACTCAGCGGTGATTTGATTCCACAGCCCAGTTATGCACAATTACTGCCACACTGGGCCACTGAGCCCGGTCTCAAAATGATTATGTTCTTAGTACACGTGGACTACAAACACGTCAAAGAACTAGACCGAGCTCTTCCCACACTTACAGCAACAGGACCACACTGCCAGTTTAATACCACCGCGCATGAACCAGGCATATGAAACTAAATGCATTTTGTACGCTCCAAAAAATCATCTCTCCTGAGACCTAGCTACGAAGCTTAATCCCACACGTGCATATTTAATCAGGCACCCCCTCGAGCTGGAAGTAGATGTCTCTTGTCAACAGGTAGCTTTATTTCCCTCATTGCAAAAGTGCAACTCATGGAAGACAGCTTAAGCCATCAGCAAAACTGATACTGCACGCGGCTTAGTGCTTCGCGTCCACCGGGCTTGGTCCCCAAAGCCTGTCCCCCTTCCCACACGCACACGGAGCGCCTTGCTCTCCCGTGCTGTTATGGCAGACAGCACTGGGTGGCACTGTTAGACAATGTTCATGTCCTTGTCAAGGTAAGCAATATCCTCTCCCCACCACCACCCCCTGCCAATTTTTAATTGCTGGTAGCTCAGCTGCACGGGTTTTTGAAGGATGCTGTTGCAAGCAGCAGCATCGCTCTCCGCCATCCCCTCTCCCACTACCACGCACTCTGAAACAGCGCTCGCTCCTCAGGGAAATAAAACCTGGTGCTTTGCAAATACTCCAGAAAGTATATTTTTTCCTTGAGTACCGTAGGTGTACAGTGCTATATGTGCAAATCCTCAAATACAAAATAGTTTTACTAAAACTCCAAACATCATGCCCTATTGCTGTGTTTTACTGTCAATGAAGCCGCTGTTCTAGCAATCCCAAAACCTGAGCCCAGAAGGGCCACAGGCACTAGAACTCTTACAGAGCTCCTCCCAACCTTGCCCTGCCTGCACTCAAAAGTCCAATATTGCCCAACTAGAGAGAAAATACTTAACATGTATGGCTTTGCTCTTTAAGACACTGTCAACTGCTAGTTACTGAATTTGGCAAAACACTAAAATCAACACAAAACCCAGGAAAGAATAATAAACTTCTTAAAGAGAGGTAGCTTAGTTGCAATTAGAATATCATTCCTTTTTATTACTCTCTATTAGAATAATATTCTTTACAGATTAATATATGCTCAGCAGTATGCTCAAAACTGCAGTAAAATACTTATTGAAAGGTGGGAAGGCTACTCCTGATGGCCCAAAAAGCAAGGGCTAATAATTACCAGATATTTCATCTAAGTTCTTCACCTTCCAGCACAAATCACAAGGCTGATGTAATATTACAGGATACACTATTACGGGATGTGAAAAATCAGAAGCCAGCACCTTGACAGTGACTACAGGACTTCAGATATAGCTATTAATTGACAAAAAGCAGGCTTGACTCACATACACCCAGAAAAAAAAAATTCCAACTCTACAAAGATGTCTGAGGGTCAGAAGTTAGCTACTGTATTTCAATATTGCAGATGGTGGTACAGTGACACTTGGGAATAATATTTAAAAACTTACTTAGTACTATTAACTATTTGCACCCACATTTTACAATACTTAATCAACATTATACATAATCAACAGCTCTACTGAAAAAATATCCCTTATTTTTCAAAGAAATAGGACAGGAGGAAGGAGGTTGAAAAATTATGTTAAGCATTTGACAGTTTATGGGTTTTCAATGCTGCACTGCGTACAAGGAATTTGGAGTAGTCAAGCACTGAATTCAAAGCCACACAGAGCTCATGACATGACACCACAGTGAAGAGGGATATTAGAGATGTGGACAACGTGGATGTGACAGCCTGGGTCACCCAAGGATTCCACCCCCACCTCCCGTAAATATATATGCTGGATATTACACATGGCATCCAACTTCCACCAAAGAAAATGGCAGCTTCTGGGTGACTGAATGGGACAGGACTGGTTAGGACCTCGTTCTTCATCTCTTAAACCCCACCGACTCAATTACTTTCTATTCCCACATTTTGCTCTGGGAGTTCACACAAGTCAGAGCTGCTGGGAAGAAAATCCCAGACCCAACCACTGACTTCACATCTTTAACTGATCTTGAACCAGGCGTACATGGCCTGTCACACCGACCACAATTCCAGTGGCTCCTGGCACCACGATGGCTCGAGGCCACGGGGCGTGGACCTACTGGGAACTCATCACAAATAAATTCATCCTCAAGAACCACCTGTAGCCGGCCACCTTCTGATGCCTAAAAAGCAAATTCTACCCCTCCTTGGACATTTGAGTATCTTGGCATTCAGGAGACTGAAGGCACTTACCAGAGGTCATGGCAACCCGGGGAACCAGAGGACAGCCAGCGTTACGTTAACCCAAGGTGCGAACATTTCTCAGTTCGTTCCCATGTTGTCAGAGCCTGGCAGCTAAATGGGAAAGTCAAGGACAATAAAGGAAGCAGTACTACCTAACAAGGATCACGTCTGAGCTGCTGCTGGGGATGTACTTCTCATCCACCAAATACGATCCTGAAGCGCTGATGCAACAGGCAGGTGTTTGTTTTAAAATAAAAGCAAAATATGAAATTTCACAATAAAACTGGTATGGTGATGAAAAAGCAACCTTAATTGTCAGGTAAGCTGGCCCTTACTATGTTTTATTCTGTTTTTCCAATCATCATTCAATCCCCAACATCATGCTAAAAAAAAAAAAACCAAAGGCAAATAAAAAACCCCTACATCGTTACTTTAATAACTGGGAAATTTAAATCCTCTTATGTACTATCTCCAAACTTGGTATCTACGCTTTGAAGAGTCAGAAATGAATATGCCGTATCAGGACTGAATTTGGAGGAGTCCAGACCAGCAGCTTGCACCTGGACACCAACATGAGCTGCTTTGCATGACACGTTTTCTTTGTTAACTCAAGCAACTACCATGAAGAACTGCCTTTAATGGGTCTTGAAAATATTTAGCCCTCTTTCTTTACCTTTTGCAACTGATAAATATGTTTCTCTTCTACCTTACATTAATACCATTTTAAAGTTGGTCAAACCCACAAAATTTTGACTCCACAAAATTGCCATCAAGGAGAAAAGGGCCCCTAGCAGAATTTTTTAACAAAGCAAAGATTTCAGATCTATTTGTGTATACGTATTGGGGTCTATTTTAAAAATAAATAAATAGAGAGATGCACAGGGAGAGATCTTTGTTTTACCAGCAAGCAGCATTACCTGGTTCCCACACATTCACAAGCCCCAGTTGGGGAATGCTGGCCTTTGCACCAGTAAAAGCTGTGCTTTGGGCAGTTGCATTTGTCTCTTTTCTCTTTGCTTCTTTACCTCTTCTGCAGAAATAGGATAAAAGCCTAACCAGAAAAATTCTAAGCCGCTGCTCTGTACGCAGCCATTATTCCCTTTATTTTAAGGCTCATAAAAACATCAGTTCTTCACAGAGAAAACGACTGAGCTGCATGGGATGACTAATGGCCCCGGCTGAAGAAAGCACTCCAACGTGCACTCAGCCCCAAGCACACACTCACAGCCCAACGATACGAAGAGGAACTAATTGTTTTCCTTCCTCAGGATGGCTGCCAGAGAGAGTGCAAGGCACGCAATACATTTCCAATTTCACTTGACTTAAACGACCGGCATACGAGTAGCGGTAACAAAACTCCTACTGACGTGCGCACTTGGTCCTTCTCCCTCCCTCCCATCGCAATTCCGAAAACAAGTAAATTAGGATCCCAGAGCGATAGGTCTCTGCTAACATTTGATGGGAATCAATATGTTCTTTGAAGCAATTAGCAAGGTAAGAGAGGAGAGTTAATCATGACGGGTAGTACAAGAGCCTGAACACACACTCCACCTTAAGCAACTAAATCTTATTTTGGAGAGTTTAAAATGGGATGAAGCAAAGTGAGTTTTTTTATTCTGACATTAAAAAAGAAAAAACAAAAACATATACTTTAAAGGATATGCAAAAGTTATTCTTTTAAGTGGTATCACCTACACAGTAAGCTTTCCTTCCTTCTGCTTCCTTCACCCAGCCACCTCCCCTTTTACACAAGCTTAAACCACCAAGGCATTTTGCAAACCGTGCCCCCTTTTATCTCTCCCCTCCCTTGGGTAAGGGCTTTTATTTAAAGCACCAAACTGTCTCCAGCGCGCTGGTTTAAACACTGCGACTAATTCCACGGAGGAGACAGAAGATTTCCTGTAGGGCAGACGGCTGGGGCAGGGTCCCCGCGGGGCGGCCGCACGTCCCCGTCCCAGGGACGGGCACCAGGGCTGGCCACTGCTCTTCAGCCAGGCTTGAGCAAGTGGGTCAGCTGCCACCTGCGACAGGGTTCAAGCTTCTCACAGAAGAGCACATTACGAGCGCTATCTCAGGATCAGTTTTCGACAGCTGAGGCTGAAATCTTTTTGCCTTTAGAAAACCCCCTGGTATATTTTTTGCCCAAGAAACCTGCTTTCTTCCCCCCTTGGTTTTGTAAGGGAAAGACGGGGCAGGAGGAGCCCTCCAGCTGCTGCCTTGACCACCTCTTCACCTACGTACCTTCAGCTGTCTGCTTTGGAGACTTGCACAGGAATCAGTCATTCTAAAGTAAATAAAAAATAGCATATGCAGTATTTTCAGCATTTGCAAGCATGTCCTCATTACAAACTTTTTTTTTCTTTTTGCCTAGCTAAGCAGATCACTTCATGCAAGGAGTCATACTTGCCATTTTACTTCCTAAATAACTCTATTTGATACGTATCTATACTCTTCTGGTCCTGCCAGTGAGAATAAATGTTGTAACATCAATCATGTCAATGAACAGATTGTTTTTAAAAAGCACCTCTCCCAAACTACTTTCTTCTCACACAAACATTTCTGAAAGGCACAGGTCACTGTAGGTACATTACTTTTAAAAGGACTTGTTTCCTCTTCATTTTTGCTACAGCTTTACCCCTAACCTGATTCACCACAACTAAAATCTCCAGAGCAAGCACTACCTTAAACTTGAGTTTGCTGGACCACTGGGGGACAACGCAGGGGAAGGTGGGTTGGAGTTCAAATGTTCTGGCACTCAGGCGAGTGAAGCAGGGATACAGTTGCTCAAGTTTCAACAGCTCATCAGCTGCTGCTCCAGCCCTGCCACGCTGCAAATCAAAAGCCGGGCGCTGCTTTTGCTACGTGGTCATTGCTCAGCCCTGTTACCTGGGCTCAGGGCTGCAGCAAAGGCAAACCTCAAATGCAGAAAGCTGGATCCCATGCCATTTGGGGTTTTGGGGTTTTAGAATTATTATTTATTTAAAAAAAAAAAAAAGAAAGAAAGAAAAAAAAAAGGCCACGTCCACTCCAAATTCTTATCTGCAAGGTGGGACAAGAAGGTTTATCCTCCCACCTCAGGTGCTTGGACTTTCCCAGATGATGAGGTCCATATGTACCTGTTGTCAAAAAATATTTTACTGCATAGCATGAATTGTAAAAGGAGGGATGCTGAGTATCCAAGAGGACAAAAAGGCAATGAAACACATAACCCCCTTAGCCCTACCTGCTGCTGAAGGGACATTTATTGTCAGAACGAAGCTTCTCAAGTTCCATCAAATTCGTGTTCCACTACTCGGAAGACAAGGAAATTAAAATCTCATCTCTGCTCTGCTTCAAAAAGCTTTTAAGTTCCACTTGAAAAGAAATACAAAGGAGTCTTCAGGACAGAAAAGAGTGGGTGGACAGTTTAAAAATTCAAGACCAAGCCTGCAACAAGAGTTTTGAGACATTATTTCTTCAGGCAGAAAGCAGCAGGTAAGATATTATGTCTTTGCACGTATTCTCTATAAAAGGCGTTTTGCAAGCTCTCTTATCTCATCTGTAGCAAAGGGTTTTTCCCTCCTTGCCATGCCAGCAGGAGGCTGCTGTGCAGACGAGATGATGTCACCTCCAGGAATCCCCCCCAAGCCCTGCCAGCTGAGTCCTCCCAGTAACAGAGATACTGGCTATAAATAGTTATCTGGAGAAAACAGGGATAGCTGAGGATTTCTGAGGAAAACAAGAAATGTGGAAGACTTTAAAAAAAAATATTTTAAAATGTACTGTTTCTTCATCTTTGGACATCAGTAGTTAAGTTTCTTACAAAAGGGAGAGAACCACTGGGAGAATACCTCTGCTCTTAAAATTACCCGAGAAGTGGAAAAGAACATTAACGCGTACAAGGTTGTATTCATATAAATGTGCTTCTCTCACACAAACCTGCTATTCAGAACAATCTCTGGCAAATACAGATACTGCATGCTGGGTAACACCACTCCATGCTTCACAGCCTCGCAACACAAAGCCATAGACTCTGGAAGCCTTGGTTTGGGGAGCACTGTTCTCCCAGCACTGTATACATTTCAAATGCTAGCTCTGCCTGCCATAAAGAGCATTTTCAAAGTTCTATAGAATTGTAAACATGAGGAAATTTCTCTTAAAATATGGAAAGTTTTGCTAATTCAGAAAGCCTAGAATACACAGAAATCACAGAATCATTTAGGTTGGAAAAGACCTTTAAGATCATCATGTCCAACCGATAACCTAACCCTGCCATCCCACCACTAAACCACGTCCCTAAGCACCCTCATCCGCCCAGCTATTAAATACCTCCAGGGATGGGGACTTGACCACTTCCTGGGCAGTAGTATTTACATCCTGGAAAAGAAGCAGGTACTACCAGTACATAAAATCCTATCATGTGATAAATAACAAATGCCCTTCACTTGGCATGGAAAGCATTTGGTGTGTTTTGGGGGGGGTTTTGCCGGATGTTCAGAAGCGCTAGCATGTGGAAACCCACGCCGAGCTCTGCCTAGGCTGGTAAGAGAGCACTAGTCTCACTTGAGCGCAACAAGCCTATTCTAGACACGTATAAAATATTTACAAAGCCTGAATTTACCACACTGAACATTATTACCTCAGGTTTTCAGGGAAGTCGAGTCCCATCTCTGCCACCATTTGATATTACACACGCCAAATCCCTTGACGAAATACCTGCTGCGCCTCGTACAGCGAGAGCAGAAAGCACCACGGAGAAATACGGGATCAGACTATCATAAACCAATTGTCTTAGCACAGAGAAGGCAAAACAACGAGCCAAACCAATTAATGAGTTCGTTTAAGAACACAGTGTCAGGGCAGTAAAAATATCCTCTTTAGTGCTGTACTGAATAAAGGAAACAGCTGTCTAAATATTTGAGTTTTTCTGAAAAAACATTTCTAGACTATGGTGAATGGCGAAGCTAAGATTTTCACACACGGAAGAAAAAAGAACTGACCAGAAGCAAAGGGAACCCGAATGGTGATGTTAGCCCATTAACAAAGCTATTTTCACTCGAGAAAAAAACTGCATGAGAAACTTCTGTGGGTATTCTGTCAAGGAAGGAAACGAAATTAAAACAGTCTGGGCTAATGCAAGCTGCTAAATGACGGAGTCAGTTCAAGCGAAACCAGCCTTGCTGCTGACAAGGTGCACTGAAAGAGCTCATCGGAAGACTACTGCCATTTTAGCATTTAATCTGAAAAGAAAAAAAAAAAAAGAAAAAAAAAAACGAAAAAACAACTGCCACAAACCAGATCCAGCGACAACTTGGGAAAAATTTTCACGCTATTGATTTTATTCTGAGCAATAAGATAGACTTCCAACATAATCCTTAAAACAGCTGAAGAGGCAACTGCATCAAGCATCAGATCCGCAATGGAGAGACAGAGACCCCCAAAAAGGGGAAACTGTAGGGATTAAGATTAGTCTTCATTTCATGCCAGAAGTCACAGAGTCTGAATACCACCAGGTGCAGTTGCCCAAAGAACAAGGTTTTCCAAATGAAATGTTCCCATTTCCTCAAGAAGCACCTGAATGAGGAATTAACAGCAGCAGCCTGGAAATTACACTGCGCTAAATTACAGTAATCGTCTCCTGTAAACCGTCTGGAACGTGTGTCCCTTCCGTACGTGACATTTTAAGTCGACTTCCCTGAGACTGATAAAAGTGGTTGACAGCCTCAACGTTGAAAGCCAATGTTTCGGTTTTCGCTTTCGCTTGCCCAAATTAAAAGAGCATAAAGGCATGAATTTCATGTTTGTAGCACTTTGAAAATCAGGCCGTTATAAAGGGACAAACTTGCATGAATATGTGTTTCAAACTTTTAGCCTCTGCAAATGACGTAATCAGAATTAAAGAGCCAATTTGTTACCTGAATAAGTATCATCATTTCACTTTTATGCACTTGCCTCCGCCCTCAAGAATAAAATCACTTCACAGAAGGCTCAGATTAATCTTCCCTCCTTAATTTACAAAAATAAGCATTCTTCTCATTTGCAGTAGCACCTAAGTTAAAAGAGACTTCACCGATCTCAAAAGCCAATCTCCAGTAAAACCCTGAACTAGAGCTCCACGACTTCTATAAAAACTGTTTATTTCCTTTTCCCTAAAATTATCTCATCCGCCCTTTTGTGTGCAACAGTTAAAACATTAATTTCAAAAATAGCAAACATATTTAAAAAGCAAAAAAGTCATTAGGGTCTGTAAGCAGGATTTTTTTTTTCCATGATGTTCAAGCATAACTAATTCTTTAATCTACCGCTCTATTCTTTAAGGCCAGCGGGGGGTGGAAAAAAAAAAAAAAAAAAAAAATCACCTCTTATTCATCAGTGCAAGCAGCTCCTACTACAAGTCACAGCAAAAGGCAAGTAAACAATTTATCCGAGTCCAGCGCTCCGTGCAGCTGGATAGATCCGGACAGGAAAAGAAAAGCGTTTTGACTCTAGCTACCACCTAATAATTCTCCAAACACACCAGTTAACACAGTCCGGCTGGCTCCAAATCAGAAGGGAGCCTGCCAAATACAGAGCAAAGGAAAGACTGCTTTTCCCTGTACCACAGCTACGGGGCTGGAGACGGTGCCCCAGGCTCAGGTAGGTCAGCGCTGCAGGGACTCCCAAGCCACCTCTCAAGGCGTTAACGCTCAGGCACAAGAACCAGTCTAGCTCTGGTAGCACAGAGCCTCTTGTAGGCAAATTTACCCAGCCGAGAAGTAACCCTTGTTGACTGAGATGTGTATGCCATACAGCCCGCTCTGTTATTTTACCTGCTTCTAAGCCTGCTAAACTAAAGGCTTCTTACGAATCCCAGACTTGTTTTAAAGTCACAAGCTAATCCTCATCTATTCATTTTCCTAACTTTGAAATGCACCTTTAGATAAAATTGAAAAACATCCAAGAAATAATCACTCGGTACTAGTTAGAGAACATGAAAACGGTCCAATTAAAGCATCCGCACACCCGCAGAGGGGTTCTAGAAGCACATGCTGTACTTTTCAGAAATAAAAAGGGAAGCAATGAAACTACCACTCGCTACAGAACTTCACTTCATTGCAGAGTTGCATGCAGCCTTACCAAAGCTAAAAACACAAATCCCAACAACCTGAAATCCCAAGACTAAAGGAATCTGAATAACTAGAAAGAAAGCAAGCAGCTTTTTTTTCCCCCCCTCGGGTAACTTCAACACACGATTGACCTCAATGAGCACAGAGCTAAGCATGCACCACATTAGCTTATCAAACACACTTCAGAGAGTACTGGAGAGAAAAGCGAATGTAATCATTGTATACAAGAGTAAAAGTAAATGTTAACAACAACTTAAAAGCAACATTATTAGTGTTAATATTAGGTAGATGAAAGATGCTGTCCCTGAAAGAAGCTAGAGCGCAGAGAAAAGTAACTGAATGAGATGGATGTAAGGTTTCAGGCTCGATCAATTGTGCACAGCCTTGAATTACAGAACGAGCTGATCATTTCAACAGGGAATGACAGAAAATCAGAACTCAAAAAATAGCCCCCGGCAATCATCTATGCCTGTTCTTCCCAACTTGCAAGGTGTAACTCACTGTTGAAACGCTGCAGAAAACAGGCGAGGCGTGAAGACCCTTCCCCACTGCAAGAACCGCGTACTATAATAAGGATTTTTAATAGGAAAAATTGGATATGGACTAGAAAAGCTGAGAAGCCCTGACTAATACCAGTCCTTGCCTCCCGGACAGACTCTGGCATCTTTAGACCATCTCTACCGCACGCAGCACAATTTTTCCGCAGAAGCATCCCAGGCAGCTACATGACTAGAACCAGATATCCCTGGCTACGTCAGTGCAGCTCTAAGGCTGAGCTGCCAGGCTCTCGCCGGGGTTAACTCGCCACTCAGTTGCTTTCAGAGTCCAGCCAGGATCTCCTTTCCTATGCTGTACAGCACAGGACACCGAGGGGCTTACCTACTCAGGCCAGCTTTTGTTTGTGCACCTTTGCAAGGGTGTCAATGTTTCATCCATCGCTTGTAAGTCTCTGGAGAATTTTTTCAGCTCTTAAAGCATGTTCAGTACTGGAAACATTTCATCCTGTGTAATCTAAAGCTCCACATTGCAAATGAAAATAATTTATTTTAGCCTCAGCAGAAACAAAGAACAGTTGTCCTCTATCTTCCTTACACCATCTTTTCACATCATTCAAGATCTAGGCATTCCCCAATCTTTCTGTTTTCTAGGTTAAAGAAACTCAAAGCCTTCAGGTTTTCCCCAAAGGCTGAGTTTTTCAGACCTCGTGGCCTAGCCTTGGTGCCATTGAGACCCTTTCCCCTTTATCTACCACATCCCTATTTAATAAGAAGTCTAAAAACAGAGGCTAAAAGCACAGCGCTAAGCACAGAAGAATAATTACCTCCCCTGCTATTTAGCTGACGTGTTTCATCACCTATACAGCCCTAATGAAATCTCGGTGTTATGCACGCCGCTCCTGACAAATTCAGTTTGTGATCCACTGTAAATCCCGGGTCCCTCCCAGCCAGCACACTGTCTACCCATTTATATTTGTGCATTTGATTTCTCCTAAGTGTAACACTTTACAGTTGTCTTTATTAAATTTCACCTCATCGATTTCGGCTCATTTTTCCAATTCATCATCTGAAATTCTAAATCTGTCCTCCTAACTGTTTATAATCCCCTCCCGCTTTGTCTTCCAAAAATGCTCAAATTATCCTCTTCGACAGTAACAAATGGACGATGAATAATGAGAATATTGACTAGTAAACAACTTAAGCCAGCCTCCTCCAGGAATTAACTTAATAGTCTGACAGCAAACAACAGAGCCTAGCTCAACATTTCAGCCTAATTTCTGAGTGGACTGCGGCATCGCCTGTCATCATCCAGGCAATGGAAAGAAATCCTTTCTTCAGCATCTGCTTTAACCCAGCTAATCTCATCTTGTCACTGTGAACACTTCTTTCCTCACCGGGTTTGTCGATACACTTTTAAATGCTAACATTTAGTTTGGTGGTCAGAGTTTGAACAGGGCCTATTTTTATATGCATATACCTATTTACTGTCCTAAAAAAAAAAATTCTCATTGCTAAAAGTATATAATTAAGCAGGAACCAAAAAGATAACTGGAAAAGAAGTCACTATTTAGGAATGGAACTAA
This sequence comes from Egretta garzetta, assembly GCF_000687185.1. Lineage (NCBI taxonomy): Eukaryota > Metazoa > Chordata > Aves > Pelecaniformes > Ardeidae > Egretta > Egretta garzetta. Next base: position 430,752 of record NW_009259032.1, on the reverse strand, counting down.
CTATATGAGCTACAGACTCCTTGCCAAGTGTTCAGATGAAAGGCAACTCTCCTGAAACCATGTGCCCCCCTAAATGGGGAAAAAAAAATACCCAAACCAAAACAAAAACCATCCACCCTCCTGGAGCACATAAAAAGACACTGGTAATAAAACTGTGCTATATGATCCATGTACTTTGAATAAAGCAGGAACACATCTATGTAGATTAGAAGACTATTCACTTGACTGTGGAGCTATTTCATGTTTACAAAGTTAAACAGTGAGTTGTTTTTTTTATGTAAGTCCCAAAATAGCAACTACCCTTCAGCCTGAACACCATGCAAGATTTGTAAACAGAGATGAAAATTATTTTATTTAATTAAAGACCTACATCTTCAGTTGGAACCACTGAACCTTAGAGAAAAATCTATATAAACAAACTGAAGTTTAATCTATCAAAATTCTGTAGCGTCAGCAGTCTGCTGTAACACTATACAGATCGCTTCAGTAGGACAAGTGCCAGCCTTTTCAGGAGCTACGCGTATCTTCCTGTTGCTCTGTTCTGCACACGAATACTCAGCTCCTCTTTCCAATGCCCATTATTGGTACCATTCCTTAACTCTACAACTCCCTAGCTTTGCTTCTGGGTTTAAAACAAGGTGATGATGAATAACATCTCTTCCATTTGCTCAACATGTTACCTGGAGACCCCCTCACACCCTTCATTTCCTCCATGGGTCAGACTTGGGCACCTCTTCTTCAATGAGGAGCGCTCATGATGAAGCCCAGTTCTAGGTGCCTTCTGCAGCCCACCTGGGCTCCAGCACCCCCAGCCAGGGCAAGGCTGCAGAGTACCCAGGCACCCTGTCAAACACCACTCACAAGCCTCCTCGAGTTGGACAACACAGTGGAAGAGAGCCTGGGAAAAAGATGCCAGACATCATCTCTCATCCTGAGATGGAGTCCTGGTGTAACTGGGACAACGTATGTGGGCTTGGGAAGCTGCCTCCATCCCACCGCTTTGGAGGAGTCCCAGCACAATTCATCTTCTCCTTCTTCTACCTCACCCCTAGACCTTCTCTGTAGCTTTGGAGACTGCTTAATGAAAATGTTCTCAACAGAAAACATTAACTTACAAGTCACTTGGTGCTTTGGACAGCTTTTATACAGCGTAGCTATTCTGAAGCTTGAAGGAAAGAAAGCTTTGCATCTTTTTTCCTGTTTCATGCAAGAGTGACCAAGGAAGAATAGTAATATACCTGTTACATTCTAAAAGGAGGGATACATTCATAAACTAAATCCTACTCCTTAGGGTAGCAATTAAAAAATTGTCGTTTATTTATACAAAAAGAGAAATGTACATTTCCCACACTCAGTTCATACATGCTTTTTCTATAAATTAAAATACCAAAAAGTACAAGGACCACCTACTACTAGCTAAATTACTTTAGGTCATCCATACTTCATTTCCTGTAAGTGAAGTAGAATAAAGCAGTATTTGATAGTTCACAATACATAGTGTCATAATGAAAGTAGGCTTCTTCATGAACGCACTCAGGATTTCTTCAAAATGCAGAACTAATAAGCCCCATCACACAAGTTGGCAAATTTGCTTCAAAAGGATGTTCTAGGTCATGTGAATCTTGCCACTGCCAAATTAAGTTAAACACAAAATAATGATAAAACAGGAAACACATGAACAGAGTCTTCCTTTTCAATGGTTTCTATTTCTTATCGCTACGCTTCTGCTTAACAAGGTTTGCAAGTCCCCTTGCAAAAAAAGAAAAAGAAAATCTAACAATAGCATGCTTCCAGTTGAAATAATTTCTCTACTCTCAGTTTTTAGGAACTTCATTTTAATTCTTAACAAGTACCCATCTCAGCAATCACAAAAATTGCAGGAGCACTGCTGCTGCTGCTGCTTCTTCTTGTCAACCACCAGTCAGAGCTGCATGAATTATTCAGGTTTTATTGAGCACAGTAAAGGTGAGATCTGATATTTACGCAGACTGAACAACAAAAGAGCCATCCCAAAAGAAATGCAACCCCCCACCTTTTGGATCAAGCCAAGTTTTTCATTCATTACATGCTTCGTGCCACGGCTCCCTCAGGCTGTCACTATCGGAGCCTGGTCTTTACACCCCGGTTGTGAAATGCACATAGTAAAAATTTATCGAGCAGAAGGGTTTCACAAATCCGAAACTAATAATACCCAAAACTGCTCTGAGAGCAGGTGAGCATCTGCATTAATCTGAGGGGCCGAAAGACAAAACGTTCAGCAGATCTGATAACTGGAAATATCCTGAAGAGCAGCAAGAACCTTCTGCTGTGCTGCCAGCAGAGCCATACACCACTGCCACCATCCTGCTCCCTCCCCTGGGGGGCACAGCCTTCAGCTTGATGCCTCCTGGCATAAATACCGCAGGCAAAATGCACCCTTCTGGCACGGCTGATGCCCAGTACGCTACGCCACGCTGCACGTGAGCACCAGCTCTCCCTCCCTTGCTTGTGCTTCCATACCACAACTAAAGCCTCACAGCGGCAGCTCAAGAAGAGACGGAGCCATGTATCAAGAGACATGGTCTAGTTTCAGCTCTGTGACCTGGGCAAGTATCTACACATTGAAAAGGAAAAATGAGTGAGGAAATCTACTGAGGCACCATCCACACCCCGGTGTGGGAAAAGCCTCTGCCTAGCCTTCTGACCAGAGCACACCCTTGTCTCCAGAGAAGGGTGGGAGATGCCTGGGAGCAGCTCCACAGCCGATGTGCCATCCCTGGGGGAGCCTCCCACCCCACCTTGGGACTGGCCAGAAGTGCTGGGATGCAGAGGAAGGCGGCCACCACCCCGCACATCCTCTGGCCTTTCAGGGGTTTTGCACTTTTCGTGCTACTCTGGAAGACAACAATATATTGTATATTTAGCTGATGCTACATTACCCTGGGATAAACATACTTGTTTGTTTTGCTGTTAGCACATCCCAGTGCATCTTTAAACAATCAGATACAGAAATAAGCAAAGGAGTACAGCAGGCATTTTATCCCTCAGATTCACATCTTCTAAGCCTTAGCGATCAACTCTCTAATTGTCGTTACATACAGTGTCAAAAAACCCACCTGACATGTTACCACAGAAAACCTAGCAGATTTTAAAATATTATATGAAACGTATTCATACTGCACCTGTAAGACACAAAAGTACTGTCATTATTTTTTCTGGACTTCAAAGGAAAAAGACTCAATGACTGAAAATGGAAACTATGAGAAGCTTTCCCAGCATTGCAATTCCAGTAGAAAACGGTGCTTTGGTCAGCTGTTTTGTGAATAGCTAAATATTTTCATTTTCAGTTCTTCTACTTATGAGTCCTATAGTTTCCCTTGCTATATTTCCAACGTATGAATAGACGTATAGACTCTATATTAAAAAAATTGACGAGGCACAAATCACTAGGCCTAATGTAACTCTTGTTCAGCCTGCATTATATGGGTCCCGAAGAAGAGAGATGGATGTAAAAAAGCTCAACCTGGAAGCCCAGGTCTTTATTTTTCCACTCCTTAACCTCTAAGTCAGGATGCTCAGAATTACAGAAGATTCCTATGAACAAAAGGACCGAGTCCTTCAGCCCTCAGTGAGCCAGAAAGCCTTTCCCAGGGAAGATGGAAATCACCACAGAAGGTCAACAGGCAACGGTCTGGCCAGTGCCTCGGCTTTCTCCACTACAGACAGAGAACAGCACTGGGATTTCCAACGGGGTGAAATTCAGCTGACCACGGCCAGTGGCAGGGTTGCTGTTGGTTTCTAAATATCAGTAAAAGAAGCATGTCTGGTTAATTCAATTTTGCAGCCCTTTGAGTGATGCTAGACGCACTGCAGCTGCTTGCCTCAAGACATCAGACTAAAAAAAAAAAAAAAAAAAAAAAAACACAACCCATAAACCTCACATGCTCCCACCCACAAATATGGATTTGGATCTATTTCCAGAGGCCTCGTTCTCACTGCTGCATTCATAAACAGTGAGGATTGGTTTTAGAAGTCACAAGAGCCTATGCTCCGTATGCGGCTAAAGCAAGGTTCTGTGAGGACACCACTGGTAAGGAGATTTGCAAGGAAGCTTCCGTACCCAGGGACAAATGTTTCTGTGCAAGCGGAGCTCTGCATCAGGACTTTCCAGCAGAGGGGAGAGATTTCTGTATGAATACAAGAAATAAGAAATGTTGAATTTGAAAAGCCAATCTAGATTATAGCAAGTCTACTTACTCCTTTACTGGTTTTAGAAAATGCTTATGACTCTTTCTTACACATCACCTTTGGAGAATATCGTAGTTCATATACTGTGTTTGGTCAGTTAAAAAGCTGACACATTCAACCCAAATAAGCCTTTTAAAGAAGTTAAGGGACAAGCACATCCATAGCTATACTTTATAACCTCCAGATAGGATCTCAGATTTTTTACAAAACGGTCTTATGATTGATTCTTCATTTTAGAATAGACATTTAACAGTGACTTTAGTTAGTTAGTTAATTAGTTACTGCGACTTTTGCCTTGCACCACAGATGAAACTGCTGTTTCAGCCATCAGCTAATGAGCTTTTTCATGTTGGAAAGGAAAAAGGAGGATCAGAAGACTCTCAGCTTCTCTTTGCTTTCCTCCTTCTACAGAAAGAAAAACATTTTAAACTGGCATAGAGGCTTTGAAGATGCCAAGGATCACAGGCCCTTCCCACCCTTAGTTGAGAAGTCCCTTGACCCACACTGCATTACGCTACGGGGATCGTGGCAACAGCACCAGGAACGCTGAAGCTGCTCTGCCTGGGTGGTGGGTGACCCCAGAAGGAAGCAGGCCACCAGCAGCATCTCCTTCTCTCACATGGAGGTCAACAGCAACCAAGACATCCTCGGCAAGCAGAGGTTACTGGTATCGAGCCATTCAGAAACTCTGGGCAGTCACCCTCCATCCCCTCCAGAAGGCTAGGCAGCAGCAGAATTCATTTAAAACATATTTTTTTTTACAAATTATAAAATGAAAAGGATCTCACAGGTCAAGCAATTCAAGAGAAAATAGATTTCAGAGATGTTCCTAGTGTTGTATACCACAAAAGTAAAGCAGGAGGATGACAAAGTTGACAAAGAACTGTAACTTTTATTTTAATCAGCAAGACATCATGAGGCGAACAAGACCTGGCAACACTATCAAAAATACATCATTAAGTTACCGAACAAGCGCTCCATACTTGGCTTTAGGCAAGACCCTGAGAAAACAGGTCATCTTCTAGCCTTTGCAAGAAAATGTCAAGGGTTGTACCTCCCTCACAGCCACGCCACCATGCCTCTTCATTACCCTTCCAGCCGACCATGGAGCAGCAAATGAGGTGTCAGCCAGGAAAAGCCTTTTGATCCATCCCCACTTCTACGAAAAGACAAAGTAACAAACTCCAGCCTCTCGCAGATGTTTGCAAAAGCACTATGCTTAAATTGTTCTTCTAATCATTCTGAGGGGATGCTGAAACGTTTACAATTTCTGGTAACTATTTCCGTAAGGCGGCAGATTATGTAATTCTGGAAGAAAACACTAACCTTTTCAGAACAAAAAAACTAAGGAAAAGAAATCTTGGTTTTCGGTTTCAGATTCCTAATATATTTAATTAGCCTGTCTCAAGACCACCCATACATGATTTTGTCATTTATTTGCGAACTTACCGTCACAGACAAGTAAACTCTGGCTGGCTTCTTGAACTAATTTAAAATCAGATACTTTATTCTCATAGAACTTAGTCAAGATCATTCGCCACCAGCCATTTAAAGAAACTGTTTAGGTTAATAGAGATGAGGCAAACAGTATTTACCAGTCCTTAAGTGAATTTCCTCAGCCCTCTATAAACTGTTATGCTTCTCTGATACATTAAGATAGGACTGACTGCTGATACAGGGAGCGCCGCAGCTGACTCACGTGCTACGCGTTGTAAGGAACCAGCTCCTCAGCCACACTGCAAACCAGCATTAGCCAATAACAAAAAAAAAAAAAAAAAAAAAAAAAAAAAGCTGCATGTGCCTCTTTAATAAGCTGGCTTGGTAACAAGCCTGTGAGCTGAGAAGACTCAGCTGTAAGAGTGTCGCCCCTTTTCCCTGAAGAAGTTTTCTTGCGAGAAGCACGCGGGGAAGACGCCCGGGCTGTGCTAAGCCGTCCTACCCAGCAACTGTTCTGCTCACTCAGCAGCAAGACCGCCGCTTCCTGCACAGACCTCCATCCACCCAACAGCTTTCACTGGCTAGCATAGGAGTGGAATTAAAAGCAAAACATAGTCTCCCTACAGCTGAGGCAAATATTTTATTAGACAGGACTGAAGAGAGCGGTCCATTTCCACTCATGGCCAGTCCAGTACATGGAGGCTTAGGAATGCAGCTCTAAGTATGAAATACTGAAAAACTTCTATATGACTAGGAGTGGCTTAGGCAAATACCCACAAATATCCCCTTCAGCTTGCTTTCAGCTGATCGTGAAGTTTAGATGAGTTTAGATGGCAAGTCAGTTTATGAATAAAAATAACCGTTATTTAAAAGTGATCTATATACAGGGAATCCCATCCTAGAACTACACAACCTGCCTTTTTTACTTTTGTCTACAAATGTCCCCAGAAGGACAACACCCCTGACAGCCCACCTGAGCTAGAACACTATTATAAGAATATAATTTGTTCCTCTTTGGTAATGACCAAAATGAAAGCAGTCTCCCATACAATATTTGATCTGACCTTCTGTACGTGCTAGAATTAGGTATTTTTCCAAAAGCCTTCTGGCACCAGATCTCAAAGAATGCCAACCTGTCACCACACTTTGTTTTCATTGCCTTTCAGATCATGCCACAAATCAACACAGTTCGGTTAAAAAGAAAAAATAAATAAATAAATAAATAAAGCTAGTCAAGGGACAAAAGTGGAAGGAAAGATAAATTAGGACAGGGTTTCTTCCCTGGACAACACCACAGCACCACCACCCCCCGCAAACCAGCATCTCTAACCTACAAGAAGAGCTGTACTGCTAACAGACAGGATGAATCTTCATGGTCCTTCTTTCCATTAAGCGCATAAGTCACAAGTCGTTAATGAATAGCAGGGTCAATTTTTGCTTGAATCGCAAAACCACTTTTTTAATTGTTGCCACCCACTCAAGGTAAAAACATCAAAAATTATTTCTTAGTTACCCTCCCTAATGCTGTAAATTTATTATGCTTTCAATTTTAACAACACTTTTTCCCTTTAAGAAGCTGAGTGCAATATATTCTTTATGCACAGTTCTTCTACAAATTTCACATAGATTTTCTCGGGGGGAAAAAAATATCACCACAAGAGTCAGATTTTAGAGAATAATCCCTGTGCCTTAGGAAAGTATGTATTAGAGAAAATAAGACCTTTTCTTTCCAAAATGTTAGGAGGTTTTTCAGAGGGTATTTGTCTTAATTAGTCTTTGCTATATGAAAACAAAGTACTGCAAACTATACTTGGACCCAAGCAGTTTTCAAGGGTCATGATAATCTGTATTTGGCTGAGTGCCCAAGAACATCCTCAAGGTCTGAGGATATACCAGTGATGCACTCGCTGTTTTAAGATACTTAAGATACAGCAAAGCCTTTGGAAAGTTAAGTGACTGCGCACCTGAGTCGTTGTCCAAATGAGACCTTTTGGCCTTTCACATTTACTTCCCAGTGCCAGAGAGACTCTGGATTTTGATGAAGTTAGATGAGAGAGGGGAATAAGAAACAAAAGGTGCCGTGAAAGCAACAGACTCTTAACATACACTGTAAACCTTTAAATATTGTGCTGGGAGCAGCTCGACTACTTTTCATCCATAACAATTAGGAAAGTAAAGTAAAGTTATTAAAAGGTAGCAAATATTCCAGTTAAAAACAGAGAGAAAAGAGAAGTTGTGACCACTCTGGAGAAGATGGAGAAGAGATTTGCTACTGAAAACCCAAGGACAACTGACTGTATTTAAAGTCCAGGCATCACAGTAATGGTTCATATTCTCATTTAAAGATTAATCCTTGCTTTTTGTTCTGGAATTCCAGTTGTGGAGAGAAGGATCAGTAGCTCGCGGGGTGGGGGGAGGGAAGCAGGGAGTATACATGCTCTAACTGAAGCAAAAGGGAAAGCAGTACAAGGAGAACACAGCTGTGTATGCCAGACCAAATGCTCTCCTCACACAGGTAGCACCAGGTGGCACTACTTTGAGACCAATATTGATAAAACAGATTGGGGCACACTGGATTCCAAATCAGGAGACTAAAATGCCATTCCCGACTCCGCTGCTGGCTTCCTGCAAGACCATGGGAAAGTCCCTGCGCACCTGTGGACTCAGAGAGAAGCAAACTAAGTTCTTCTCTGTGTCCCAAAGAATGGGAAAAAGAACTCACACACAAAAAAAGTAACATTCCCCCTTCTTGGCCTGGGCTCAAGTGAAAACCATCAGGAAAGAAAATAAGTTGGCAGAGAACAAAATATTGTATTGCCCTTGCTTTCCACTCTTCCCCCTTTCTGCGGAATATCCCTCCCTGCAGCACTTTTGCTAACATTATTATGTATCACCCCCGACCCCTACAACCCTCCAATACCTAAAAACTTGAATAATAGTCCACAGACAGATGTGAAGATGTTCATAGCAGTCATTTAAATTTAAAATACAGGGTTTTTTAAATGCAAGTCAAAAGATCCAAGGGCTATGCAGGCAAGGTGAACCTTAGTTACACATCCCACAAGTCAGTAACCATTAACTACATGGGGATCAAACAAAGGAGAGACCAATAATGAAATGGCCTGAGTGAAGATATACCCAAGATATATTTGTAACACCTGGGTGGGTTTTTAGGGTGGGTTGTTTTGGTTTTGTATTTTGTTTTAAGGCTTTAAAAAAAGCCAAACAATTTCTGGTAGATTTACTGTAAGCAAAATAGAAGTCCATACTGGATTATATTCTGTGCATGAGGAAATTAAAGGTGATTCATGACAAATCTTCCTGGCTGTTTTACAAGGCATAGGAGTGAACAAAACCGAAAGGGAAGCAAAAGGAATATGACTGACCTCACCGCGCTTTCCTCCTGGGAGGACTAGTGGGCTTGCTTCCACTATTCTTTAAGAAAACCTTGAGGTAGTTTATGTACATCAACATACAAGAAACAACCTTTGGGGGAGGGGGAGGGACCCAAAAAAAAAAAAAAAAAAAAAAAAAAGAAAAGCCTGCAAAATGGAAAATTGTCATACAGAGGTAAAAGAAAAAAAAAACAAACAAACAAAAAAAACCAAACCAACTGTTAAAACCTGTTAGGGAAGACAGACCGCATGGCCCGGCAGCACAGGCCAGGTGAGTCAGCCAGGCACGAACAGAGAAGCCCTCAGCTCCAGAGGAAGACAAAAAGCTACATGGCCACATGTGCGGGCATGATTTGTTTCTATCAATATTTGTTTTCTCTTCACTTCTTGCTCTTGCATTGTCCTTCTTGCCGGAGAGCCCGCGCTGAACTGAACAGCAATCAGCATCTGCAACACGAGGTCTGAACTCTTCGCCTTCCCGCAGAGAGAGGGGCAAGCGAAAAAGAGAGCTTCACTTTGGTAGGAGTAACATCAAACCACCCAGATTTTAAACAGGCAATAGACTGCATGAGAAAAGGAAAGGTCAAAGATAAAATGTGTCTCTCACAGGTGCACAGAGCATAAGATCGAGGACCACCCTTCATACCAGTGGAAAAAGAGGGACTTTATTCCACAATATCAGCCTGGCAATAAAGCCAAATACCCTCTTGCTGTGGGTATTTCCCTCGTGCCAGAGGAGCAAAACCACTTACAAAAGCCTCATTTTGGAGCTCTAGGCTCCAGCGTAAAAGATACTACAAGATCCTCAGCAAGGAGCAATCCAAGAGGGAAGTTTCTTTGCCTGTCGCTGGGTGGGCACGTTCTTTCACGCTGCCTCCTCCTGGGCAGGCAACAGATGCCTGGCAATCCAGTTGTAGGAGAACATCATCTATTAGTGCCACCAAATCCTCTCCAGTTTCATGCCCTGGACTCAATCCAAGATATGCCCAGTTTAAAATATGAGATTCAATTAAACGAGGCTGTAGTCAGGGTTTAGAAGATTTTTCTATGAACTTTGCCCGTCAGGCAGGAAATATTATGGCTGTAATAGTTTTGGGCTACCTTATTATTCCCCGTTGGACTGACTATCAGGTTCTGAAACAAGAAGCAGAAGTTGCTTCTACAAAGCATTGGCTTTTTTGGCCAAGGGTGGCACCAACCGTCCGCAGCTCTTGCACACAACAAAAGAAACACATCAGACTGCCAAGTCTTGCACTGGAATTCCTCCATGTCCCGTACCTACTGAAAATAACACGGGTGGCCTGTTATTCGTAGGTTGGTATCGACCATTTGAGGTGGCCTTCCAAACACAGAGGCCTTTCCAGCAAATCCTTTCCAGCATGTATCCCACTGCTGCTCGATTCCGTCCACTGGATCCATGAAAAGGTTTGAGTCTCTTGACAAACGACCCCCTGACGCAGAATTTGGCAGCTTCAGTAGACGCTTGAGGGTTTGGTTTTGGCCTGTGAAAAGCTTCAATCTTTGCAGAATTGCTCCTTCCTCCTGCTCATTTCACTAGGATATTTTATAAGTTTCTACATGGCAAACCTCAGACGGGGGATAAAAAAGTTTGTATTTTAATCCATTTTTGCCAAACACCTTAGGTTAAAAAACAAAAACCAAGAATATGAGACAAGCCAGGACATAAACTTGAAAGGCAAAAAAATATAAGGCAGCCAAAGTGTCCGTGTGTGTGTATATAAGAAGTTGTATTGGGTTTCTCTGGCAAGGTCTTGGTAGTGGGGGGGGCTACAGGGGTGGCTTCTGTGAGAAGCTGCTAGAAGTTTTCCCTGTGTCCACCGCTGGCCAAGGCCAAGCCAATCAGCGGCAGTGGAAGGGCCTCTGTGATAACATATGTAAGAAGGAAAAAAAAACCATTTGCGTCTCAGTAGCCGGAGAGAGAAGAGAAGTGAGAGGATGCAAGAGAAAACAGCCCTGCAGACACCACGGTCAGTGAAGAAGGAGGGGCAGGAGGTGCTCCAAGTGCTGGAGCAGAGATTCCCCTGCAGCCCGTGGTGAAGACCATGGTGAGGCAGGCTGTCCCCCTGCAGCCCATGGAGGTCCACGGTGGAGCAGATCTCCACCTGTAGCCCGTGGAGGACGCCACGCTGGAGCGGGTGGATGCCCGAAGGGAGGAGGCTGTGACCCCATGGGAAGCCTACGCCAGATCAGGTTCCTGGCAAGCCATTGCAGACCCGTGGGGGGAGGAGCCCACGCTGAAGCAGGTTTGCTGGCAGAACTTGTGACACCCGCAGGGGACCCAATGCTGGAGCAGTCTGCTCTTGAGGGACTGCACCCCATGGAAATTATGGGCACAGAGCAGGGGGGGTGGGGGCGGGGGGGGGTAAGGTTTTTAAGATCTAGCAGTTTTTCTCCTCTCCTTCTCTGATTTTGATTGATAATAGATTAATTATTTTCAAGTTGAGTCTGTTTTGTCCATGATGGTAACTGATAAAATGATCTCTCCCTGCCCTTATCTCGACCCACGAGCCTTTTGATTTACTTTTCTCTCCTCTGTCCAGTTAGAGGGGAGGGACAGAGTGGCTTTGGTGGGCCCCTGGCATGCAGCCAGGGTCAAACCACTGCAACAGTAATCACAGTATTGTAAATATTTCAAGTACCCTGATTACAGAAGTTGACAACATGCATTCCAGTCATCACAATTTTCTTGGTACAGAAGAAGGGTATGACATTAGACAGGCCACATTAAGATGGGTTTTATAGCAGCTAGGTCACCAAAGCAAGAAAACATCCTCTTTTTCATGAATTTTGCATATAAAGAAGGAAGGAGGGGAAAAAAAAAAAAAAAAAGAAAAAAAAGTCATGAATACATTTTTCTAAGGTGTTTGTTGCTTTTTTTAGTTTTGGGGTTTTTGTTTGTTTGTTTTTTTTAAAGAATTGAAAGGCATTAATTTAACTTGGGAACAAATTAATTTTCAGTAAGATTTAGCAACCTGGGACCTAAGACTTTTCCGAGGTGAAAAAAGGCAAAAAGTTTTCTAAAGCATCAAAAGTCAGAACACAGCACAAAATATTAACGCTAATGCCTCTGCAAGACCTACCTGGCCACACAACCACCCACAGTTACTTCCCCATTTAAACGGGAAGTTAAAGGCTGAAAAGGGAATTGGTGGGGTTTCAGGTAGATAGCTTTTAACCCTTACCTTTCTCTTATACACTGGTTCTGGTTCAAACACCACCTCCTCTGCTGCAACACCAGTGAACCAGAAATGGGTACACATAGACTGACTGGGGACGCTGCTCTATCGGAAACAAAGTAGTAGCATCCCCGGTATTTACCATTCAATAGCAAGCATCCAAACTTTTTCTACTTCCAGTTTGGAAGGAAAGGCTGGAAGCACCTGTTGATCTCAGTAAGGGGTCTGTAGGTTATTACAGTCCTGCCATGTACAAACACCTGTGTATGGACCTGTTTTCTCCTGGTGGTTTCTTCCAAGTGAAACCAGCCCCTTGACGGAGACTTGTACACTGCAGCAGATACACAAACATGAATAAATAACTATCCTCTTTGGTCCATTTATCATACTTGGCACTCCTCACTACTGAAGGTTAATACCAGATGAGAAAGATTTCTCCTTTGAATTACTTAAACGTAAAGCTTACATTTAACCAGCACAATTCCCAAGTAAAGCGTTTCAGAGCAACCTAGTACAAAAGTCACTTTCTCCTCTAACTCAAAAATGGAAAAGCAGGGCCTCCTAGGTTTGCAGAAAGTACTTACTTTGTTAGTATGGCAGCAAAGCAGATGGAAGGCATAAGAGTAAGCTTCATACAGATGCTGATGCAGAAAAGGAAGGCAATCCAAACTCCTCGTGTGTTTTTTCCTTAGCTCCGAGCAGCATCCTTTCTGACTGCTGTACTGTACTGCACAAGTAATAAATTCAGCCTGTTACTTTCTCAGCCTCCTACAGCATGGAAAGTTTCAGAGCGAACCCAGCCTGCTCCTCCCTAGGTCCCTACTACCCTGAAACTTTCGGAAGACTCACCTTACTTAAAATACATCTGACAAAGCCTGGCAGATGCTCATCAAGAAATATGATTTTGCATGGCCAGAAGGTGAAGAAAAAAAAAGCGCACTGCTCTCAACAAGGACTCCAGTGATGAAATGGTTGCCATGTATTATTCCCATGTTATAGCCTACTGTTCTTAAATGCTCTGCTATGCTTTTCTAAAAGACTGATGCTCGGGAGGGAAGGGGAACACTTTGAAAGGAAGGGTTTTCACAAAAATAATCCATGGTGCTGGATGAATATCAATTCAGGCAAAGGTAATTCACTCTGTAGCTAAAATACGGTTGCGAAAGGATTTTGTGGCATTCTCTGGCTAGACGGGCCATCTGATCTCACCAACTCCTCACTCAGCTGCTCTGCACATTAGAAAAAAGTATTATTACTGCCACCAGTTACCTGTGAACAAAGATAAAAAACTGCATCTTCGAAACCAAAAACATTTCTGCTAAATCTTTAGGAAGGCCATTAAAATTCTGGCCCTCCATCAAGGTGCGGGAAGAACCCACTGCCCTCACACAGCCCTTTAGTTTCTGGGAATCATGATAGAACCATGGCATTTTGCCAGTTTTGATATATTGAGACTTCAGGCAAAAATTTGAGAAGCCTTATGAAACCATGGTAATTTGTTAATCTTTGCTGATAAAATTATTTATTAGAAGCAGCTTGCACCAGCGGGTCAGATAAAACAACATGGCACAAGCTGAAGTCAGCTTTTAATCTTGCCCAATAATATCAGAGCATCAGGATACAGTAGATTCTCAACAAAAAACCCCAGCATCACGTATCTTCCCTCATGAAGACACGCATCTTTTAATAGCTGTACCGTAACTTTTCCACCATGGTCACTCTCAAGCAGTTTTCCATGAATATAATCCATAGATACAATATCCTCTGCTGACTTATTTGTGACTGTGACGGGTGCCCACTGTGCTAAATAGCCTTCTCTTTGCATGGCCTGTACCTGAGCAGGAGGCGATGGTGTAGCCGCCAGAGCTGCTTAGGAAGAAATGCCCTGCAGCACAGCTAGAAGAGAGACTTCTGAAATAACCATTCATGCTTCAGGTGGGTGAACATATGCTATTTGCAGCACCTGCAGGTTGTTGGGCTTTCTCATTTGCCCTTCATTTCCATCTATTCAAAGCACCTCTTCAGCCCCTCAGGTGTGTTTGGTTTCCAGGATCATCCTTCCAGGTTATGATATCTACGTTCAACCTCTCTTTTTTCTTTCCTTTTTTGAAGTATCTCTAAGGCAACTCTTCCACACTCCACTTGCCTTTTTGCAACCAGAAGTTCTCCAGAACAAGGGATCTTTTGACATATGCTTTTCTAATTACAAATAATTAAGACAAAGATTTATTAGCTGCACTAGCAAGTCCTCTTCCCAGTTGTTGTTTGGTATGTTACAAAGACAGTAAATGCACTGAAACGTCTTTCATAGGGATGTGTGTCGCCCCAGGCTTTTATTATACAGTATGATCTACATGAGCACCAAGGAAATTCACACTTTAAATTTCAGCATTTGTCTATCATACTCCTCAAATGCATCTAGTCAACTGAGCAACCCTGGAAGCTGCACTTTAGCTACAAAAAAAAATGATCTCCATCATCCAGATTAATTATCCATGAAGGTGATCCCATCTAGAGAACTTGCTCAAAACTTCTACTGTGGTAGCTCTACTAACTTTTCTGAAGCAGTCAGCATACCTCTGTCACACTCAAACTCTTCCAAATGCTTAGTTTCATTCCCTGTCACCCACACCAAGAGATTCTCTTATCACTGGTTTGATTTTACTTTTACACGTGCAATATTCGGGGATTTCCTAGTCAGCTTTACAGGGCAATGTGCATCTTCAGAGGGAAATAAAGCAGCATGAGAAAGCAGCAAAGAAAAAAGAATGCCAGAGAGTATTAGAGCTGAAAGACAATTGCCAGCACCCTCAGTTTTAATCATCGTGCCACTATGGAAAAATCAGATGAACCAAGGACTAGTAAAAGATAACCACTTCCTTCTAGTAATTGGAAAATGGACCTTTCTGATGGTCATGTCAGAAGCGTTAGCAGTAACTACGAAAGACTTATATGAAAGCTTTTTCCCATTTTTCTTACACTCTCCCAAAGCAAAGTACAGTGGGCATACTATCTGTCCCTGTTTTCAAGGTACACCTAACTCAAGCTATACGTGCTCAGTAGACTCTGAAACTCAGTGATCTGTGCAAATGTTTTGGAAGCAACAAAACCAGCTACATATGGATGCACCACTTAAAAAAAAAATGATTTCCCAGTGCAACATATCTTGTTTTGTTTCGTCCCACCAGGTATTTACGCACATGGATGAGATCCCCCTGAGCCTCGTCTTCTCCCAGCGGAATGGCCCCAGCTCTCTCAGCCTCTCCTCATACGAAAGATGCTCCAGTCACATAAGCATCTTTGGGGCCCTACACTGGACTCGTTCCAGTATGTCCATGTCTTTCTCATACTGCGGAGGCCAGAACTGGACCCAGCATTCCAGGTGTGGCCTCACCAGAACTGTTGACAAATTCTCTAAGACGACCTATAAAAACCTCTGTCTCCTTCAAGTCCGATAAATCCAGGGGAGGGGAAAGAGGAGAGAGAGAAAAAAAAAAAAAAAAAGATAAAAAAGAGAGTCTAACGCACATTCAGAAGCCATAGCAACTGGATTATAACCAAAAAGATATCTGCAGAGTAACTTTCTGACTGGCAGTGCTTCTAAGATTAGCCTAGGTTATCCAAACAATATCCTACAGTGAAGCATTGTCTGTGACAATAGGACACAAGATGTGAGGTTAATACTGTACAAAATAAATCACATGCATTTAAGACTTTCGTTAATGACAGTGATATCCCTCATCTTCTATGTGGTAAACAGACAGTATTTACGCCCGAGGTAGGTGTCACCTGAGATTCAGAGCTCCAGGGAAGCAGCAATACCTTGTTGAAAAGGACAAGAGTGCGCTACTCCCTAACGTGCAAGTTCTTTGTATGTATAAATTAACTTTTATTTACATTTAGATTTCACACAGATACTGTGAGATATGGAACAACTGCAGAGAGTCCAGGAAAGGGCTGCTAAGGTGATTTAAGGGACTGAGGCATCTCTGCTACGAAGAAAGGCTGAGCGAGCTGGGGCTGGACCTCCAGCGGTTCCTTCCAGCCTCAACCATTCTGTGCTTCTGTGAAGCGGTCAGAGCTCATACTTTCCAGTTGTGAGTGACTGAGAAAGGGTCTTTGACACATCGTTCATAAAAATTAAGGATAGGCTATTTCTCCAGTGGAGTGGCGAGCAGAAGGTTAAACGATAAAGAAAAAGCCCCATACCTGCTAAAGTAGTCAACAGCCCAGAAGCTAAAACTAATCTCTCAACTGAAATGAATGCAGGTTCATCCCCTTTTGTAGTACAAATATGTTCCTTTAAGTTCACTCCTCCTTTCCTCCCTCTACCAAAAGTAACTTCATCTCAGTATGCTCAAAAGATAGCATCTTAAAGTCACTCTCCCCTCCTTATTAGTGATAGTGTAAGGACAAACGGCTTAAAAGTTTTTATGGTTAACAGGAACTCTAAGCACTTTATCTCAGGAAACTTTTCTTAAAAAAGATGCAGAAAGATCACTCACTGATAATCTAAACCAAACTTAGGGTTATACACACAGGGTATATGAGTGACTTAAAATTTCACCAACGGCCTTCGCCAGTTCTCTGCTTGTTGACAGAGTTCAAGCTCCCTCGCAGCTACTGCACAGCTTCCCACCCTGCTGCACAGACGCTTCCAAGATATTCACCTGAGCCAATATAACTCAAAGCACCCCTAAAACAGCTCTCTGCTTTTGATTTCTAAACCAGACAGGATTCCCCAAGTGACACTTTACCTGCTGCGCTCTTTGTTTCTTCTTCCCAACCTCCCCAGCTGTACGCCCCACAGACCTCGTTATGCCCATCGGGCTCCCCTCTCGTAACCACAGACACCACCGCTTGCGTGACCCGGAATGGCAGGTCTCTCGGGGAGGAAAATAAGGCTCCTACACGGATCTGGCAGGTACACCTTTAGAACTAACCAGTGTGATTTTAATATTAAGACTTACTCTATTACACCGGAAAAAATAACTTAAACAGGTTTTATTTAAGGCAACCCAGATGTGTTGGTTACCGAAGAAACCTCATTTGTAAGGGGACACAGAAAAAAAAAAACAAACCAACTTATGCATGAGAAAGGCTCCTACTTGTTTTTGCAGTGATAAAAACCAACCACACATACGTACACGGGAAACATTTTAGACTACACTTCTGAAGACACAGCAACAGAACAGCAAACTATTTCTTGGGAAACCAGCCACCTACAGACAGTCAAGTCCCTTCTCACTTGCTAAATGAGAGCACCGCAAAGTAGAAGTGCACTTTGCTCGGTGTTAAAATAAGAGCTAATGCTGCCCTGTCCCAAGTTGCGTAAGATCAATATAACAAAGCAGTTTGAACCAAGGAGAAATCATGCACTGAAAAGGAAGGCCAAAATTATAAGTCCTAGGATGACGACTTGATTCACAGTTTACTCAAGTAAATGAAAAGACTCCAACTCCCGCAGATTTCAGTGGGTTATGAAACAGGTCCTGCAGAGGGAAATGTTCCAAGTCACGAACAGCAATGCCGTATTTTGATACCTAATTGCCACCACTGTCTATGAAGAAATCCCTGGTGCAAAATAGAGAACAAATACAATAATCTCGCTTTCTCATTTTAAAAATGGCATGAAAGGAACAATAAAAGAAAGTTATTGAAGAGAACTAGATTGTTCCCAGCTGTTATCATAAAACACTACAGCTGTTCGTGTCATTGCAGCTAATGACCAGTTGCACTTTTTCAAAGATTGTAACACAGTATGACCATTGTAATCTACATCAAACCAAAACCTGGCAAGCATCACGGAAAAAAGGCTAAAAAATTATTTAAATTCTGTTTGATTTTTTTTTTTTCAATTTCTCTTCATGGGTTGGTTTTTGTGCTTGGAGGGGTATAGGAAGGGATTTTGTACAAATGGTTCTGCATTCAAATTGTCAATTATGTTAACCTGCTTAAAAAATGATGGTAAATAAAAGGTACTAAATTACTAAAACCACCTTTTCCAGTAATAAAAGCAGAATTCAGCCAACAAATCCCAAATTTCTTGTTGAAAAGAGGTGTGCTGAGTAAAACTATCTCAAGTCCAAAGTGGATGACGAAACATCTTTTCTCCAGAGCCAACAACAGGCTGGGCTTCCCCATTTAGCAACTTTTAATTGTTTTGTTAACCGTACTATATGGGAACCAATTCAGATTTTTTCATAAGGATTCAAACACACAAATGCAAAGAAAAGGTTAAAGTAGAAAAAAAAACCACATACATAGACGCAGAAAGAATTTTCAGATACAGTTCTCTCTACTGGAGTGTTACTCCTTGACAGATGGAGAAAAAGCTAGCATGCATTGCCACAGAAGATCTCCACGGAACCTGGAATATACTATTTCAAGTAATTTCATGTCATTTCTAGAGAAAATGCAAGAGTACGTGTTCCTCTCTAGCCATGTGCCTTCCCCTCCGAAAGCACCGATATAGAACTACAGACCAGAAAGAAGTCACAAGCTCCTGCACTGCCTTTTTTTTTTTTTTTCCCCTAGTTACCAAAGAAATCACTAATTTATTAAGAAAACTACCGTTCCTTTTACCAGCTGCTCCACTTCAGGACAGAAAACCACTTCCAGAGTAATTCCAAACACTTCGGAAAGACTACCACCTGATCATACACAGCATACACCCATCTTCATAGGAACCACTCCGAGGCTCGATAACAAGTTAACAAATACAGCCACAGCAAAAGAATGATAAAAATGAAGCATCCCTATCCAAAGAAAGAGAGAAATAATTGCTAAACACGTACTTATTAACTAAACACAGCAATGGAAAACATGTTAGAAGCTGAGCCTCTTTTTCTCGCTTTAGGCCATCTATCCAGACTGCAAAGGGTAAAGGATATCTTTCCGAATGATGGTTACTTCAAAACACGAACGACTCGGAAGCTTTGCTTTATCCAGCCACACAATTACTGAGCTGTCACTATCAGCAAGAAGGACAAAAAAAAAAAAAAAAAAAAAAAAAAAAAAAAAAAAAAAAAAAAAAAAAAAAAAATCATGGTACAACCTACCTTCAAAGACACTCACAAAAGCTTAGATTAAAAATTCAAATCTAATCACACACTAAATTAGGCCAAAAAACTGTAGTTTGTATTCTATTAATTAAGCCTATTGAATAATGCCCAGAGTGAGTGTTAAAGACCGTCTGCAGCATCACATCTGCACAACCCATCATTAACACATGTTATTTTCACTATCCCAACCCGAAGTTCAAAGTGCACTTCCTTTCTTGCAGCAACACTGTGCAGGCTCGATGTTTTTGTATAATTAGCAAGTATCGGAGCCAACATTATAGCAGAATTTGCTCCATAGCAGGTTAGTTACATTTTTTTTGCGCCACTCCATCAGTTCTACCTTGTGCAATGGTCAGGCCAACATGAAGCCGACGCAATAAAATGCCTAAACCGCATGTCTCTAAGAGATGGGATGGAGGAAAAGAATATGGTGTAGAATACTTGGCATCCTTATACCGATACCTGCCTCCATCGGTACATGTTTAATCCCATTACAGTAATTCTTAATTCTGAAAGCCCTGTAATGCATCAGATTTCAATTATTTCATTAATATGAAATAATTTCACTAACTGAAAGACAGAAAAATAGCTATTACTATTGCAGGATTTAACACAGCCATATTTTAGCATAGTTTTGCCTTTCTTTACCACAAAGATTTTGTACAAATCTCTATACAGACTAGGTTCTGCAACTTCTATGCTTAGAGTTTAAGGTGGGGGTTTTAAAGTTCACTCATCTGCAGTGGACTTCAGGTTTTTTTCAAGCAAGTATTACCAGCTTCACCAAATCTTCCCTTCTGTTGCTAATTAACTTGTGTCTGGTTGCAAAGCCACCAAAGCATGAGTGCTTATACCACCACTCTTCTCCAGTTAACCAAAGCACACCACCGTCTATGCTAGCCCTCCGAGCTTTTTGCAAATTACGTGAGTTAAAACTAACAGTCACGCTGTGCGTTTTCAACGTTATTGCCAAGCAACCTGCAAGCAGCAGCTGAACTGCAAAATAGAGACATCCTCCCGTGACAAGTGGGGTAGAGCTCGAGCAGCACACTGATAGTGGAGCTATATGGAGTCAGCAGCCGGCTGCAGAATTACATCAGAAGACCGAGGAAGAAGCAGAACATACCTCCCCTATTCTCACGTGCTTCCCCAGGCACCTACAAGTGCCGATAGATGCACCAAAGGAAAGACTCTGTGTTCAGTGAACCTCTCGCAGTAGGAACATGCACCCAAATCACAGCCACCAGGCAGCACTTAGGCTGCTCGATGTACGTAGCAGTAAGTAGGAGAGCAATGAGGAGAGAAAGGTTTGCAGAAATGCAGGAAAGGAATAGGAAAGAAAGGAAATAGAAAAGGAAAAGAAAGGGCATACTGAAACACAAGAAGGAGAAAGGATTAAAAAAAAAAAAACAACTTGCTGAAAACAAAAGGAGGCTGCAACAGAAGTTCAGTACAGCATAGCTTTATTTCCAAGTAGGAAGAGGTTTAAGTGGTAGATAATCCTCAAACTAAACGTCTTCAAAAACTTCTTGAAATACACCCTAAAAGGAAAGATTGCCACCTACGCATTAAGCACACGCAACCCCCAGACACCCAGGAATTAACTTCTGACACCATTTTTGACCTCTCCTGCCTTTCCACTCTGCTCCTTCCCCTCTCCAGCTCCAGACATAAATGGTATTAGCTGGAAATTAGTTGGAGATTGTGTTGGCATCATAATTCAATCTTAAATAAGACAGTTACGTTCTCCTCATACAGCAGCGTTGCCATATCAACGTTAACATGCCTAACCTCGCTTATAAAAATAGATATCGTAGTCAGTTTAAAATGCACGTAAATGACTGTCAAGGAGGTACTACTCCAGAGGTGTTATTTCAACAGTATCAGCTTTCTGGTGGAGGAGTAAGCAGGGTAGGAATAAGAAGTCCAGATTTTTATCTTAAAAGTAAAATTTACCATCATAGCACTTACTGTCTCCCTTTTTCTCCACATATGACCGTCCATCTCTTCCTCCATTCAATAATTAAAGAAAACCAAGAAGAACGTGCCTGAGGTGCAACCTCCAGCAATGATACACCTGAATCTACAACCTGAGTGGCGGATTGCTCAATGAGCCACGCGCTTACACGAACCAGGCTGCACATATGCTGTAATATTTTTCAGACCCGGGATGATACTTTCCACCATTATTGATTGAGTAGCCATAAAGTGATCTTTTATGGGGAAAGTCAAGGTAAATGACTCATTATCAGAGCAGGAAATTATTTAAGTGTTCAACTGAAGAAACATTATGCAGTTGTAACTTGCATTTTACTCGTGAAACCACATACAAAAGAATATAAGAAGGCACCTTTTCATGAAGATGATTTGAAGTGGCTTTTACTTCAGAAACTTGTGGCTTCTTTTATGGCATGCCTGAGAAAAGAGCCAAGCAGTATCTTTGCATCTTATGATACTCTTAAGGAAATACTTTTCTCCACATTATCTTTAAAGCTATAAAGAGGGAATTATCCCCCACAACATGCTGCTTCAACATTACTGGGAAGCCTTGGACTAACTAAAATTCATATTTAAATGGAGTACTAAATTTAAATTATAGTCCTGCTTTTGTACTTTAAGTAGGAGCCACTCAGTAAAATAGAAGAAACTAAAAAAAAAAAAAAAAAAAAAGATTGAATTGGAGTATCCAAGCTATAGGTACTTATTTATTGACATTGCCCAAAATGAGTTTTGACAGAAAATCCCTTTAGAAATACCAGACGGGAAGGGATATGAGAGTTGTGGAAGTCATGGAACTACAAAACAAATATCTAAAATATCAAGTTATGTAATCAAAGGTAAATATATTTTGCATTTGATCTTCCTGTCACAACCTGCACAGAAAAAGCAAGCATAACCATGAACATCTATCATCTCTAAGTGGGATGCATGCAATGGAAGTAGATAACCATTCCATTTGGGAATGGATAGCAGAGAGGAAACAACTGTTGTCTACAACATCCCCCTATGGAAAATGACCTCAACTGGCTCATGTTTTCCAATTAAGTGAAATGCTGATAACATCCAGCATGAACTCCTCTTTCAAGTTTCTCACCACCACCAGCGGCATCAAAAGCACCAGCTCTCTTGCCAGGCTCAGCCAAAAAGAGCAGGTAACAGAAGACAGCTTTAGCCCATGTGGAATTCAGAAGCATACAAAAGCTATTTAACACACAAATAAGGCAATTTTCTCCCTCACCTTGTACCAGTCCTGAGACTCAGCACGCTCGGCAAGCCACTTGCGTAACACGGAGCATGAGAGAAGCCTCCCATCCACGCAGCGCAGCAGTAACGACATCAGAAAGGCGTCCTTCGGGGTGAGCGCCGTTTCTTCCCTATGCCTATACAGCAAAAGGCTTGTTTTGCTAAAGGCCTTATTTACACAATGATCTTAATGACTAACAGGCTCAGTGAGTTCACAAACCAAAATAAATCACCAGCTTTATTGCACAAGCGTAACTGTCAAGCACTGTACTTCGGGTTTGTTTCAGTTTCTCATTACTGCATTCACAGTCCTCTGCAAGTGTTAAACACCCGTCGCACGTATACACGGGGCTGTGCACTGTAAGGAGCACACAACGGCTGCAGCACCCAAGCAGCATCCAGCTGACAGAATCCACCAGTCCTGCAAGCATTAACTTAGTTTTGACCACAAGGTAAGAACAAAGCAGTTACATATAAGAAAATAACATGCCAACCTTTTTCTTTCTGAAGGAACCATCAAGCCTATGTAAGCATATTCAGCTGTTTTCTGCTCCCAGCTGCATCTCAGATGGCTCGCTCCATTGGAGGTAGCGGGGGATCTGTGATTGCAGAGCTACCCAAGCTGAGGTGGAGGAACACCCGTCCCTTCAAATGAAGATGAAGTAGATGGAGGAGAGCAGATAATCCCCAGCTGTACCAGTGCCACCTTTCTGACATGGCTGAGGGTGGATTCTCTAGTTAATAACTCTCTTTAAACCCAGATGCAGGCTTCCTCAGAGCAAGCAAGTATATTCCTAAGTACTACAAGAATTAATTAATTAAAAGAAAAATAGAGTCAGCCTTCCTATGCCTCTAGGAACAGCTACAAAGTGACTCCTTCATGAGCATGGGGGCAGACACTGAATCTTCAGTACCCTCAGAAGAGTGGCACATAACCGTTTAATTCACTGTCATTAGACAGCTATAACTACCCAAGTCACACTGGTCCTTGTCACACATCTCCCAATGCTCAAACTTACACCAAAACATATACCAAATTCACCAGCGCTACTGACGTTCAGGTCATCACACAATTACTCAAAAACCACAGAAGGGCAGCCCAGCACTTGCAGTATGCATCTGCCCTGGAAAAACTGCATTTGTTTCGTAGAGAACGGAGGCAGGCTTCTGCAGTACACCGCTGCTGGATTCCAGCCTGGAGCACAAGCCTTTGGCGAGTACACACAAGTCTCCCAGGGCTAACAGAAAGCCTAAACTTCATTGCTCATTCCCGTTATTGAAAGGTAAAATTGCTGTCACGAGACTGAAATTAACACTGACGGCTAACATATTGATCATCAGTCGGCATTCATATTATATTACCAACAACCGACAGCCTGAACATTAGAAGAAGACATTCAGAGACAGCGGAGACCAGTGTCTAGTTTTTTGGGGAGTTGTCAGTTGCTGATATAACTGTGTACACCTACGCACGCAACGCACAAGAGGAAAGGAGATTGCCAACACCAAGGTTCATGAGCCATGGCAGCAGCCCATCTACAGAGCTGAAATGGAAGGATTTCTTTAAAACTCCACTTTCCTTCAAAGAAAAAAAAAAAAAAGGCAAAAAGAGCCCCCCCCAAACAAACCACTCAAAAGCACATAACCATCTGACCTGCCCAAAAGAATCAAAACAATCATCATACCTAGCTAACCGCAAGATTTCCAAGAAATATTGCCTTTACTTCTTTGTATGACTACTCCAGTTCACTCACAAAGTTTTTATTTAGGATTACTCTGCTTTAGAGCAGTATTTCTAGAAGGCAGTAATGCAACACTGAATATTCTGAGGAGGTCAAGTAACACGATACACAGCTTTTCCCTCCAGGTCAGTGGGGTTCAAATCTTGCTAATGTCAGTAGTGACCAGAAGCTGTTGACATCAGACAGCTGTTCTGTGACCCATGAGGAATGAGCTAGTATCCTCAGTCCAGTTTTTTCCTGGACAGGTATTCCTACCTTCACAAGAACAACCAAGCCCACACTCTGGCTGGCAAGTCTCAGGAGTTGAAAGCAGTCTGGAAAAGGGGTAGCTTTCCCGGTCCTGAAGGAGAACAAGAACTTAGAGACAGTTCTGCCCAGGTAAAGGCTGCATCATACCTCTAACAAAAAAGCAAGGGATTTCAATTGGTAAACACATCAAGTCAGCATTTGCTGCCACAGTACATTGTCCTGAGCCTGGATCCTGCAAGCCTCTGAATGTACAGGTTATCTTATTTGCAGTCAACAGAGCATTCAAAGCATTGCTCCTCTACAGGATCGCAAAATCCAGAGAGTAAAGGCAAATTGTCAAGTCTGCATCATAACATACATACCACCTTAAGGACAGCACAAGAGAAAAATCAAAAAAGTACTTCTCAAACTGTAACTGTGTCCTCCGGATTCACAGATGGGACGTTCTTTCCCTTTAGCTCAGCAGAACACAATTTGGTCAGCCTCACCAAGAGTTAATTTGCTTCCAAAAACTTAACTTTACACACACTGCTCATTGCATAACAGTGTCAGATCCAAAAATTTCACTCCCAACAGTCAAATGTAATTGTGCACAAGCTGCCTAACAGAGGTAGGAGGAAGACCAGGGCCTTGTAAGCATTAGGGGCTCCTGAGCCTGTTTCCCCTTCTCCCAAAAGCATGTTTTGATTCAAATCAGTGCAAGCACAGTTCAGACAATTCAAGAAGCAAAGCAAAAGGAGTGTGAGGTGAAGTCCTCACCTATGGAAATACCCCACTTCTCAGTATATTTGAGGATTTGAAGCATGAGAAGACAAAAAAAAAAAAAAAAAAAAAAAGAAGCCCAGAGCAACCCCCCGAAGAGGCAGAGCTCCCAGCCACAAGCAATTTGCACAAAGCTGCTGGAACCGTAACCTCCCCAAACTCACACCGCCGTTACATAAGGGTGCCGAGCCAGGATTTTCACCAGCCAGCCCAGAACTGTTGTGAGGAGGAGACACCTCCTTGTCATGCACCAGCAAATTGAACGGGCTCAAAAAAAAAATAAAATAAAAGCCAACCCAACACAATAAAAACAAGCAAAAAAACTCCACACATACAAACAGAAGAGAGTTTAATCCAGAGCCTATATCCATATGCTAAAAACATTTCCTTTCCAAGTAAGGTTTCATATGATATTCTAACTTAAAAAAATAAAAGGTTGTTTTCACAGGTTATACCTCACCAACATCAGAATATCTGTTTTTCCTCTCTAAAATACCAAGGCTCTCCAACTACTTGCATAGATGCTTATAAGGTGCCTTTTTATTTTGTCCATTATTCCTTATTCCTTTAACATTGCAAGCCTGTTTCAGTTGCTCATCTCTAGAAGGTACAAATCCTGTCCTGTAGGAAAGAAACACCAAAGTAATCTTTTCCTATCCCTATTATTATTACCACCAGCAGTTTTCTTACTCGACTTCCTTACAGTCTATACGAAGGCAGTGTGAAGTGCCTATGATACAGCAAAGAATAATCCTATTAAGAATCAGTTTACTGGGTACTACTCTCTTCAGATACTATTTTAAGACCTTAAAAGGATCTTAATATTTAATAAAGGACTGAACCAGTTAAACAAATCTTCATGTCTCCAGTGAAACACTGACATTATGAGACAACAGCTACCAGGAGAGATGTGCACCCAAGCAGCATATATGTTTTGTTCTTTTTATTCAATACTCAGTTTAACAAAGTGATTTCTGTTTTAGTTGCATTATAAAAATATCTAACTATATATACTGCTAAGTTTTCTTAAAAATGGTGCTTTCAGATGTTTGAGATGTTACACGTGTGAAAAATGCAAAGAGCAGTTACTGACAAAACACATTAACATGCTCTGAAACCTGAAGGTTTTGTAAATAGAGAGAGAATTCATATTCACGATGAATACCGACTCAAGCCAATGGAAGTTCTGCCACAGCAACGATCAGGACATTCTGTCATGTGGTAGGACCAAGGCAGATTACAAATAAAAAGTTACACACCCCATAATCACCAAGAAGTCTTCCCAATATCATGGTCATTTGTTTTAGCACCAGCTAAACACAGCTGTTTCAGGCTTGTAAAGCCTACTCTTAGCATGATATAACTGACTGACTACTTAAACAAGCAGTAAATATTCCAGATGTAGAAGGTAAAGGTGACTCCCCAAAAGATTTTTTAAAAGTTCTTACCATGCTTGTAATTACATTTCTTACAACATCTGAAGATCTACAATTTCATTTAGATTAAAAAAAAAAATAAGTAAGTATGATGGGGAAAAGGCATAAGAAGGTTTGAGAGGTGGGTCTCTGCAAACCTCATGAAGTTCAACAAGACCAAGTGTAAGGTCCTGCATGTGGCTCGGGTCAATCCCAAGCACAGATACAGGCTGGGCAGAGAATGGACTGAGAGCAACCCTGAGGAGGAGGACTTGGGAGTCTTGGTTGATGAGAAGCTCAACATGAGCTGGCAATGTGCGCTGGCAGCCCAGAAGGCCAACCGTACCCTGGGCTGCATCGGGAGAAGCGTGGCCAGCAGG
The DNA here is from genome assembly GCF_000687185.1 of Egretta garzetta. NCBI lineage: Eukaryota > Metazoa > Chordata > Aves > Pelecaniformes > Ardeidae > Egretta > Egretta garzetta. The sequence goes on along the minus strand of NW_009259032.1, from coordinate 403,641 downwards.
TCGAGGGAGGTGATTCTGCCCCTCTACTCTGCTCTGATGAGACTTCACCTAGAGTACTGCGTCCAGCTCTGGAGCCCTCAGCACAAGAAGGACATGGAACTGTTGGAGCGGGTCCAGAGGAGGGCCATGAAGATGATCTGAGGGCTGGAGCACCTCTCTTATGAGGACAAGCTGAGAGAGCTGGGCTTGTTCAGCCTGGAGAAGAGAAGGCTGTGGGGAGACCGTATAGCAATCTTCCAGTACCTGAAGGGGCCTGCAGGAAAGCTGTAGAAGGCCTTTTTACAAGGGCAGATAGTGACAGGACTAGGCGTAATGGCTTTAAACCAAAAGAGGGTAGATTTAGATTAGATACAAATAAGAAATTCTTCACTATGAGGGTGGCGAGGCACTGGAACAGGTTGCCCAGGAGAAGTTGTGGCTGGCCCCTCCCTGGAAGTGTTCAAGGCCAGGCTGGATGGGGCTTTCAGCAACCTGGTCTAGTGAAAGGTGTCCCTGCCCACGGCAAGAGGGTTGGAACTAGTGAGCTTTAAGGTCCCTTCCAATCCAAACCATTCTATGAAGGTAAGTGTAAATATAAATACAAAAATATAAATAATATGCCTTTCCGAATAATATTTACATTGAATGTTTAGTTTTGGTGTACACTTATGTAAATACAAAAGTGTATATATTCTAATACCATTTCAATTTCCAGCCTCCTGGGTTCTGGAAGGATGCATACTGCATCTAGGGTTTGTGCTTTCCACCATAACGCTCTGTATTGGTGTAACGGGTTATAACCCAACCGGATGAAACAGACAGTATCCAAGTGCATCCACCTATGTGGCCAGCATAGAAGGGAGAGAAAAAAAAAAAAAAAACAAACCAAAAAAACCCACCCAAACCACAAAATACACACACACTTGATACATACGGAGAAATGCACACGTGCAATTTAAATCAGGCACTACCCCAGTAAATAAGATCTCGGTCTGCACTGCAGAGCACAATGTGTTGTTAATCCAAACTCTAATTTGTTTACACGGCCGAGGCTCGCAGCAGACGCATACCTTCGAAACCGAGCAAAAATCATGGAGCCGATGCGTGCTTCTGCCCAGCACCCCCACGCACATCTGCACGCACACGCGGGTGCACGGCCACGGTACGCCTGCTGGATAACTTCACATCCACGCAGGCCAGGCCCTCAGTAAGAAACGGCGATGGAGGAGGAGGAGGAAGCAGCCTTCGCCGCCTCCCA
>NW_009259032.1:396562-400641 GCF_000687185.1 Egretta garzetta | reverse complement strand
CGCCCGGCGCAGGCCGGCCTGCCGAAAGGGCTGGCGCAGGTCGCAGCGCTCGGCCTTGCGGCCGGGGCCCGTCCAGCCCCACCGTCTCCTCAAACTGTCCAGCGAGGACCAACGCAGTGGTCAAACGTGGGGTGTGGAGTGTTCGTTGTCCCCGGTTGGAAGACCACAACTCTTACTTCGTGTTTCTTCGGGGATTGGAAAGTAATTTGCATCTGTGACGGCGTTCCAGACAACATAAATATTGTTTAGGGCTTGTTTATACCTGTCGTCGTTCAGGAGGAGCTTATTCCTGGCTAATTTCATGACTAATTTCCAGAATAAGGCTGAGCCGTTCCGGTTTAGTTTAGCACTGTGAGTTTTAATTAAAGAGGAAAATGGGGCACACCTATTCTGGAAGAGGGATGTTTACAGGGTTGTTGTCATCGAGTAACTTCTGTGTAGATGAGCCAAGAATCAACACACACCTAACCCGGCTTCCCATTTCCCTCCCGGCTGATGCGCAAGTCACTTGCTTAGCAGATACCATTGCTTTAGAAAGCCACAAAGAAAATAAGACGGCAAGTTATGACACATATTCTCTGCTTTGATTTGCCTGACATTTTTAGGGGACATTTTGTTGGCTGTCCTTGTGGTATTTTCACTGAACATGGGAAGACACTCCATGCGACTGACATTCAGTACAACAGCGTGAGTTCTCAGCTTGTTCCGACAACCGCGGTGAGCTCCATGTGGTGCGACCATCCTCTCGACCCATGAGTGCACACTAGCTGGGTAACAAAGTTCCCGTCTGAGATCCCTATCGCGACGGTAACGTGGGAATACGAAACAGAGCTAGTGCTCAGGCGCGGGTATTTTATATATGCCCAAACAAATCCTGAAGCCCGTGACGAGCATGCAGAAGGCTCCCCATATGTTAGGCATACTTCATGAAGCACCAAGTGTGCAGAAGAATCCGGACAGAAAAAAGAAAACCCTACAACTTCATCCCCCACCCCTGGGAAGTGCAGCTTAGCGGCACTCGGTGCTTGGACATGGAAGGAGAAGCAGGGTGTTAGGAATGCAGTATGGCCAGTAAATTCAGGTATTGCCTACACCTTGTGGGCCACAACTTCGTGAGACGCAGAAGACCAGTTTGGATCCGTTCTTCTGTGACTGCAGGCTGTTTGCATGAGTCATCTGGATTCTCCTTGATAGGCTGCAATAGCAGAGACTCTGGGTCTCTCCAGCTTACGCTTGCTCCCCCATTAGTCACAGGACAAGACTTCAGCTCTGATTTTTTAACAAGAAAGTATGATCATTGTTGCTGTTGTATAAGGACATTCAGCGTCACAGCTCCAGGGTGTTTGTATTAATTCTGAAAGCTATCTAGGACACTTTTTTTTTAACAGTTCTTCCTTTGCTTCTAAGTTTTCAATTATAATAGACCATCCAGGTAGGTGGAGTTCTTTCATTTTATCCTGTGGAGGGTCTTGATCATGCATCTCTCAAATGCATTTAGTCTCCCTTTCCAAGGTAGAATCCCCATTTCAGGTAAATTCTTCTTTAGGAGCTTTCAGATAAGCTTTCGTAAGACGAAGGTGAGTACCACTGCCAAATACCACGGATCACGCCACTTCTGCAAGGTACGATGCGTCCAAAATTCAGATCACAGGTATAAGACCTCATGACTACTCTGTCATGGTGTGGTACAACCTTAACCCCATGACTTGTTTCAGGAGCATTTGCAAAATCCTTATCTTTGCTATGAGGGAGGGAAAGGAAACCGTTCTCTCGTAATGCTAACAGACTAGAAGAATTCTGTATTTCAGATCTATGTTAGCAGTGAAGGTTTGTATAGCTATGTCTTATTACTTAAGTCTGTGCTTTTCCCCCATCTACACAGGTGGTCCTTCAGCTCGTTCCCACAAAGACCTCCTTTACCATAGAAGGATTTCTTTTTCATGGGATCTGAGTCTTGTTAGATTCGTTTTTCTCACTTAACAGTAGGAGGAGAACATGAAGATGACATCTTTGAATGGAAAGAACACAGTCTGTGGATTCTGGGAAAATTCTAACACACTTGACCTCTTGCATCACCAGTGCCTAGTAGCATCATTAGTCATTTCATCCCCTAGTAGAACAGAAGCCCAGCATGATACATTGGAAGCTCTGATCTTCTGAAGAGCCCTCACTTCTGATCACAGATTTTGGAGACAAGGTCTGTGAGAGCTGGGGGAGAGAGAATTTTTTAAAGTCTGAAATAAGTCAGTCCCCACCTCTTTGCCTCAGATGAGCGATTCCTTTCCGTTTTAGCTGAGACATGACAATTCTTTTAAGCACGCCACAGCTCCAGAAAGCAGCAGCAGCCAGCTGAAGTGAAAGAAGGAATGAATGCCCATACAATGAGAAGGCAGTCACTTTAAGCCAGAGATTCATAAAGACATACAGACTAACAGATTCGAAACTTTGTCGTAGCACTCAAGTTGCCTGGACATTTTTTCAGCAGCAAGATGAAGATTATCTTCCAGAAAAGTAACCATATGTTTACACACTGACTCAACCAATTAAGATACTGTTTTAAAGTATTGATTGTAAGAGATAGCATTTAAAATTTTAATCGTTGTTATTAGAGGAAAAGTGTTCTAACTACAGGGAGCCTGTCCTTCACGCATTAACTTTTAGCCCCTGGAAGTTCTGGCTTTGCATGTAATAAATGTAAGTTTGACGGTATCTCAGAATTAAAGGGGAATTAGAGATCGCTCTTGAATATTATGATGGCCGCATGGAAAATATGTGCAACAAAGTTAGTCTGGATATTGGTGCTGCCTTAACTGATTATTTTCCTGATTTTTCTTTTAAGAGAGATTTGTAATTGTTTCAGCTTACGTCCCTTCAATATAAAAATTAATGGGGCTTTTTCACATTTGTGTATCTAAGTCCATTGCCTAGGCCATAATGTCTATAACATAGTTTTCTAGAAGATTAAAACCACTACGTACTAGTCTGTGTTGACAGTACATCTTCAGGAGATGCTCCATAGTGGAATCAATGTTCTGTTATAGCCCACACTCATAATGCTGACTACAAGCACCTAAAACTTCCAAAAGAACTAAATTCATATACGTCTGACCAAAATAAATTTGACAGCCTTGGAAAACGATATACTTTATCAGTACTCCACATGCCATTTGGTTCCATCATATCCAGGAGAGGAAATTCACTCCAGCTTAGAGAACTTATACAAAGGACCATATACCAGTTTAGATCACCATCAAGGGGGCACCGACGGAGGATCTTCTTGACAAATGATTTCCCACGCTTATTCTACCTCAGCACACAAGAGGGAGCTAGATAAAGGGCCTGCAGCAGGTAACAGTTCTTTGTATCATCCAAATGCTTTCTGGCTATGCCTGCAAAGGGATGGAAACTTCAGATGTATTCTCTCCTTTCCCCACGTGTGGTCTTCACACGTCCACTGCGGGCATTTAACCTGTTGCATCGTCAGCCTCTCTGGAGCTTTGCATGTTTTCCCCTTGCACCCATCTGGTAGGCTTTTGGCTCAGCTGTTTATACAGGTTCTGGATTTGGTCCTGAAGCTTTTAGCAGAATTTATACACACTGTTAATGATACTGTGCCTGGTTTAGAAAGCAAAGCAAAATAGATAATTCTACAGAGTCTCATGGAACGGATGATACCAAAATGAATTGTCTTGGAATAAAATGCAAGCATCTGGAATACTGGAGAGGGAAAGAAGGTTAGCTCCAAATTCCAAAATGCTGAATCAACAAGGAAAACAGTAACAAATGGTGCCATGAGCAATTATACAGAGCTTGACTGACATTTGAAAAGTCAACAGATAGTAAAAGAAAAGAACACAAGTCAAAGAAAATAACCTTGAACCCTGGAAATAGTTACACCCCCTGCCAAAACCAGCCTGCTTACAACAGGTTTCAATATAAAAGAAGCATAACTATGGTCATCTAAGGCTCTGAACAAATCTCTGAATCTAAGCCTCTGGTGCAAAACTGATCCACAAGTCATACCTATAATCCCTAGCAGCAGGCAGACTCAAGAGAAAATCATGCAAGGGACTTCCACC
>NW_009259032.1:357943-396547 GCF_000687185.1 Egretta garzetta | reverse complement strand
TTCTTAAGAGGCACGTGCTTTCACCAGACTGCCCTAGAAAGCCCAAAGGTGAAGACCACATTAGAATTAAGTCTGGAGACAAGTACTGAAGCCAGCATAAGAATAAATCAAGTCACCAGAGACGCAAAGAGTCGTACCAAACTGAACAGCACAGTCAGAAAGTCATAGAGCCAGAAGCTTGAAAACCAAAGAGTCGCTATGATAAGTCAGGGCTGGAACAAGGTGAGGTATAGCAGCATAACACAAAGGAGACAGGAGCCAGGGATCAAGACTAAGCAAACAAGAATGAAAAGCAAGAGAGTCAGAAGCAAAACTACAGCCAAATGGCACCGCAGACTGCCAAGAGCAACTGGTGGAGTTGCCTGACACATCTGCTATTAGAGGAAATTAGCCAAGCCTTAGCTCCTGCACAGCTGGGCCACAGTCCCAGTTGCCCTGTTGCATCCAGCTGCAGGGCCAGTAGCCCAGGCAGAGCCCAATAGTGTGGATAAATGTGCATTGGTTTAAAACTCGACCTGCAGGAGTAGCTTGTCCCTATAAATTTTCTGATGCAAGCAGCCAATGTAACTCAACTTATGCTTCCAGTAGAGCACTGCACTGATTTGCCTGAATGTGTTTAAAATTACAGCTTTAATTAAGCAGTGCAAGTTTGTGCAGTGAATATGCCTTAGTGTAGAAGAAATAGATGTATCTGAAGGCAGACAACAGTGCCAAGGCTCCCAGAAGTGGAAAGACATCCCCTCATCTCCCCCTGCTGGTGTGCCCATCTCCAAGCCTCTGCGGAGTGGCAAGGAGCATCTACCTCGGCTGCTTCGCCTCTGCCAGTTCTTTGTGGAACTGCAAGAAAGGACCCTTGGGAGCAGCTTCCAGCATCGAACTGTTCTCAAGATGCTGGCAACAGCTTAAAACCACAGTCCTGCTATCAAGAATTAGTCATTTGCTCCCAGAGAGTTCATCCTGCAGGCTTTGGTTCTTAATTAGACATTGCTTTTAATGGGAGACTACAGAATCCAGATTTCGCAATAGGCCTTAAGATGTTACCCCAGTGAATATTAACATCTTCCAGAAAATGTAAATTAAGAAAGGAATGGAATGAAAGCTCACTCCTTTTTAAAGATGTTCTTGCAGTGGCAAACGTCATGACAGACTGATGCCTGCTTAGAGAGAAAGGAACAATATTTGAAGGAAATGGGAACAGCAAAATAACAAGATACTTGCTCATTTTGTATTATAAGTGTCTAATATATAGCTAATTTAACTCTGGTGTGGTAACAAAAACTACTAGTGGCAGGAGCAGCTGAAGAGAACCTGAAGTAAGTTGTGACACTCAGTATGTTTAATGCTCAGGATGCTTTTCTGCCTCCTTTTTCAGGAGCAATGCCATTGTCAGAGACACAAGAACATAGAGGAATGTGTGCAATTGTTTTTGCAGGAGTAGAGCCTTATTTGTTTTCATAAAGATACCATGATTTATTATTTATTTTTGCTGCCTTTATGGCCAGAAAACAGTACAGATTAAATCCCTGCTACTTTAAAGGTAACATTCATGGAATACATCCTTGAGTAAATGATTTATTCAAGTGCCATCAGTGCCAGCTGAGGGCTCAGTAGTAACAAACAGACCATAACTGGTGTTAGGGGTGAGATAATTAATCACAATAAGTTAATACCCAAGGAACAAAGACTGAAAACTTTAATTTAATTGCCAAAAACTCTCAGAATATGAAGTGTCTTGTGATGTATGATTTAAAGAAACATAGTGAACATGAAAAGGACAATGGAGTGGAATGTGTTTTCCATACTGACCTCCTGTGCTATGTCTTTTCCTAGGAACTTTGGAATGGAAAAAAAGGACAGAACAACCTGATCTCCGAATGTGTGTCTGTAAAATTCCTGAATATTTACAAAGCAAAACACTGAAACCTGGAGATTAGCATACAGTTTAAGGAGCTCTAATGAACACAATTGCTATATTGAATTATATGTAACTAACTTATTCAAGCTGGCTTAGTGGTAGCATTACAAAATACAAAAATCTTCAGTTAATTTTCAGTCAGACTGGCCATAATGTATACACTGGGAATCCTGTTTCTCATTTACCCCAAGGCTTTAAGCCTCTGTAAGACACAAAGCTGCTTTGCAATGGTTAACACTTACACTCACTTAAAATCCATTTTATATTCCCGGGGTGATGAAGAGCAGCCCTAATGTAAGGCAGAACCAGGTTTCTAATTGACTACAAACATTCTCAACCAAGGACGCAAATTCAGGGCTGCTGTCTTAACCAACCGCTGCAAAGGGACTCCTTCGCTGTAGCAGTGCCCTACAAGCCCTGCAAGGCTTTCCTGCAGGGCAACTTGCAAGATTATATGTTAATATCCTTAAAAAAGCAACTAAAAAATATCAACAACCAAACTCCCCCCTTCTCCCCCATGCACCTATGTCATTTAAAAACATCAGCCTCAGACGTGCCAGAGAACATCCTCTCAATCATATATTAATCAAATTGTTTTTCAGCTTCTCAAGTTTTATGTAAGAAGCACATGAGCTGCTTTAATCTTTCCTCCTCCTCCCTCACTCCTCAGAAGAAAGTTTCAGTGCTCTGTGCTTACTCAAAGAATGGCATTCAGCACAGCAACAGACACATAAATCTTCTGAATTGCTAAAAAAGTGCTACCCAGAGGCTGGTATGGCTCTAGATGATGACAATCAAGTGCATAGGACTGGAGAATGGTGTTGAAAAGCACTCAGATAATATATTTTCCTTTTAAAAGATCCTTATTGGTACAGGGCACATCCATTCTATAAATAGACGTGCTCTACAGGATGGGACAATTTCATCATCTTGACTTTAATGGTTTGTGAAAATAATTTAAACCATAAGCAAGGAACAGACATTAACATTATTCAAAACTATGAAGATGTTGCTTATTGAGTGTAAGTAAATAGTTTTCAGTTACTCTTGCTATCTTAGCATTGCCAATAAGCCCAGCACTTGTGTTAGTTGCTTTATATGACACTGCTTTCTGCCTAAGAAGGAAATATTTCTCTAACTCTCCTGGAGTTCACAGCTATCCCAAGAGTAATGACTTCGTGCTGGTTGTCTTCCAAAGGATGTTGTCAGCCCCTCAGTAGTTCATTTCGGGTGAAAATAACCCTTGTGCCGAGGCCAGGCCAAGATCATATACCAAATAAGTCCCATTACAATCTTCAGATAAGGCTTAAGTGATATTTAAGTACTACAGTGCTGGTCTTCTGCTCAGTAGCAAATTCATCTAATATCTGGAAAAAAAAAAAGGGGGGGGGTTGCTCTGAGTTAAAAGTTAACAAGGGCTTATCCTGACCCCACAGAGGGATTGGTGAGACTTCCAAAATTGAGTAGCCCAGGAGACGCGTGCTCTGGCAGATTCTCAGGAGTTTTCCACTTAAATACATCAGCTGGCAGAGGGCTGATCACAGCTATACCAGTGGAGGATCTGGATGCCGTTGCAACACACCGGTCCCCGGAGACTTGAAGGCCAGGAGCAGCCCTGACACTGTGACTGGTGCCGAACACGAGAGCCACAGAGAGTGCTAGCGCCATGCGCTTGCGTCATGCTCCCCCAACCGGGACACAAGGTGCTGGAGGATGTAGTCATGTCTTCTCATCTATGTATCCATCTATTTTAGTAGTGAAGCTTACATCAAAGAGAAAGGGGCAGGAGAGAAGACAGAAGAAAGTGATTGCTGCTATGCCGATACACAATTAAACGCGGTCTACCGATACACCAAGATCCTACCAGATGGCAGATGACCTGACCCCTGTTACTTCACTAAAATGCTTTCCTTTTGCTTCTGTCTTGTGCAGACTTAGCTTGAGCTGACACCGTTTATTCTTGCTCCAGTTTCTTTTAGGCGTTTGGTCAGCTGGAAAAAAGGTCTTGTTCATACTGGAAAGAAACAAGACAAATGGATGTTTCCAGCACCATATAATTAGAGTGCAAAGCATGGCCACAGATAAAATATAGATGCATGTAAAATATGGGAACCAGACCTTCTGCCTTACTAATGCAATTATTCATACGCATGGCAACACAAATATGCTGTGGAAGGGAATTTGTGTCGGTGATAATGTTTGCTCAGATATTCACTTGCATATTCATGGACTCAGATGGAGAATATGCAGTGGGGAATGATTGGTTCACCTCCTTCTATTTCCTTGTCCTCAAAATTTTCCTCCTTTGTTTTCCTTTCTTCTTTTCTCTCTTTTTATTCTGGATTTTTCAGTTCCCTGTCCCCCCACATTTCAGAAATACCTGCAATAACATTTCAGAAAAGTTTTGTAGTACCATACACATTCCCTTTCTCCTAGAACAACCTTTGCAATACCCAACCATCTCCCCACCTTCCCTTTTCCTCCTTCCTCCCTTTTTCTTATTCCCCTCATCTTAGGTCTGTTGTAGCCCATGGTGGGCAGTCATAGGGAGGGATGGGTAAGCCCCTGCTGCGACATTTTCCAGTGATTCTTTCCCAGGAAGGAGCCATTTCACAGCGTTCCCAGAATATACTCTCACAGTGTCCAGAAACACTTTCCAAAGTATTCTGGAGATTCTTAATCTTAAACTCCATTATTGCAAAGTAGTCTCCAATTTCTGCCCATCAGAGTGTGTATTTTGAATGACTTCAAGCTTTCTCTGGGTACTGTCTTTGAAGCACCTACCCAAATACATCAGGGTAAAATCTGGCTATGACACTCACAAACAGAGGTGGGCTTAGTAAATCTATTGTTTTCCCATTAAAAAAAAAAAAAGAAATTGCTAATACTGCTCTAAATATATAGTCACTGCCAACAGTAACACACATAGCAGCCAGCTTCCATCTGCATTGAGATTTCCCAGACAAGCTGTACAACATCACTCCAAAAACTGCTAAGCCTTGGCAATAATCAAAAGATTGGTGGGGAGACACTGCAGAGACGTTGGATAAAGTTAATCAGGTGGGCCAATGAAATAAATACTAGCACCAAGCTGAGGAAGAAGAAGCTGCTGACCCACTAGGGACAGACACCAGCCTTTTACTCTGAAGTTCTGCATATTTTGCGTATCATTCATATATAATGTTCACATCTGAGGACTGTAAAGGAAAACTCACATGCATTAATGCTAAAAAAATTACATTTATTTTCTCCTAAGAGTATGATGAATTCCCAAATGAGGGAGGAAGAAGAGAGAAGGTTTGTCATTTCTTGGTATTTAGCAGTAAACAGATGCTTTCTAGCCTTTAACATACTTTATTCTAGACTAAAATATATAGTTATTTTAAATCAAGGCCTCTCGTATTTCTCCTGCCACTTCCTACTAGGGCTTATCCTTTTAGGGCTTCAAAAATCACCACTTGGCTTCTTTCATAATTTTTTAGGAATGCTAACACCCTTCTGTCCAGCCTGCTCACCAACGGCAGAGAATAGTTTCCTTTTCTTGTGCGGATAAGTAATCAACAACAGGAGAGCTTCACATTGCACATTCAAGGATGCAGAGCCTGGAAGCTGAACTTAGCAAAAATTCAAACTGGGGACAAGGCACACATTTTTAACAGTGCGGGTAATTAACCATTGGAATTGCTTGTCCTGGAATATGCTGTGACACTTGGAGCTTTTAAATCAAGTCTGGATGTCTATAAAAAGATGCTGTCTGCTTCAATTGCAAGATACTGAACTTGGTGTAGAAACCATTGGCCTTGTTATGCAGAAAGTTAGACAAGATGGCCCTAAGGGCTTTATTGGCTAGGAAATATGCTCAGAAACACAGTCAAGTGTAAAACACAATTTGCACAAACACTGGTAATGCGCACTATTGATGTATTCACTTTTGCTGAGAATATCAAGCACCTGAACTTAAAATTAGCTTCCTGTGGGTGCACTGGTCATACTGGAATATACAATGTATACAACAGAATGTGTACAAGTGGAAGAGAGTTTGGCTTCAAGTGCTACCAAAGCAAAATTCCCATAAAATGTGAACCTTTTGTTTGCACATTTTTGTTCACATACTTTTTTTTTTTTAATCAGTTCTTTTTAATAGCCTGAAAATGAAGAACTGTATACCAGTAAAAATAACATAGCTACTGGCTACAGCCAGAGAACAAAAAGGGTAGGGCTCGCCAAAGTCACACCACTTAACCCTGCATTGACCAAGACCAAGCTGCTGAGGCTCCCAAGGCACTGCAGTCTGGATTTCTTCTGATACATCTATACATCTTCATAATTTAATTTGTATAAGCCACAGTAAATGTGAGCATAATTACAGTTCTGTCAGACAGTCTTACTCCCCTGCAAAGCAAAATCCTCGTTGGAGAGAGTAAAGAGAAGAACTCCACTCTGCTCTCACCAGCCATTGCCAGAAAGAAACTTCAGTCCCCACTGATGGAGCTTTTCTTTGGAGCACTGGTCACGCAGACCAGGAAGCAAGAAAGCAGTGCAGCAGTTTCCACAGCTCATGCCTTGCTGGTTTGCATAAAAATTTGGTTTCTATCCAAAGAGCTAGAATCCATGGCAGTTTCTCATTCCTAGGAATCACATATTTGAATGCTGGATGCCCTGTGTCACCCTGCCATCTCCAGGTAATTCAGAAAGTTCTTGATGGCACTTTATGCCAGCAAATTTATCAATCCAGCCTGCTGACTATGGGAGTCTTTTTCCTAAACACACTACACTGAGTACCTGTAGGCAAGTAAAATATGCCATGCATAAAAACACAGAACTGTTTTTCTTAGAAGCTCATTGACAAAGTCTCTTACCCGTCTGCTTCATGGCACTGACACAATGGGACATCTTTCTAGTGATACCAGGGCAAGTCCATCACTACTTTGCTCAAATTTTATCCATTTGGTTGCCAGAGGAATTTCATCAATTGGCCTACCTAGATGGAACATTTTAGCCAGAACTACCCTAAAATGCACCTTGTTTACAATTTTATCAAAAGAAAAAAAAAAGGAAGACAACACTCCAACACCCAGTCCATTCAGCCTGTGCATAAAAACCACTAAAGCCAGTGGTTTTACCTTACTCCTCAATTAGTCCATTTATTTCAGTGAAGCTCCACAAGCTTCCACAAGAGCTAAATATGTCTCCTGGGCTATATTTACCAGCCAGAATAGCCCTGGTGCAATTCAGACCCCCCTGAGCCAGCACCGAAGCAAGGTAGCATGGTGGTCTCAGAGAAACCAGGCCTCTTAGGTGAGATGCCAAACTGAGGTCCCCAGGACTGCATTTCCAGACAATAAGGCTAAACTGAACCAGCTGGGGACATCACAGTCCTGCCTGCATAGACCTCCTGTAGCCACGAGTGAGTTAGTAGTTTGTCATTTTGCAACACAGACTCCTCTCCAGTGTTTCCACGTTTGTGATTTTGAGAATTCAGAAGGAAAGCCTGGAGCTTAGTGCTTTTTCAAAATGTTGCAGGTGCCAGGCATGTATCTGTCCACTGCACGATTGCATAAGAGCAGATCAACAAGTCTCTCTGCTTCTCCTTTCCCATGGCACAGCAGACATGATTTAAATCCCAGTCTGCAATGTTTGCTGTGTGCTGATGGCTTTTCACATGGAAGGTTTGAGATTTTGTAGGCCAAAGGACCACATACAGGCAGCTAGCTATCAGTGCTGCAAGTTTTTCCTAGTCTATGGCTAGATATTAAATAGCTATAGCAAACAAGAGACCCCAAATAGTCTTTCCTTAAAGCTAAGCTCCTCAGGCCTGAAAATTGCAGAGTAGGGTTCTGTCAGAATGTATCCCCTCAAAAAACATTCAGCAGATTTTTAGGAAATGTTGACCTATGAATAAACAAAAGTTACAGAAGAAGAAACATACATGCTTTGATTTTACTGATTTCTTCCTTTTTTTCTCTTTTCTCCCTCTTCCTCCTATTTACATGAGGTTCTAAATCTAGATGATCAAAGCGGTACCTGTTGCAGCAGAACAAGAAAAAGAAAGCCTTTCACTCTAGGTGGTTCAGGCCCGCACACTAATGCTGAGGTACCATTTTGATGTCCTATTCTGGCATCTGTGTAATTACAACTCAAGTAGCACAATTAGATTCACTGTGCACTCACTGAAAGAGAGATGAACAACTGCAGTGGCTTTCAGGATAAGATTTTTACACTGATGCTCTTTCCGCCGCTGTACCAAAATTCTCATGGTGAAGTCAGTGAATCACAGTAATATGTAAGTGTTGACAGCTATTTATGTTAGGTCCTTTTGAATTTGTAAACAGAATATGACAGAACTAAAGCAAATGCCAAGAGGTTATTTTACACTCTGCTGAACTACATGAAGTGATATAAAGACATTTCAGAGAAGTTTTACAGAGCTGGGGAAAAACACTGCACTGTGGGACAAAAATTCAGATTGTGTTGGAGAAAAAACCCTAACACAGTTCCCACAGTACAAGTTCGTCCTTGTAACATCACGCTACTTCACATTAGCTTCCTATCTGTACAAAGCAGATAATTAAGCCAAGCATGCACGCTATGTGAGTACCAACAGTAAGGATGTGGTGCCAAGGCACAGTCTCTCTTTTTATATACATACACCATGGTGGCAAGCATCGTCTAAGGACCTAGTGCACGCACAAAAAACCAAACAAAAAGGGTGTGGAAGCTCTGGCCTAGCCACAGGCAGGATGTAGCCCACAGAGCATTTCAGCCGCCAGCCACATCCTCCTCCACTGTTTCTTTTTTAGATTTTATGGGAGTCCCCAGGATCCACATGCGAGCAACACACATTCATTCTTCATTCTGCTCTCTCCCTCTACCTCCCACTCTCATCCCACTAGAAATCACCTAAGAGAGAAAAATAAATGAGGACCTGGGTATAAGAATGTGAAGAGCTTCCTTGGTGAAGCTATAGACAAAACAGATTTGGAGTTAAAATTCACAAGAAATCCCTGCTCTGTGTCCCAGTTCTAGCTTTCAAACAGCTGACTCTGAGGTATTCAAGCTTTTGGGGTCTTTTTTTTTTTTTTTCTTGCCACATTTCTATTTCTGAACACGTTTCAAGGCAAAGGAAGAGAGTACTTTCATGCAATCGAGCCCAATTCCCATTTGATAATGCAATGACTTCTAGCAAGGCTCAGGCTGACCCAAGGTATGCTCAGACTGATCCTGTGATATTGTAGAGCAGTACAGATGACTGGCATAAACCAATTAACATGAGAAATAACCAGTCTGGCAGTGTGGATGTCTTCACTGCTTCAGTTCTCTATTTAATTGCACAGCATGCCCTTCCATCTCCAAGAGGTTTTGTTTACTTGATTTTTAAAGAGAAATAATATGAAACCAGTAGGGAGGGACAGTGATAATATAAGTTCTAACAGGTGAAAAAATACATTATTTTTGTTGCACGCAGTCATTTTATGAGTTATTTATGCAGCATTCTCATTTACCTATGCTAGTGTAAATTGGGAGTAACTCGGCCACTCAGCCAGCATGAAGGAGTTCTCAAAAGCGAGACATCTGATGCTTTCTCAGCTTGGAGGGGGTCACAGTATTTTGTGTTAATATCTGCTGCCACTTCTGCCCTCCCCGCAAGAAAGCATATTTCCTGCTAGCTACAGGAAAATGCTTGAAAGTGCAAGCACTCTGGGTTAAGAACTTCTAAATGTATTATTGCTTAAAGCATTATCACTTCCAAGCCAATTTCATGATTTTGAACACTTGGGATTGGCAACAGTAAGAAAGTTGGAACAAATGAAGTGTAAATGCTAAGTAAGGCCAACAAAATACAAACTGCATGATAGAGCATCATATATGAATCTGTTGCCCACAGATCCGTTGGCTGACCTCTAGATAGGATCTGGAATGCTACTTACTGAACATTGTTTCAGCAATCTCTGTCCCACGGCCAAAATCAATACTCCTGCTATGATACATGTTATTTAGAGATGAACTGATCATAAAGAACCTGATGAAAACTGGAAAGATTGAGGGAACAGATAATGTTTTCAGGAAAAAAACTATAAGACATGGAAAATTTTACTTATTTGGGCAGCTGAGCGTAGCAGATGGCAAGATCTTCAGGGAAATAAACACAAAGTTTGGGAAGGCAAGAGTGCGTTCTAGCAGTTGCCAGTGATCTCATGCAGCAGGAAAATCAGTCAAAAATTAAATAGACACTCAGTAGCACCAGTGTTTTGTCAACATTTTGTAAAGAACAGGGACTTGGCAGCCAGAAAGGATAGGACAGAGGAGGCTGACTGGCTTCGAGGGCCAGTGTTTGCAAAAATAATTGTCAGGATCAGATGGTATTATAACCTTAGCAATCAGTTTTTAATGGAGATTCACCAACTGTATATCAAAGAGTGTGCAGCTATAAAACTAAACTAAATGTGGATCTGCTACAGTCCACTCCCATGCTAGTGACTGTCAACTGATCAAACAAACCATGAGCAAGAGCTGAACATATTACATGATGGAGCAAATAATATTGTCCTGAGGAAACACTTTTATCGATTAATATGGTTCATAAATATGGGCATTGATTAATATGGTTTATAAACATTGAATGAGTTCATAAATCCAAGTACATAGTGTTCATTAATCTGTGTTACTCCACAGAAGGCCCATAACCACCTCTTTCAGGTAAAGACAGACTGAAACACAGCACAATATCTCACTTAGAACTTATCTTTTCTTCGTTCATTGCTACTCAGATTTCACATTTCACATCTATGGGATAAATAAGGAAGGTAAGATCAGGCCTATTATGTCAAACTGAATTAGCAACTGATTTCATTTTAAAATAAGAAATTATAGATGGCCAGAATTATCCATCATTTTGCTTGTGTTTTGGATTTAAATCTCTACTCAATGTCTCTTTGTGTAAGGGATTCCTTCACAGTCCTCATTTTAAATTACTACCAGCTACACAGCTGCCAAAACTTGAAAAAATGATAGATATGGATGCACAGAAAAGTGATTATGGAGAGAAATTATACATACTTTCTGTACATAGACCTTAGAAGTATAATCACGGTGGAACTGAGATGAGTTGTTCATTATTTACAACCATACAACTTTTGTAATATCTGCCTCATCATCAAGTATCAATTAAAAGAGAAAAGGCTGGGGATACAAGCAAATTATACAAAAACTTTTACATGTATCTATCTCTACCTACATGTGATACTTATGTCTGCATGTATAAGTCTGGAAGGGAGCAGGGGGTCACTCTGGCAGAAGCACTGGAGAAGACCACAGCATCGATACAGTCCCTTAACCCCAGAATCTTATCTGGGCATCTATTTCTTCCTTCTACCCTCAGGAAACCGAACTTTCTGCCCATGAAGTTGAGCTGATAGTCCCTGATTTAAGTTTGCAGGTGAGATGAATGAAGTGCTCTCCATGGTAAAGTTGTTAGTTACTTTTTTTTTTTTCCCCATAGAACTTACACATTCAGTAGCAATCCTGCACTAATGAACTGTTTGAATTCCTTGTCTACTCGTGTCTGAGGTTTTCCCTGGGCTTCAGAATGGGGAAAGGATTTCATGAAGCATTCGAAAAAGGCTGAACAGAGTAAAGCGATGCATGATATTTCTATGGATGTGGAAACCTTAGGCTTAAATCTAGATACAATAGGATCGTGACCAAACCACAGTAATTTATAAGCTTCAGCAGGAATCACGGCAAATTTATATTATTTTGGTAATTTACATTGGCTTTTAATCTGGTTTTAGGTATTCCCAGAGGCATAACATTAAGACCTCCAGAAAATAATGCCTTTTATTTTTGTTGCTTTTGGTATTAATTGGATGCTCCAGCAATTTAGAAAATCTCACTAGAGTCTCAGATTCCCAAGTACTTAAAAACATCAAGGCATCTACTTCAAAACATTGGGCCATAAGAAATCAAGACATACTGTTGTCCATCTAGTCTAGTATTTTGCTATTAATACAGGCAAAAAAATACACAGTGGACAATTCCTGAGACATGTCTCCAGAAAAAAATTTCCTCCCAAAATTTAGTTATTTGAAATTCATTGGTTCTCTGAAACTTTAGAGTTGGTTATATACTTTCTGTGCATTTAATATTATAACTCTGGATATATTTGTTTTCTAGGTACTTTAAAAGATCCTCTTCTGTACACAGATAAAGAGGCTGACCCCAAATATAGCTTCCACTACTGAATCCAAAAGTCTAAATATTTACATGGAAAGAACAGTCTTCCCATCAGTTCTGCATTTACAGTTACAATGAACCCTGCTCACTCCTTGGCCAGGCAAATTGCAGTTTTTTTATCTATCTGCCTTCTGTAGATCTTTTTTTTAATTTATTTTTACATCCATGCATTTTTTTCCTCTCTAGTATAAATGTTTCAAGTCTAAACATTCTGTCTCTCTGCTGGTTTTAGTAATGACAAGGCAAAGGCATTACAAATGTCTTATCTGCGTGCAATCAACATATTCTTTGTTGCTTTTTATTTTTTCAATAAAAGAGCATTCCTAACCCTCCCCCAAAATTATGTATAGTATGCAGAATGTTCTTCCAAAAATTTCTGTACCCAGTTCTCGCTCAGCAGATTCAAATCTCCTTCAGAAATTATTTGTAGCAATCCAGTCAACCGCCTACCTTGTCTCACTAATGTTTATCACCAGACAAATAAAAACCAACCTGTGCAAAAGTTTATTCCTAAGCCAATGTATCTACAGACTTAATACACCTGTGGAATTGAATGGATCTTAATGTCTTTCCCATTAGGATCTGCAACATCCTGAGCAAATTCCAAGACAGGTAAAAAAATCCCCTCCCACTGATTTAGTGGGAGGGACTTTGAGACACTCATCATCTGTTCTGTGCATTCAAAACCTTGCAGGATAAAACCTATGAGTCACTGAGCAGGGACTTTGCCTTTATTTATGTACATCTTAGTGGCAATAAATAACTCTCATTCTTCATAAATAGATAAGTATGTACCTATAAACATATGCACATGCATGATTCTAGCATATAAAATAGGAGATAAATAAATAAACTGTGTTGTCAAATGTATGGAAAGTAAGTCTGAAGTGTTTCAGGCTATTGGTATTTCTATCTTCTAGCTTGGTGGCATTTAGTGCATTTAGCAATGATTTTATCGTCTTTAATCATGTCACAATTGTCTTTAAGATACACACCTTAGTTACATGCTGAAGGAAATAACTTTTACAGCTGGATGTGTTCCTCGTCAAATTTCGTGGTTCAGTCAGGACAGACGCAGTATACGCAGTGTGGAGAGGCTACCTCATCTTAATGATTAAATTCTGCATTACTTAACATTTGAACTCCTAGGAACACTGATCTGTTCTTTTCTGGTTTGCAATCTAATGACATTCAAAACAAGCACACGCATGAGTAAGTTTATAGCCTTCTCCTCCTCTCCCCTTTAAAGTTTTGATTAAATGTCCATGTAATGTTTTTGAAGAAACGCGCACCAAAATATAATATTTTAACAAAGAAGGTCTATGTCATCTCCTGTCTCAAGTCCACATAAAGGCCCAAATTCGTGGGTCTAATGAGAGGGCAGTTTGGAGCAGAAAGTCTGTACTGTACCTTGCCTCCTGAGGGAAAACGCAGTACACATTGAAGGCAGTGTAAGCCAACCATGGCAGGAAGTGAATGGAGCTTTTCAATGTGAAATGTCAAAATGACTTTTCATTGTCAGCCCAGAATGTCAAACATAAGTTCTGAAAATAAATCCATTTACAATTCAGGTAGTTGTGCTTTCATATTCTCTATCACAAAAAGTACTCCATTTGTTTGCACTTGAGATTTCATCTCAAGTTTATTTGCGGGTGTATCAAAAAGGTGATTTTTTTTCAGATCTGCAACCCATTTGAACTTATAATAAAGACAGCTTAAACTTTTCAAATGGATCCAGGAGTTCTGTCTGACTAAAGAAGATTGAAATCAAAATTGCTGGCAGATGATACTCCTGGCAACCATGAGAGCATGGTTATTAAAGATTCAACTTCTTATTTGTAAAGCTATCTTACAAGTTACTCATTTTTCTTTGGATCATATTTGAAACATGAATTCATAGCTATGTTTCCCAATTCAAAGCTAGTGTAGGAAAAAAAAAAAAGTAGATTCTGAGAAATCATCATTATTACTAAAAAAAATGAAGGAATTTGCTAACTATTTCAGTGGATATGTTAACCTGCCTCTAACTGTAAACTACTTTGTAACCTGGCAGGCTGTTTCCCAAAGTAGGGAAGCAAACACCACGACTGTGTCCTTTAAAGGTCCTTGTTTCACAGAACAATTTATCATTTGAATACAAAGACATAATACAAACCCAAAACTACTCAGCTGATAAGTATTGGCGTTAAGTGGTTTCCTCTCTTGCCTTCATGTAGAAACCAGACAAACCCTGGCTTGCTTTGCTTCAGGGGTTAAGCTCAGTCAGATAGCCACAAACCTCTCTGGACTGTTCCTTCACTCCTTCATATACCTGGGTTCAGCTACTTGGTTCAGGCAGAAACTGGATCAAATCCAAATACCATACATGCAAACGTGTCATGGACAACCAATTTTATCTTTTGACCAGTAAAGAACAATTTTTAGTGGCAAGGCTAAAGCTAAACTGTTAGATCAATATAATAGGTATTCTTTTGCAGTAGCTATTTATAAATACATCTGTGTCATAGCAAAGCAGTTATGCAATTTCTATTTCTCTAATATATTTTCACATGCTCGTGATTATTTAATGAAAGTAGAGCGATAAGAAGAATTATCGCCCACTGATTGCTTCTAGTTTAAGCTTGGGGAGGAGGGTGTACAAGCCTTCACTTTCACATTCTGTTCCTTCACTTAAACATACAGGGCTTGGTCTGTAGTTCTGTATCATGTTAAATATATATATATAGCTTGTGAGGTGGCCATAGTGCTGGGATGAGCAAATCCAGCTTTGAAGTCTACACCTCTTCCTGTTTATAAATAGAGTCCTGAATGTTAAATATTACATTGAAACAGATGGTACCTTCCAAAGGAAGCCATTAAATAACTTTATTTTTACTATACCCATTACTGTACCTGCAAGTAGAAAATGCATGCACATTTATAGAATCATGAAGTCATTAAGGTTGGAAAAGACCTCCAAGATCATCAAGTCCAACTGTCAACCCAACACCACTATGCCTACTAAACCACATCCTGAAGTGGCATCTCTGCACGTTTTTTGAATACCTCCAGGGATGGTGACTCCACCACCTCTCTGGGCAGCCTGCTCCAATGCTTGACCACTCTTTCAGTATAAGAATTTTTTCCTAATATCCAATCAAAACCTCCCCTGATACAACTTGAGGCCATTTCCTCTCATCTTATTGCTTTTTACCTGGGAGAAGAGACCAACAGCCACCTCACTACAGCCTCCTGTCAGGCAGTTGTAGAGAGCAGCCTCCTTTTCTCCAGACTAAACAACCCCAGTTGCCTCAGTCGCTCCTCAGAAGACTTGTGCTCCAGACCCCTCAACAGCTTTGTTGCTCTCCTCTGGACATGTACCAGCAAAGCAATGTCTTTCCTGTAGTGAGGGACCCCAAACCGAACACAGTATTTGAGGTGTGGCCTCACCAGTGCTGAGTACAGGGGGACAATCACTTCCCTAGTGCTGCTGGCCACACTATTCCTGATACAAGCCAGGGTGCTGTTGGCCTTCTTGGCCACCTGGGCACACTGCTGGCTCATCTTTAGCCGGCTGTCAACCAGCACCCCCAGGTTCGTTTCTGATGGACAGCTTTCCAGCCACTCTTCTCCAAGCCTGTAGCGCTGCATGGGGTTGTTGTGACCCAAGTGTAGGACCCAGCACTTGGCCTTGCTAAACCTCATACAATTGACCTCTGCTCATTGACCCAGCCTGCCCAGGTCCCTCTGTAGAGCCTTCCTACCCTCAAGCACATCAACACTCCCACCCAGCTTGGTGTCATCTGCAAACTTACTGAGGGTGCACTCAATCCCCTAATCCAGATCATTGATAAAGATATTAAATGAGACTGACCCCAGAACTGAGCCCTGGGGAACACCACTTGTGACCGTCAATTGGATTTAACTCTGTTCACCACAACTGTCTGCGCTCAGCCATACAGCCAGTTTTTTACCCAGTGAAGTCATCCATCCATTATGTGGATGAACATGCAAATTTGGTCTCATCCCCACACTTCTGACAAGTCCCTAATGTTGAGAAATCTATGTTTTCCATAGCATAAAAGGGCCCTTCACTCTATGAGAAACAGCACATGCCCTTTAAGCCTTACACAGGGATACCCGGGTGCACATGTGCACTGGTTACTGTGGCTGGGGACAGGCGCAGGAGAAAGCTGTGCTCCCTGGCCGCAAAGGCCCCACACCAGCTGGGCACAGGCTCTGCAGCCAGCTGTCCTGACACAGCCCTGAGCTGCCGTGCACCATCTGCATGGCCCAACGTTAGGACTTTACAATTAAGACCTAAACAAACTAACAAAATCTACGGGGACATAATCAGCAAGTATCTGAAGAGATCCTTCTACATCAGCTGCAAACAAAGTAAAAATATTACAAGACTGATAAAATAACTGTGTTCAATGGGGTATGCCAAAGTTATTTCTGAAGTCCAGAGGCTCCTCAGTGGCTGGAGACTGGAAAGGCAAAGGAGCAGAGAGGTGGAGAGGCTCCTGGAGCCACAGCCCAACAAAACTGCAAGAGCCATAGCAAAGTATATGTAACTAAACTGACAGACATAAACCACAGAGGGATGTTAATGGTGCTTGATCTCCACTGAGCTACTGTAAATGAAGATGACTACTGCCAACCGTGTTGGGTAATTAAAAAAAGATGGAGCGCAAGAGACAGGTATTTCTAGATCAGACTGGATCCTAAGAAGCTAGAGAGCTGCTTCACTTGTGAAGAGAGCTGGGTAGAACAATGTACCGTAATAAAAGTTTAACACCACATACTGGAACAATCTTGGGAAGCTAAATTCCCTTTCTTTTCCTGGGAGATTCCACAGTATGATTGCTTCTTTCTCACCTGAAGTCTGTTTGATGTATTCCACTTTCTCTCTTAGGAAATAACATTTTATTTATGCTGCTCCTTTCCCGTATATTCAAGAATTTCTGGGTTTATGCACTCAGTTATGCTGAGAGTGGTTGCTGGCACCTTCTGTGCTGCAGGTACAATTTGTTCAGTACTCTTTTTTGTCCTCAGACATCACTGGGCAGGAGAGTAATGTTGTGATACCAGTGTCTGTCACAGGTCTGACTGACAAGCCTAACGTCTCCCCAAAAGCACAAACCTAAATCTCAATTTGCCAATGCATTTTTAACAAAAGAACGTATTTTGTTTGGATTTGCATGTGATAATTACTTTTTTTGAAGCATTCAAGCTACTTCTGGATGCTAATTAAATGCTTGTGACTATTAGCCTCCCCATAGTTACAGGAACATAATTATACCCCCATCTTTCACAGCAGAGCTCATTTGTGAAACACTTGCATAAAACGTGTCAGCTACCTAATCAAAAAATAAAAATAATCCCATGAGATTTAGGTGACTAGCTATGATAACAAATAAAGGTGAGTGATTCCCAAACAAACCATAGTTTTTTAGTGGCACTACCTGGGTAAGCATTACGAGTAGTGAGAAAAATCCAAGGAAACTGAGACTAGGTCATGAATAATTGTTTAGCCAAAACAGAGCTAATTAATTATTTAAAAAGAAGTGACCTGGAAAACACTGTACAAAGAGTAATCGTTACTGAAGCTCTGTACAGACATATTTTGAAGCTGCAGTAGGTGTGGGATGTGTAAAGATAGAAGTGCTTCTACTTTATATGGGGGATGAGCAATGCACTAATGTTGCACAGGGATGTGCTGATAAAGAAATTTCATCAAATCAGAGATCTTGGTTCCACAATTATGGAAAACCTTCAGCAGAGAACACAATTCTGGAAAGCTGCATTTCAGGCGTTAAGGAACTGCACTTGCTTTGAGATACTTCATTTTCAGTGAGACATTGAATATGTTACATACACAGAGCACCAAAGAGGAGTTACTATTAATTGGGTTGGGATTATAACGATAAATGACTATACGCACTCTGATTTGCCATAATCATTAACTAGATTTGTAGCAGTTGGTGTTTTCCATTAAATGAAGATGATCGGGTCAGTAATGAAGGGTTTGCCATGTGTTTGCAGCTGTGATTTTACTTGCTTTATCAGGATTTTAATTTTCTCACCATATGTGTTTTTTCTTACTCTAGTGACTCTGGCCATTCTGTCAACTGAGCATTTGTTCAAAGGGACTGAAGTTGGGAAAAAGTCTCCAACTCTTTTTTGGTTTTAATTTTTTAAAAAAGCTTCTAGCCTCAGAAGTTTGCTACATTAACTAAAAGTATTACTGATCATTGGGCTTCAATGCTGCAACTAGTTTTGCCATGTCTGAGCAACAAGATAGAAGTAGGACATTCCATGTAGGGTACAGAAGGAGAGATTTTGTTGATTACAGTCCAAGGCAGAGCCAAATCAATACCTCCCTCACTTTTGGTACTACTTACTTAGCACTATTCTTCTAATTATCTGTCGTGGTTTTGGCTGGGATAGAGTTAATTTTCTTCCTAGTAGCTGGCACAGTGCTGTGTTTTGGATTTAGGATGAGAAGAATGTTGATATCACACTGATACTTTAGTTGTTGCTGAGCAGTGCTTACACCAGTCAAAGCCTTTTCGGCTTTCCCTGCTCTGCCAGGTGCACAAGAAGCTGGAAGGGGGCACAGCCAGGACCCAAACTGGCCAAAGGGCTATTCCATACCATATGGCATCATGCTCAATATATAAACTGGGGGGAGTTGGCTGGGGAGCAGCAATCGCTGCCTGGGGACAGGCTGGGCATTGGTCAGTGGGTGGTGAGCAATTACATTGTGCATCACTTTTTTGGGACATTATATTATTATTATTACTATTGTTGTTGTTGTTATGATGATGATGATGATTATTTTCCTCTGCTGTTTTATTAAACTGCCTTTATCTCAACCCATGGGGTTTACTTTTTCTTTACGATTCTCTCTCCCATCCCACTGGGGTGGGGAGGGGGGAGAGTGAGCGAGTGGCTGCGTGGTGCTGAGTTGCCAGCTGGGGTTAAACCACAACATTATCAGAGGAAGTCATACAGACAAGTGATAATGCAGAACTTACTCCAGCAGGCAAAGGTTCCCTCATAAGGAAACTGTGCATTGGTTACAATGATTTATCGTGTTATAAATCTGGGGGGAAAAAAAATCTAAAATGCAATTGTCAATCTGGAGAAAATGACCAAACAAATGACATTCCATTCCACATCACAGCAGCACAGGGAACATTGAAGGTTTCATTCATATGGCCACAATGTTACCAGTACCTTGTTACATACAGAAACTGAGAGAAATTTGAGTCCTCTCTGAAATTCTGGGGGGGAAAAGGCTTGTCAATATCTTATGACATGACCTTCAACTTTGAGCACTCTTAGAGAAGTTTGCTTACAACTGTGTTTGCAATCAAACTCCATAAAGGATTGTGCTGGGCTTAATCCCTTGCCTCTGGCCTTAATTAATCTATAGCGTATAGTTACCGATCACAGCATTGATTTTCCTCCGTGGCTTTCTAATATAATGTGTCTTCAGACTCTCAGACACAATATCAAATAGAATTCCACTCTGCTCTGTTCTATTGTCTTGTTGTTGAAAATGGTGAAATATAAGCACAAGCTTGGAGAAATACAGTGGTGACAGAAATGCAGTAAAAGACTTTGTATACCGGGTATATAAATTGGGCAGCAAATGAGTTATCGTCACTTGTATCCATTTAATGTTTAATGGCCATGCAAAATGGATGTAACTACACAGATTTATCATTTGCTGGGTTCACATTAAACCTTGAAGCTGGGGAACGTGTACCTAATAAAGCTACCCAGAGCTGCTTCTGGAGCTTTGAGGAAGGTCAGCCATGCATTAAAGAGTATGCTGCCAAGGAATTAGCCTTCATATTTAAGCATGCATACTTACTAAAAATCGGCCTTCCAGGAAGTAAGTACTTAACATATTTTCTGTCCAGCCTGCACCCAATGTTTAGCTTGTACCATACATTTTCATGGCCAGTCAACATTTAATTTTCTGTACCTAAATTAAGGAGCAAGGAGAGAAGCCCTATACATGAAAAAAAATTTCCCTTCAGTTTTTCTGCCATTGCTCATTCTAAAAACTGCTACCTACTACTACCTACTGCCAAACTATTACTAACTGCCAAGTGATTCAGTTCATTTTGAAAGAGTTCTTTAAGCTGCAAATGGAGCTGTCCTCAGAAGTGGGAAAAAATATTCCATCCACTCTAGCAACGCAGTTATAGTGCTAGAAAATGTATCCGTCACTGGCACTTCACTATCACAGGAAGGAATCCTGAAGTCCTTCCTGAATTAGAAGTGATGATGAAATGACTCTAGTTGATAGCACAAACTTAAAAATCAGGGTCTGCAGAAAGTTTGGTATTTAAGCCCAATTCAGGTGGGCTTTTTTAACCCGAGTCAGTGTTTCCTGCTACTACACACAGCTCTCACTCTGTGAGAAGGCTTACTCTAGAACTGCAATTATCCAACAGTTGCTGAAGGTAAGAGTAACTTCGACAGGACAGTCCCTCTGCCTCATCACAAATGCCAGCGCATACGCAAAATGAGAAGCCATGTGCTGGTCTAAATGAGAACCCCATCAGATGGTAAAAGCCAAGAAATTGCCACAGAAATTAGTAATCTCTCAGTGTTATGCATGGCTTATATTATGGAAAACCACAAAGTTCAGGAGAAAGGGACATAAAGGCAGCTACATTCGGCTGCAAATCCCTCCAGCTCCACTATCCACTCTTTGCCAGTGGCTATTAGCACTTACCTAGGGAAGAAAAGCAAGAAGAACAGTTATGAAATGATCCGTTCTTTTAAATACTCAACCACCTTTCTAACCATTCATTTAAAAAATTCCCAAGCTGAATACTGCATCTTAAAACACTTTTAATAGCCATTGACTGACCTGTCTCCCATAGGAATGTCTAGTCCTTTGTTTGGCACTCTTAGTTCTTTGTCTTCACCATGTTAGAATTAACAAGCTGCACCAATTCACTCTGCATTGCCTGCACAACTACCTCCTTTTGTTTGTTTTGAAGTCATTTGACTGTGTGAGTGTAGAAGAAGCCTTGTATTGTAAGAAATAGTGAGTAATCACTGCCTACCCTCTTTCTCTGAACCATCTATCATTTGAGAGACCTGTGTCATACCTCCCTTAGTCACCTTTTCATGATGAAGGCAACCATACTACAACTATTAATGAGGTCAGATTTTTCCCTTTTTTTTCTTATCACATCAATATATTTCCAACTGAAAGAAAATTTCCAACAGAATAAAGGTAATATTTGTAAATGCAAGCCAGGTTCCTGCCCTACCCTGTTCCTTGCAAAATAAGGTGATGCTCCTATGCTACTTTTCCAGATCAATCACAACTTGCGTAGCACTTACTAAGTAACCTCATTAACCCTTTAGATAAGGGAGCTGTAGCAGTACATGTCTCTCTTTTCATCAGGGCCTAGAAAAGTCAAAGAAGATTGTATGTGGTTCACGTGTCAGACAGGTGTGCACCACTGCATTTTACAGCATGGCAATAATTACAGAAGTATCTGTAGCCAAGAAATTCTTCTGGTCCTCCTGGTGGTCTGTAGGCATCAAAGAGCAGTCAGTCACATCGTATCAGGCGAAAGGGTGACTGCTAAACTTTAAAACTAAAATTATATAATGAGCAAGATTTCTGTAGTATACATTTCTATACATATTTCAAGAGAGACTTTAAAATACTGTTTCAAAGAGCTTCACACCCCAGAGCTGCCTAACTCCTACTAGAGTCAGTAAGATCTATGCAGCAAAATCGCCATCACACCAAGGAAAGATGCCTGTGAACATTTTATTTAATCTTTGTCTTTAGGCCATTATAATCTCTCAGTAATAGGAGATAATTATTGTTATCCTTTCTTAATTTCTTTTTGATAATTCATTAAGTCCTTGACTTTTAATATCTCTGCATCCCTCTCCTTCCTAATTTGATGCTACTTCGCCCTAAAAATGTCAGCCTTTGTACAAATGGACTAAAACCTCCTTCTCTCCTATTGGATCCAGGGTGTTCCCCAGCCACCAGGTCTGCAAGGGCAAACAGCACGCTGACCCAATATGATGTTCAGACTCACACCCTCTTCCCAGATTTCTGCACCCTGACTACCTGCGGAGGAACCCCAGGCATGAGCGGCAGGCAGAAACCCAAAGGAGCCTGGTGACAGAGGCAGGACTGCAGGGTATGTCATGGAGCCAGCCTGCTCCAATGCAGCCAAAGACAGGCAACGCTAGGAGAACTGAAAGTATGCCGTCAAATCTTAAGATACAGTGAGAGTGGATTTTACCATCACCCTCTCCAAATTGTGATTAATTATTTTCCTTGTTTCTTGGAAGATACACAAGTATTAAAAACAAGCAGAGAATAACAGTGCCATATCAAGTATCTTGGTTTTTGTTTTGGTTTGTTTTTTTTCTTTCCCCTTGTCTTATAAACAGTCTTAAAAGCTTTGAGACAATTTTGTGTGCCACTTCAAACTCAAAGGATGTGAAGTCCATGATCAGCTGAAAAAAAAAGAAAGGTAAAAAATTACATGATTCTATGCTTTGTCAACAAGTAATTTCATAATAAACAAACTTATGATTTGTATATTCTTTTGAATTTAAGCTTAATGCAATGCGTAAGTGTAAGAAAGAGCATTACTAATGGCATTTACATGCCTCACCAGTATTCCAGAGTACACTGGAATTCCTGTTCTGCTGCCTAAAACCATTGTGATAGTTGATGTGAAATTGATGTGAACATTGTGTTGAAAAAATAATTAGTAAACCGAACGTTGACCTGACAAGAGCTGGACTTTGGTTCTGGAGATCAAACTTACAGTGGTACATTTTCAGCTAGGCATAATCAAAACATGACTTCTGGAAGTGTTTTGTGTGGGTTTCTAATATTTTATGTGTAGATGCTTGGTTATGGACAGGAAGAGCTCAGGAAAGAGCTCCAGGGCCCAGAGCCCCACTGCATTTTCTCACGATGACTTTAGCACCTAAACACTCTGGACAATCTGAGTCTATTCCACAGAAAAGAGGCACAAGTGAGTTGTTTGAGAGTGATGAGAGGAAAGACTCTGGAAACTTTATTCCAAGATTTAAACTAATGAATTGCTTTATTTTGTCAGTGTTTTCTGCTCAATCAATACATCGTGTCGCCAGGCTGGGCGTCAGAATGGACTTTAGTGTAGTATTGATCCATATTCGGCTGGTGTTTTACACTGTTGTAATCCAGATGGGCAACTAAGGGAGTAATTGTTCAGTGCTGAATCTGATTCCATGCCAGAGTAAATCAAGCTAAACTTTTAAATCACCAGTGGGGTTAATTACGAGGAAAAATAATTGTGCCAGGGAAATGAAAATGAAAGCCTTCTGACATTGTGCACAACATGAAGTGTTGTCCTGTGCTGCACAGCCACTCACTGCCTTCTGTTTTGCCAGGGGCAAGTATTTTTCATTAGGTTTTTGAATCTTAGTGTCTTGTGAAGTACCTTGCAGTTCTTTGGGATGTGTGACACTGTACTGAAGTACTGGCAGCTTAGTCAGTTACCATGTTACAGGCCTCTGCTAACTATGCCATGAACATGTCACCATGTAAAAATTGGAACATGCTACTGTAGGATCATCTTACCTAAGATTTCTTAGATACCTTTAATTTGCATTTATACCTGATTTACATTTGCATTCCAATATATCTTAACTGAAATGAAGATGTTTCACTACATTTCATGTGATAGACCTGAAGTCTGTAATTATATTTTTCTTCCATGCATTAGGCCCACTTTATACTGAAAATGTGGGTTTTCTGTGAATGTTACTGAAAGACGAAATCATGCATGGTTTAGACAGTGAAGCAGAAAAACTGTGTGGCTATTCTAGGGAGATTTCAACATAAATACGCAATATAAAATAGCAGTATAAGTGAGGTTATTTATAGATGCATGTTATGCCAAGCAGATAGGCTGTGATGAAACAATAATAAAACAATTTCTCAGTTCTACATATTTGATTAAGTTGTTCATACTTTCCATTTTCAAAGGAAAACTTTCCACTCCCTTTTTGGAGTATATATTTTTGGATTTCCTTTTGTATCAGTATTGTACTGATCCACATCTTTTGAGGATTTTCAATTCACCAAAGATAAATAGTTGTATCAGATTAGAAAGCAATTTTTTCTGTATAGAATGCCTTCTGTTTCTACACCTGTTTTTTTCTGCATGATGGAGATTCCCATACAGAAATCTGGAGGGGTGAAAAGAAACTCCTTTCCAGGTCCCAGGGTTGATATAAACCTAGCTATATGTTTCTGCATTACCTTTTTTCCACATTTACTCATAGAGCTGCTCCTCTGATAACCTTTAATTTTGCTGAGTGCAGTACCACTAAATATGAACATTCAAAACATGAGTAAAAGGTGCCTAACATACAAAGGTTGGCTTAAAAACATGAAAGTTCTTGAACTTTGGAATTTTTTTATAATATTCTTTTTGGACTCATAGCCTTTGGGGTTTATATTTTTAAGATGTCTTTGACAACCATAATGAGCAGAAACATTACCATTTTCTTTCCAAGTAATAATCATGTTGAGATGTTATTCCTGTAGACACTATAAAACTGTCAACATAATATGTCAATATAAGGTAGTAGCAGTGTAGTAGTGTTCAGTGCTCTGCCACCTCTGCATAGAAAGAGAGCTACCTTTATATAAAACCTGTTTGTGAGACACGCTGGCTGAGAAGAAATGGTTACATGTCACTCATATGTAAAGAAGTGCTGCAAGGCCCTGCCTTATGCCCAGGTGGCCAAGAGGGCCAACGGCATCCTGGCTTGTATCAGGAATAGTGTGGCCAGCAGGAGCAGGGAAGTGATTGTGGCCCTGTACTCGGTGCTGGTGAGGCCTCATCTCAAATACTGTGTTCAGTTTTGGGACCCTCATTACAGGAAAGACATTGCTTTGCTGGTACATGTCCAGAGGAGAGCAACAAAGCTGTTGAGGGGTCTGGAGCACAAGTCTTATGAGGAGCAGCTGAGGGAACTGGGGTTGTTTAGTCTGGAGAAGAGGAGGCTGAGGGGAGACCTTATCGCCCTCTACAACTGCCTGACAGGACGTTGTTGTGAGGTGGGGGTTGGTCTTTTCTCCCAGAAAATGGGCGATAGGACAAGAGGAAATAGTCTCAAGTTGCACCAGGTTGGACATTAGGAAAAATTTTTTCACCAAAAGGGTTGTCAGGCACTGGAATGGGCTGCCCAGGGAGGTGGTCGAGTCCCCATCCCTGGAGGTATTTAAAAGATGGGTAGACGAGGTGCTTAGGGACATGGTTTAGTGGTGGAATGGGAGTGTTAGGTTAATGCTTGGACTCAATGATCCGAAAGGTCTTTTCTAACCTAAACGATTCTATGATTATTTTGGTTTTGTAAATGAAAAATAAGACTTCCAGCTAATTACATGGATACAGGGATCCAGGAGACTTGTAGTAGAAATGCAGGTTTTGGGGAAAGAAAAAAAAAAAAAGGTGCGTGTTATGATGACTGGATCATTTCTGACAGCTGCAAAGCAGGGGGGGAAAGAACAAATAACTTCAAGAAAGGAAAATTACATAATAGGGCATAGAAGACTGATGATCAGAAATGTATAAAATGTATCTTTTCATATTCTGATTTGTTGATTCGTGTCAGTGATGACAGAGTTATTGATGGCATCTCCACATTCATTTGGCAATGAACTGTTTTCATAAATTTTTGTCCTATTTTACGAGATATTCTTCTCGTTATTCAAGGGAGCAAGTCCAACCTTTTTAAAATGTAAGCTGGGTAAAGGATCTACTTGGGTTTTTTTGTGAATCTCTGTGAGAAGCAGCTGTACTTAGCTACTCAGGGATATTTTAATATCATACAGGCAAGATGGCACATTAGTTCTAGTAGTGTTAGATGATCCTTGCTAAGAAAAGTTCCATGTGACAAAAATGAAAGCATGAACTTTTTTTAACATCATGACACAATTCTTCAAGTTGTAGAAATAGTTCTGTTCTGTGGTTTTGGTTTTATTTTTTTTCCCTTACTGTTTGTTTAGTCCTAGATTATTTTTATGCTAAGAAACCACAGAAGGCTATGTAGAATCTGTTGCATTCACGGTGTCTGGTCTAAAAGCATTTCTCTAAAAATATCAGAGGATTATGGGTTACAGTAGGCAAGTTTCAGAGCTGCTTAAAGTTAAATAAATATTTTGCATTTGTTTTCTAAAATAACATAACAAACTAAGACATATCAACTTTCTTGAAGCTATAGCCACTTAAATCAAAATTTATATACATCTGGAATGGTTTGGGTTATAACTATGAGAGCATATACATTGTACCGTGCTGGATTTTGGTGTATTTAGTTCCATGTAATTTTTAGACTTAAACATAGTGCTTTTGGCAGAGCTTGGTTTGAAGGTATTGGAGAACGCTGTTCATCAGGTGGGTACAACACGAGCAGCACAGGCAACATCTGAGGGAGAACCATGGTCAGACTGAGACTGCAGCTCTGCGGTTAGACCCTCTCACTGAGGCTGCCATTAAGGCACCCACATTAGCAGTGCTAATGGGTTTTATGCATGCAGGTAGTTTTCTGCAGATGTTCACTCATTTTTTTAAAAAACAACAACCAATTCTAAAAAAAAAAAAAAAAGACAACAGCTTTTCTGCGATTTGAACTGGAACAAATAAAAAATACACATGTTGAAGGTATTTCAGGACTTTTTTTCCCAGTCTCCTCATCCTTATTCCCAATGTGCAGACACATTTTTGCTTAATAGGGTCTTTTTAAAAAAAGTTGAGTCCAGAGTCCTCAATGGTAAGTCCGGCAAAATTTCCACATGGCAAGAGAGTTCAAGGACCCCTCCTCCACAGACAGGGAATGGGGTGAACTGGGGGGACCCCTTCCACGATGGACTGAATCCCATGCACACGGATCACCTCAAGATTTCAGCAGCAGCAGCAGTAGCTGCTTTGGCTTCTCCCCACACTCATCTTTGCAGAGCCTGCTTCTGCTCTGTGCAGGCAGAACTTACCTCATGAAACTCCTCCTAAACTGACACTCAGGCTGTCTTTACAATGTAAAAGTTAAAGGCCTGTCTTTCTTAACAGCAAGAGCTCCCAAAGGTTATGCGCTAGTTCAGTAATGCTCATTCAGGCACATTCAGCACACATACGCAAGCAACAGAATGTATACACATCGGGTTTGCTGTGGATGTGGAAATGGAGAATGAGATTTACTCTTAATAAACATCTTAAAAGACACCTAGCATCAGAACGACAAATCGGACATACAGAAGGAGGGTGGTTGCTCCACATGCTTCTTCTGTCTGCATGCGCCTCTCTCATACCACATTTCTTTCATTTACTGCTGTCAGACAGCTACATTGACTTTTTTTTGACATGTCTTCAAGGACCGTCTTTGCAAAATTCAAGAGAAAGCTCATTATGAAATTATTATTATCTCAGACATGGTGAGAATGTCATCACAGGGAAACTAGAAACCAAAATGCTTATGGGATGACCAAGAACTGAAAGGATGAAAGGAAATTCTAAAATCCGTAAGTCCATGAGAAAAACAATCTACTCAGGAGCTTTCAGGTTATTTACAATGACACTTTCCCAGACTTTTTGCCAATTCCTGTGATAAAAGCTGAAGAATGATTTTTGTATCTCTCTCATTTTCCAAATGGCTTCATTCTAGCAATTCTCTTGCCAGTTTCACCCATTCCCTCCCTATTAGAAAGAGAAATAGAAACTTCTAAATTGCTTATACAGCCATAGCCCTTCATGAGTATGATCTTTCTATTTTTAATTAATTCCCACCTGATCAGTTTATTTCAATTAATTTCAACTCCCGAGTACTATCCTCTTAGGAGACTGAACCCATCCTCTTGATTTTCATTTCAGCCTCATTCCCCAAACTTAGTATTAGTCACTTTTACTGCGGGGTTTAGATGTTCTATTATATCTCCATAGGGTTTTTAAACTCTCTTTCTTAGACCATCACCTCAGCCTAGTTTAACTGTAGAGGAGTACTGGACTTTTATTTGTGCTCTAGATGCATCAGATTATTTTCATGGCTTCTTCCCAAATAACACAAGTTAACATTTCCCAAATATTGCTAAAATAATCGTGCTTCTACAGAAAATGATAGAAAGAAAGTTAAAAGTAAGATTCTGGAACTTGTTTAAACACACACACACACACACACACACATTCTCTTACTTATATCCCTTATTGATATGTGTATATGTGCTACGAAATGAGTGATTTCAGTAGTTTTTAGTTTCTATGCCTTGTCTGATGTCTAAACTGTGTTTAATTTTGCTGTGTTATCCTTAACAATTTCTCTCATGTTTGTGAAGACACCACATTGTAGGAGGTATAAAAAAGTAACTAAGGCAAAAGGGCTCCAAAAAAAAAGGATGAATCAACCAACAAACAAAAATAAACCTCCAGCTGAACCAAAAATCTACTTTATTCCATCTTTTGTTTAGTTTCCCACTGCTTCCTTTCAAACCACAGGCTTTGGTCCAGCTTTGAGAACATTTCCAAAAGCTCTGAATTCGCAACGCATGAGCGCAATTTGAAACAGACGGGTATATAGGCTGCTCTAGGATAATAGTACAGCCCATCTCCAAGGCTCATTACCAGAACATGGTGGTGCACTGTGTGGGTTTGTTACCCTGGTTTCTAAGCGTGTGGGGTTTATCTGCTAACAGCTCTTGACTTCTCATTAGCGTTTACTGGCCTGCAAGCTTGTGCATATGAGGTGCGTGTTTAGGAATCTATGTTTGACTCACAACCTTGAGAGACATACGACCATTTGGGGCTGAAAGGCGCCCCCAGCTGACCCCACGGTGCGTCTAGTGGCAAGCTCCCTACATGGCAGGCACGCTGGGTGTTCACGTCTGGCCTGCCTGGCCGTGCCCCCACCGCATGGTGGGGCTAACTGAGGCCAGCTCCAGCGTTTGTTCTTCACTGCCTGCTTTCAAGCTCGACCTTTTACATTACTGCAATACATCGCTTGGTGTGAGACCATATCAAAGCTCCATCAGATCCCTAGGTGCCCAATACATACTTGTCATCAGGCATTTTAACAGGAAAGTAAAAAGGTGAATCGCCAGTCCCTAAGACAACTGTCTCTTTAAAACATGCCAGAAATGGGTCCTTCTGCATTGGTGGCTTCCATTTGCAAAAGCCTGCGACTCCCTGCCTCATTTTACAAGCAAAGCACACAGCACTAAGTAGCAGTGGTTCAGGCACATTGAGAGCTTTCATGCAAGAGGGACATCTTCCAGACAGAAACACAAAGCTCCATATTTCTAACTTCCCTCTGTCAAAAAGCATCACCAGGTGCAAAATAATGGATAAATAAAAAGGAGAACCTAGTAGGAACAGAAAGGTTGCATAAGCCCTTCATTTGGCACTCCTGCTGCGGTTATGGGCTAATTATCTCCAATTCTGGTATTGACAATTCAAGGAGGAAAATGAAAATGATACAAAAAATGTAGAGAAGAGCCATGAGAATGCTTAAAGGATTGCAAAAAGTCCTGCATCCGTGAAAAACTAAAAGCTTAGTCTACTTAGCTTACAATGGAAAAGGTTAAGAAGCAATTTAACCCCTCTCTGTGAGTAATAACATGAGGAGTAAAAGGCCCTTTGGATTAGCAGACATGAGTGCAACTGGCTAAAAGGTACAGACGGACTGGTCTAGATGGGGAATAAAGTGCTTTTTCTGTAAGTGATGATAGTTAAGCACTGGAACAACTTGTCAAGGGTTGTGGTGAATTCTCCATGGCTGGCAGTTTTTGAAAAAGGAGTTGAGGTTTTATAAAAAGTTATGCTTTGGTTCTAATAGCAGTTATTTGGGGCAAATTCTAAGGCCAGTGTTATGAAAGAAGACAAGCTGGTGTCTCTGTGACCACTTCTGATATTGTAATCTACAGATCATTGTATTTACTTTAAAGAATCAACTAGGTCTTTGTATGACTCTGTTTGGATGCCTTCTGTGGGTCAGGTCCTGGTTACCTCTAGGTTTCCTGTCTTTAGACGGTACCGCAACATTCAAAAAAGGAAACATTGCTGTAGATTTGTCTGGAGATTTTTCATGGTAGTTATTTAGGTCAATAAAGAGAACATACCTGGGATATTGATCATAGGTCCCATTTTCATTGAAGCGTTTCACAAATCATTAGCATGTGTAAGTCTAGCTTATTAATTACATAAAATGTATTTTAAGAAGTGCTTCTGCAAGCTTCTGTATTTCAGTATATACTTTACAGATAAGACAAGATAGTTAACAAAGGCCAAAAAATCAATGCAGAAGGATAGCAGGCCCCCAAAGTAAAAGAGCACCTCTGGTTTTGGCATTCAGTTTGCACTTTTCATAAGAAAGAAATTTAATAATTTTCCACACTGTTATGTAGGATGGCAGTCCTAGCATTGCTGAGGGTTTTTTTTATTATGTGATCACTTCCTAGAAGTGCTTAATGACTGATAAAATTACTTTTTGTAGCTTTTAGGTCCATGACTTCTACATCGAGCCATTTGCTGACAGAAGGCTCTCAAACTGAGTCTTATAGTCCAAATTAGCAATGCTGTACCTGAATATATATTTGAATCAAAGTGTACTGGCAGCATTTTAGTTAGTGCTATTAGCCCATTTTCTAAGAACAATGGACATCTGAAGACTCAAGAAGAGTTTCTTGTGGTCAGAAATGTCTACAAGAGAAAGGTTGTTCAGAGATATCGCAGCATAAAAAGTGTCATT
Source organism: Egretta garzetta (assembly GCF_000687185.1). Lineage (NCBI taxonomy): Eukaryota > Metazoa > Chordata > Aves > Pelecaniformes > Ardeidae > Egretta > Egretta garzetta. The sequence goes on along the minus strand of NW_009259032.1, from coordinate 365,616 downwards.
GAGGGGGAGGAGGTCCTCTTTCATTCAACCCCTTCTTCCTCCAAAAGCGTAAGTGAGGATACAGCAGAGGGAATGCAGTCCCCTGCAAATGATTTAATGGGCCCACAAGTAGAACAGCAAAAGAATTACCTCAAGTTGCTTCTGACTGCATTGGCCATTGTTGTGTCCTCATTATGACTCGGAGGCATTGAACATTTGAAGTCTCCTCCTTACTTAAAGCTTTTTGATTTTTTTTATGTGCACTGCTATGGTAGTCTTTTTAATAAAAAGAAAACTCTTGATAAAAGGCATCAAAGCTCAAAAGAAAGCAGCAGCTTCATTCAGTCACAGGAAACAGCTGGTAGTTAGCTTTTACTGGGAGCTGCCAAGAAAAGGTTGATTGCCATATCTGGCAGTGAGGAGCCCGTGCCTGACCTCGCCAGGCAGAGAGCAACAGGACATGGGGATTTCCAAGAGGATGGGGCTGAAACTCAGCTGTAAAGCAATAATCCAAACATACAAAGCGGCTCTGCTTCGAGTGTTTCAGTTTGAGTTCAAAGGTAGATTAGAGCCCTGCTGGAGCCCAGTTTGAACTTCCAAAAAGTTGAAAGGCTTTTCAGCATGGTGTTCGTTTTCTTTTCAATAAAGATCTAGCTATTCATCTTCTCTATTACCTTGCAAAATGCATCTACTTCCACTCAAAAGCAAATGGTGGAGGATCACGTTACCCCTTATGGCTAGCCGATACAAAAGAATCTACTGGACACCTGCAGGTATTAAAAAGGTCTTACTTACTGGAAAGCAAGCTGTAATTATGTTATTTAAACACTTTAAACCTTTTCTCCTCCATACATACGAGAATTTTCACGCTATTTTCAACTAATATCTGTTTTTCTGTATTCAGTGTTCCCTCATATTTCACGAAACAAAAAAGTTTGACACACTGAACTCTGCTGAACTGAGAATATTCTGAAAATCCACCCAAGCTTCCTCTGGAGTTCAAGGCTAATTATGTTTTAGCTTGGCAAGTCAGATCCAACTCTTTCCGTGCCCAGCCAGAAATCATTCCCAAAGAACAAAAGCAAGTGAAACACGGTCGTTCTGGTCCAGCTGCCACAATACCTGGTAGAGTAGGATCTTGCCAATGAATTAGGCAGCAGAGTTGTTGCAAAAGAATCTTTTCAGAGGCCTCTTAAGGTAATTTTACACTACCTCAACCTTGTGTTGGGGACACAGAACATAACAGAATCCTAGCGGCACAGAACAAGTCACATTCCTTAAAAAGGGCAAATAACTCAGTACCAAATTATACCTTGGTCTTTATTTGCTCTCTTGTTAACCAAATTTTCCACAGATGCTTCTGTCCATCTGTATATATATCTCAGTATAAATGACCTTTGCAACAGGCTCAGCTCATGTACATGTGTACATGAATCATCTGAGAGACACGTCAGCCCCTATCACTAGGGCCACGTCAGAAAGCACTGAACACTTACACTGCTTGTTTTGAATATCAGGCTTGATGGAATTTTGTCCAAGGTTCAGACACATGCAAGAGAACATGCATTTGTGTCACCATGTCAGTCCACACAAGCTCTTCTTTTTAGGCAGAACTAATCCCATATAATATATATTCATAGTAAATTGCACGGATCCCACCAACTATGCAGAGTAAGTTGTATCTACAGTCATGGGCAGGAATTTCATAAAATTGCAGCATGTACTGCCATCTGTTAAGATTTACCCATGGTTTCTACTGGCAGTCAACCTTTATTTTCAGAAATATAACTTTCTAGGCAGAAATTGCAGTTTCTAAGGTCAGGACTGAGTAAATTTGAAGTCACTGAATGTAAAATTCCTTTGCTAAAGAAAAACAACAACTCAATCGATGCTAAAAAAAATGAGAAAAGGCTTTAAAAGTAACCAAAGTAGGTTACTTTGATTTAAAGAATAAATCATTCTGTTTATATGAGGAGATGAATGTCAAATTTTCATTTCTCTAGTAATCTCGTCTCTTCATGCAAATCAGTAGCAACTGAAATTACTAAAACCTGCATGTCTAAAATTCATCACTCTTCTGATCTCTAAACAGGACTTCTCAGCACTGGTCCAATTCTGAACCAGACAATGATGCAAAAAACAACAAGATGTTTGCTTAACATCATGGGAAATTTTAATTCTTGAAAAAAAAAACCCAACCCAACATGTATGTTATCATATATTAAGAGGAATATATACATAAAGAATTGAATGAGGAAGATCATTCCCATTCAGTTAAAAGATGAGGTATAAATATATACAACACAGATACATTGTCCAGAGTCTTGGAATCAAGGCAGAATAAACAACCAAAAAACCCCCAAGACAAGCCTACTCAGTAAAGTACTAGCCTACTCAAATACGCTTCTGAATGAGGAACTTTTTTTGTTTATTTCAATAATTAGCTTTCTTCTGGTATTCAATTTCATGTCCCCTCTTTGAAGCTATCTTCTTTTCCCTACTGAAAAGAAAGCATTATTTTCTTTAGCAAAGGATTTGTGATAAGAGGTAGGTGAAATATGTATTTCCCCAAAAGCAGAAAAAAGAAAGTTAGTATTTTCTTCATCCAGAATCCATACGTTTATTTTAGGAGAGCCATTTCTGACTCATTAGAAGTCAAAACCAGAGTAGGATGAAGAGAAATACTAATTTAGCTGTTATAGGTCAATTTCAAATGCTACCAACAAACTTTCTGAAGGAAGGTTAATTGAATCATTGCTTATGATCCTCAGAGCGGTCGTATCTGGAACGACTGATTTGGCTACAGAGATGGATCTAACAAGAAAGACAAATTCCTCTAATATAGTTACTGTGGGGTAAAACAGAGGAAAACACAGGCAAATGACTGCAGTCACATTTTGTCAAGGACCAAAGGGCATTGTAAATTATACTAGTCACGTGCTTCCTGTTAATATTTTACGTAGGACTCGGTGACTATGAGAATTTTTAGAAGAATCAAACCTAAACAATCCTGAATTCATTTCAGGAATTAAGAAGTGGGATACTTTCTGTTTACCACAGTACACTGAGAGTGTCTGGGACTTCATGGAGTACTTACAAAAGGTGATGCTTAAACTCCACTCCAAAAAGAAGGAAAGGCTGGAAGGACAGCAGAAGGGATCTGTTAAAAATTGTCGCATATTGTGGTCCACAGACTTGTGTCTGATGGAATGGAGACGGTATTTGGTGCAAGAGTCTTTAACGAGTATCTCTCCTAGAACTGTTCTTTGACCAGAAGGAAACACAAATCAAATTAGGATAGGCTTCTGATACTGAGTTGGAAAATATGTTTGTAAGCTGAATTGACTAGAGAAGATTCTGCATGGGAAATCCCAGGTGAGAAGAGCTGGGGATCTTCTATACAGATGTTCTCATATAAACATCATGATGAAAACAGCACAGACTGTAATGTGGAGGGAAAGTGAATTATTCAGGGTTTGGATCCTTCTGTAGAGGACAGGCTGAGAGGGATGATTATTCAGAAAGTAATATGGTAGGGCTCCCAGGATGAGTATGTATACTGAGATGCTGGTTGAACATAATTATAAATTTTAAGTATATTTTCAAAAGTTGGCTGCCTCGCTTTTGCTGTTGAACTTTCTTGGTACTTTTCTGCTATTTGGTAACTGTTAAAGATTTTCCCACAAAAAAGAAAGGGAGCATGAACATGCAGCCTACACTCTGCATCATCTGTCCCTGTTGTATCTGTGTTATTAAGTTTTATTTTATTTGTCTACCTACTCCTACAAAGTTCTGCTGAGGTTTCTTAGATAAAACAGGATGGGAAAAGAGCTCCAAAGGGGATGACCCAGAGCTGATTCAGTTGTTTTTTTTTTTCTAGTGGCCAGTAAACCAGGGTAAGAATTGGGCATACTGAAGAGTTTTCCCAATGGTTTTATTGATGGGAATATTGCTTGTCTCTGAAATAATTTGCTCTTTCATCACAGAAGACACGGGGGAAGTAAGAGAGGATGGGAGCCATTAAGCTGAATACTAGTTCTAGACAATAGCAGCTCGATACAGAATGTCTGAAAAGAAAACATTATGTATATGTGTATATACACATATATACAGCAATGTTCTTTCATTTTATGACTGCTATCTTTGCCTTAGCTCCACCTGAAATAACATATGAAAAATACAAGTCACAAAGGTCTTCTTCCATGGAACAAAAGGAAGCAGCAGCTGTGGTAAAAGAGGAGAAGGCAGCAGCACTGCAATTATTGTGTAAGAGGCCAGGGAGCCATTGATTTACTTAGGAAATGACTGTACTGTCACACTTGGTGTGATGGCTTAAAGGCCTTTTTCACAGGAAGCTCTACCAAATCTGCACTCACAAGAAGCCTTCCAAATTTACATACTTGCTAATGCTAAGAGGATGTCACTGCTCTGCTCATCTGTAATTTGGGGTGGATGTGAGTTTGTACTATGGCCTTCTTTTACTGAGAGTTGCTTCTTCACACAGAATAGCTGCTAATAAAACCCTTGATGGCTATTAGAATGATATAACTAGGCTTCAGAAATTTGAAAGCTCTTCATTAATGCTTGTGTCTAGCCATGCAAATACACTCTTTAAAGCAGGGTTGGGAAATATTTTCCTTAATGGAAACCAAACAGGAATTTCAAGTACCTTTCTGCAAACCAACCATAAGGCTACATCAGCCTTATTTCCCCATTCCCTGCAGTCCAGCCTCCCAGTGCTCCCTGCAGCTCTCCACGTTTCGCTGTGATCTTGCATGGCCAACAGCCCTGCTGTGCCCTGGCCTGCCAGCCTCCTGTCTCCAGAATTCAGCCAGCACACAGAACGAGCTCAGAGTCCCCACCAGCACACTGCCTGGGTTTTTGCCATTGCACCAGGATCCTTCCACATTCCACAACAAGCAGCCCCATACCACCACCACTGAACACACCAACACTGTTATGCTCCCCCCAGTACTCAGGCTTCCCTAAGGGCTGCCCCACAGCATCTCTTAAAGGTTGTTCAAGTCCTGCACAGGACATGCAGGACTGGTTTGGAAGCTCATCTTCACAAATAAAATGGAAAAAAAATATTAGAGACACATGAGCAGTGTGGCTGTATGGCATGCTAACAATAAAAGCTCTGACTGACTCACAGACCAGTTGCATCAATAAATACTGGGATTTGTTTCCCCAGATAAGTACTGCTATTTTTTCATGCACATACACAGTGCAGTATTCCAGCCCATTATTTCTTATTTAACTTGTTAACCTTTTCCCAGCACATTGTACAGTTTTTTGCCATTTTCTGTCTGTGAATTTCACAGCAGAATGGAGAATCAGGCCAGACATATCTGATGCATGAAACTTGTATGTCTTCCAAAATAGCTGATCAAACTTAATCCATAACAATTCCGAACAGCAGAAGGTATCATTAAACTATATATTAGTTGTTTATAGTATGTACAGATGTTAACAACACCTGGAATTATGTACTCTGAATTGTGAGATAATTTCTGATGAACAAACATTGAATACACTTGTGATATATTGTCCCTCTAAGCCTACTTACAAGAAAAGTATGGACATCTGTTTGAATAAATCTCACTTTCCTCCCGACCTTTTTTCTACTACTAGAGAAGTCAAGCTTGTTGGTTTTTAACTTGTCTCTCAAATATGAACTCAGTTTATTAGAGATGGAAGTAAATTTGGTATTACAGAGATCATGTTTAGCTTTGCAATTCTGGTATTAATTCATTCTTACAACTAATCATAGGGTGACATAGTTTTATTTTCTGAAGAAGCTTGATCTCTTATTAGCATATACAGTTACTTTATGAGTTGTTGCCTGAAGCTAAACTGTTGCCTTGGTAGCAAAAAGTGAAGTACAGATGCCCTCTAGGCCAGAAGAACTAAAACTCTTAAGAGTGCTGCATCCTGTACACTTAAGTTTTGCTGTTAAATGTTAACACAGACAGTCCAAAGCAGACAATAACAAATGCTGACCTCCACACTCAGGCATTTGATTTTAACATCTACACCTCAAGAAGTTTCAAACTGCTAGCAGAAACCTTAACATGAAAAACAGAATATGTGAAATAGACATGAATGGTGAGATCAAATACAAACATGAAATAAAAGTGCAACATACAGCCTCATGCAATTTCTGATTACTCATAGTTCAAAGGAGACTAAATTGCACAGGTACTGTACCTGTGGCAAAGGATGATTTCTGCTAGTGACCTCTGCTGCGAACACTAATTTGTGCTGTGCCATAAGCCTGTATGATGATGTACATCCCCACCCCTTGTTGTCTCAATTAATGCACAGTATTCAAAGACAGTATTTACTGTTATATTAAACAACACCTCTGATCATGGATGGAGAAGTCTTTCCAAAGTTTTTCTCTGTGGCCTAATGAGGTGACTCTTTGGCTTGAGAGGTTGGAGTGTCTCTGGGATGTTGTCACTTTCCGCATTATCAGCATACAATGTATCACATACATACACTGGCCCTTAGCACCATTGTGAAATTCAAATCAGCACATGGCACAGGACATAACGCTTTTGTATTTTTGGACACTAGCCCTGGATATTTCACTGTGCCACATCACCAAAGAGATAAATTTTGTGCAGTAGTGACAAGATTTCCTAGTGCGTGCCTGTATACATGGCACTGGAGGTGTTATTGAATGGCAAAGAATAAAAGCACATACATGTAGACTATTATAGCCATCCTGCTTATACCAGTTGTGCTTCAGTTATTTTGTTCCTATTTATTTCAGTGAATTAAAAAGTTGTCTTTATGTATGTTTAGAGAAGTGTATTCATTTATGCTCAGCTCATCATTGCATCTTAGACCAAATACACGGTGGCCCAAATATACAAATTTACACAAGATTTTACAGAGATCACAGTATGATACACAATCCTGAAAATATTCATTCAATACATAAGGAAGATTTTCATTTAATGTATTTGGGGGGGGCAGGAGAGGAGGAGGAAGGAGGAGAGAATCACAGAATCATAGAATGGTTTGGGTTGGAAAAGACCTTTAAGATCATCAAGTCCAACCGTTAAGCTAGCACTGCATCCCACCACTAAACTATGTTCCTAAGCACCTCATCTACCTGTCTTTTAAATACCTCCAGGGATGGGGACTCAACCACTTCCCTGGGCAGCCCATTCCAGTGCCTGACAACCCCTTCCGTGAAGAAATTTTTCCTAATGTCCAACCTAAACCTGCCCTGGTGCAACTTCAGACCATTTCCCCTCGTCCTATGGAATGCTGCTCTGCAGACTTCCACAAAAGATTTTCATAAAATTGTGACATCTCTGTCCAAAGGTGGAGCACATTGCTTCTCAACTCTGAAATCCTCCGCAATGCCACTGCCAATTTCATGCTCCTTACTAATTTTTCTGCTGAGGATTTTCTTTACACCCAAGTTTTCATGTGGGTCTGAGGTAACCCAGGTGTAGTATTGCTTTCTTGGTTTCAGGACCTGCTTCCTGGCCTGGTTTTGTCCCACATTCTTTCTTATTGTAAATCTAACACAGCCAGCACCAAGTACAGGGGCACGATCACTTCCCTACTCCTGCTGGCCACACTATTTCTGATACAGACCAGGATACCATTGGCCTTCTTGGCCACCTGGGCACACTGCTGGCTCATATTCAGCTGGCTGTCAACCAGTACTC
>NW_009259032.1:335260-357185 GCF_000687185.1 Egretta garzetta | reverse complement strand
GGAGGCTGGGTACCCTGGGGATAACTCATTGGGCCATTAAAGACCGAGGCAAAGAAGGCGTTAAGTATCTCAGCCTTTTCCTCATCTTTAGTGGCAATGTTCCCCCTTGCATCCACTAGAGGATGGAGGTTCTCCCTGGCTCTCTTTTTGCTGTTAACGTATTTATAAAAACTTTTCTTATTATCTCTTACAACAGCGCCCAGGTTGAGTTCTAATTGGGCTTTTGCCTTTCTAATTTTCTCTCTGCATGACCTGACAAGATCCCTGTACTCTTCTTGGGTTGCCTGCCCCTTCTTCCAGAGCTGGTATACTCTCCTTTTTTTCCTGAGTCTCCGTAAAAGACCTCTGTTCAGCCAGGCTGGTCATCTTCCCCACCTATTTGTCTTACGGCACATGGGGACAGCCTGCTCCTGTGCCTTTAAGACTTCTTCCTTGAAGAATGCCCAGCCTTCCTGAGCCCCTTTGCCCTTCAGGACTGTCTCTTAAGGGTCTCTCCCAGAGAGACACAATGTGCCTCTTCCATAAACCAAATTAAATTGCTTTTCATTGACTCAGGTTACCCTGGGCACTGCTCATTCTAATGTAGCCTTATTAAATTCAGGGGAGGATGCTACAGTGAAGTCTGGGGTAAACTAAACAGTGTTCAGATGCTACACTTCACATACGTATTTCAAATGCTGTCTTTGAAGAATGACATGTAACAGAAACGGTGTTTAATTTGCTCCAGGAATGCATCTTTAAAAAGTCTTCTGCTGTCTAATTACAGTAACTCAAAGACATTTAAGCTAGAAAGGTCATTAACATTTTAAGCATACACTATGCCACAACTACTGCATATTTCCTGACATTCTTATAAAACCTAGTGCTCCTGAGGAACTGACGGCTCACAGGGTTGCTAATGAGTGAGAGATCCTTTGCCTCTTGATCATTGGTCTGAATTCTGTTTAATCTGGAAGCAACAAAGAACTGCCAGTGGCTGGTGGTGTTTATGAATTAATTTGATAACTACTCTTGGTTTAGACTGTAGCAGGAAAATGAGCCAATCTAAAAATGTTTCCTTACTTTCCTTGCCCCCTTATTCATGAAATCATCTCTGATGTGTCTCAGTCAGCAAGGCACAGAAAACTACAGACTCCAAAAAGAGGCTGCACAGATAAAATGTCATTGGTCATACAGCTTCATTGTGACTTGCAGAGGTGACCGTATAGCTCACTGGGTACACAAAAGATGCAGTATAGGCCTACTGACGCCAGGTCGGCTTACAAACTCTTCTTTCTTCCCAGGGATACTACTGCATGCTGGGAAGAAAAATTCTCCTTTATGAATGAGTAAGATCAAGTTATGGGATTTACTTTAAGGACTGTGCTGGCTGCTTCTGGAAAACATGAGGGCATTTCCCCCTCATTACCTCATTTGCTTGTAATGAAGGTTTCCTCTAAAACATGGGTTTCGTAGAGCTGGTTATAAAATCCTTTTTCTTACAACTTGGCAGACACACAACCCAGATATGGCACCAACAGTGGTCTGTTTCCCTGGCATATGGGACTTCTAAATTCTCTTTCCCCTCTTTCCTTTTCATGCTGGACCTGTGTTAGTTTAAAGAAAAAATTGTATGAAGTACAAAGGAAGAATGGTCTGAATCACCACATGGTTCCCACTATCTTTCTACTGCACGTCATTCTACTATTTGCTCTTCAGCCTGGTTAAAGCACTTTCCTAATGCGTTGAATGAATACCTTCCTGTGGCATCTAAGACAATGAGCATTATTAGACCAATTATGAAACAGCAGTATCTCCAGGTAAAAAGACTCAATTGTTACTGGAAGTACATGGGCTTCTCCCTTCCAACCCTTGCCATTCTGTGATTCTGTGATTCTCCATCTAGCTCTTTCATTCTGAAGACAGAGATTTTCTTAGGCTGCACCTGAAGTGAGGTGTGGACATGTGCCATGATGTTCTCAGGTGTCCTGTGATCATCCAGACTAGAGACAAGATCAGAGCAAACCAGGATTTCTATCCATTCCATATGCCAATATTCCCACTTAGTAAAAACCAAGGCACCCAGGAGTAGAGAAACTAATGAATGTTTGAGTCTTACCCAACATGCAGCTGCGATGTGGCTAGGTGGGATACACCAACTATATATAGTCTCCAAAAATGTGCAGCAAGTGATTTTTTGAGTCTTTTTCTGTTAATCTGGTAGAGTTTTAAATACTGAGAAGGAAATTCTGACTCCACCGGAGACTATGATGAACCTCCTATTGACTTAAGCAAGGATAGCACATTGATCTGGTAACAGCATAGTTTAGCTTCTCACTCTTCTAAAAGTTCTTCCTGGTTCGTCTCTGATCTACAAGGAGGCCACAGTTTACACCACCCACAGCTCTGCTGTCCCCAGATCAAAATATTTTGCGTCTGTTTTCTGACATTATCTTACTGTAGTTAAGTCTAGCAGCTGCCTGCTCAGAGAGACAGAATGGGAATAAGTGTGATAGAATGTAAAACATTGCTAAGTCTAGATGACAACTTTGGTGATATTTACTGCTTCTTACGTTTTCTTAATTACAAGATCAGCAGAGAGAATCATTCCTCACCTAATTTTCCTGCCCCTTCATTTGCTGTATGCAACTGGTTACAAAAATCAGTTCACTAAGTAACCATCTGTGGCCCAGCATCAAAACTGATTCCACAGGGATCTGAGATTAATGTTAGTGCCTATTTTTAGTTAATTTGGTACAGGATGGAGATTGTTAAGAACAAACTCAAGATGCTATAAGCCGGGCAGGGATGACAAATTATTTAAGGATAAGATTAAACTGCATCACAGTGAATGAAGGAGAGAACCAGAAAAAATCAGTGGGGCAAAACATGTGTAGTAGCTGACATCCCAATAGCAGATGGAGCATTCCAGCCTGCTCCAAGGCTCCTATTCCTCAGGTACAGTTTGTGAGAAATCAGAGAAAGTCTGGTGTGTTAGAGAGGCTTTCTGGCCATTATCTGCTGTCTAAAAATGGTTCTGAATTGGCTAGATGTTGTTGCTATGTCCATAGAAGTGTACTGTGTGTCTAAACAGGGCATGAATTTCAGCACTAGATCATGATTATTTATATTTTTTAATTGTTAGCATGCTGCCTGGCATGAATTTGGTCCATACCAATTAGTGGTCCTCCAGACAATGCCACAGCATGGCTCAGCAGTAGGACAAGGTCCATTTTCCATAAGTAGCAAGGACAGACTATACCAGGAGAAGACCTTAGTCATATAGTTGTAAGCTATGACATGCCAGAGAACAGGTCATGGCATTATAATGTTTATTAGCATAATGCAGCCCCTATGTTTGCATTGTGGCATGCCCTTGGAGGGAAACTCCATATGCAATAAATCTATCCATTTCCCCTCTTTTTAAAATAAAGCTGTTGTTGTGTCTTGGAAAAAGGGCCAGATACAGACATACTGATAAATGAGTTGGCTTTTGTTAATTCAGCCGATACAGACAATAGCCTCATTGTATGTGTCATAAGAGCTGTAGAAACTGGCTCTGCAGAAGCTAACTAGTGCACGAAGCAGGAGACATTATCACAAACACAGACGTCTCTTCATATTTAATGATTCCTTATGAACACATATTTGTAGCTTCAACAATAATGATAGAGCTGTCTCTGCTGGATCTTGAAACAATCAATTTCTAAAGTCTCAACCAAAAAGACCATATTGTGAAGGTGTGTCATTCCCAGTCATCAATGGGTGTATGTGAAGCAGCACAGTGAAAAATGTGGGCAATCCCTGGTTTAACTGGAAGATGGCCAGAGTCTGACACCCATTGTGTTATCCCCAGCTGAGGAACAAGCCTCCTGCCTTCCCACCTCACGTCCACAAAGCCAGCCTGTTGACCTTCCTGTCCAAGCTGTTGACCTTCAGGTCCTTCTTCAGGGTGGGTTGTTTTGCCTGGTCTCTGGAGGAGAAGAGATGTGGTTTATGATGAGTTGATGAGGTTTTGGAGAGATTTTGGTTGCAAGACGTGCATTATTTTGGTGACAGAGTTACTTTTGTAATGCATAGTATGTCTAGAACATGCAATGGGCAGGGGTTTTATGTTTCTTTTTACGCTAGTGTGTTTAAAAAGGTTTATTTTTCCTGACAAATTTAGCTATGCTTTCAAAAGCGCAAACACTTCTTGATAGGACAGCAGACATACTTATAAGAAACTCCAAGTTGTTTCCTTCGCCCACTCCCCATTTTAGATCATCTTTCACATGGGAACAGCTTCCCTCCTCCTCACTCACCTCCTCCTCCAAAAAATTTCTGACATCTGTTCCTTTACCTCTCTAGCAGCCACTCTCCCTTCATCATTTGCCTTTTATTTTATGGTACCCACTTGTGCACTTAAACTCTACACTCTTTGGGGTACGAGCTGTTATGTGTGTTGCACTTCTAACCCTTTGTAAAGCGTCTTAAATGTTATAGACATTTACAGCACAATATAAATGATAACGTAGTTAGACTGGAAAGGCAATTCCCTAGTTAACACCTCCCACATGTGGTGATTAAGTACTAGGCTCAAAAGCATACAGCAAACCCAGTGCAGATACATTTCTAGAAAGAGACTGCAAATTCCTAACTCCAGATGGTCTGCAGTTGGTGAATAATTACATGGATTGTTTGGTGCTTCACTAATCAATCATGACAGCAACAAGGAGAAAAAGCATGTGTGGATAAAGGAAAATGTCCTTTGGATAAACCCCAAGTTATCATTTTGTGCATTTGATCTGCTCATCAAATATAATCTTTTTTTTCCCTTTTCTGGTCTTATGTTGTTCTTAATTGTTTAAGAATAAATCCAGCAAAAGCACTTGGGTTTCTTCCCTATAAAATACACAAGAGGAGAGGCTGAACAGCATCAGCACAACTGCAAAGCTGTGTTGTATTTCAGAGACTGCAAAAATTATAAATGGAAAAGGAAGGGGCAGAGAATTAATCTCCTGCATTAGGTTCTGAAGACCACGAAGCCTTTTCCAACCATGTCTGTAATATCAGCACAAAACCTGCAATTTAGAATGTAGAAAACAAGGATTGGAAGGGAGAATGCCAATCTCCAAATTTCTTCCTTGCAGCATGAAAACAGTTTGTATTAAAGAAAAATAACAGTAATGATCTAAATCAGATCATAAGCAATGAATATGGGGTCAGCTTTAACTGAAACATATAGAACAAAGCCAAACATTATCTTGATAACATACTGACCAGTCTGTGCATCAACAGGAGGGAAACACTACAATTAAATACATCAAAGATAGAAAGGGTGGATGGAGATACTGCAGGAGTCAGAATTAGAATAGGCAGTTGGGGGGGGGGGGGTTTTTTGGGGGGAAGAAAAAAAGGGGAAAAGTCCAGTTGTCCTAATAAATCTGTTGTTCTGAGTGCAGATATCTTTGTCGTTCCTTGCACTTACATACAGTATTTTGCAACCTGGTATTTGCAAATGGTCCAGGAAACTGTTAGATAACCTACATTTTCTTCTAAAGTAATAAGTCTTGAAGAAAAGAATTGCATGGCTGTAGACACAATAAAATGTAACGAGCATGATAAACTGCATGGCTGTTGTTCAAAGTTTGGTCATAAGAGCAGAGACACAATGTGCCATATTTCAATCTGTCTAGATTTTCCATCAAATAAGCAAAGCTAGTTTTCAATTACTGTAGGAATGACTCAGAAAATACAAGTGGGTAATATAGAAAGGCTGTGAAAGCAGTGAGGTAAAAAATACAGAATAACTGGATTTCAAAGATCTAAAATTACAGAAGATTTATCCATATTAAGGCTAAGTACTGTTTGTCTCTCAGTACTACTTCATTGGAATCATGTAGCATATAACTAACCTGATCTTCTTAGGGAGGACAGTTGCCAAAAGGTGGATACTGCACAGTAATGACATTAATACTTCCTTCTAGTACCAGCCTAAGTAATTTGGAATGAGTTCTACATAAATTATGTGCAGATACTGCTGGTGGCAGTACTTTTGCTGGTGTTTTAGAAGATATGCCTGGAACACAGGCTAAGCTAACAAAGTATTGATCCATGTACAATAGGGAGAAAATTAGGTGAAGAATAAGCTTTTATCTGCTTTTCTTTTCTTCATTGCCTTGGACTTAAAATGTGTTGAAAAAAAGTCTTAAACAGAACTCTCATTAACCTTTTATTGTTCCAAATGACCAAAGTTGCAATAAGTTGCTTTTCTTACATCCATTTGCTTACAGACCACCATATGGTCTATTTTGCTATGTGTCTTGCTCAGAGAAGGCTCATCTGTAAACAGCAGTTTTTAAGCTGACATTTAAAGCAAGTCACTGAGGGGCTCACAAGAAATGCAAGAGAATTCAGGACTGGTCAACTCTGACTGAACAGTAAAAGAAAAAGCAATGGATTTGGCTGGGAACATTTCTGACAATTTTTCGAAGCCTTCTTGAGAGAATGCATTGTTAAAATGCAGAGTACAGTACGGTACACCCCACCTTTCCATATCATTGTAGTTGTTCCCATCTGGTACAAAGCACAGTCATTTCCTCCTTTGTAAATCTCTCATTCTCTCTTCTTTATGTTTAAGGACCAAGATACCCAATTTGCTTCTGCTGATTTCTTACAGGAGATGACTTCTATCTTTCAATATTCTAACAAGCATTTTTATTCTTTTCTATCTACAGTATGCATAAAGCCTACACATCTCAGCTCTCTTTCTGTGATCAGGCTTATTTTCCTACAATTTGCTTCTACAAGCCAGTATTGAAAAAAAATTAAGCTTTTCACCTGTTGAACCTTTGTACTTTTCTAAATGTTTCTAGGGTTTCTCATGCTTTTCTCTGTGAGAAGATGCAGCTGAATCGGAATACTGCCTCCATTTCCCTTTGAATATCTTTGTGGTTGGATATAAAAGTTTCCAGATAACTGAATTTATCTGTTGCTTCTGCAGTTGATCACTAGGTAATATTTGCTTGCATCCTATCTGTGGTAACTGAGTCAGTGTACAGGCATTTCATTCCTTCCCACATTAAGGTCCTTAATGTGGTTTTCACTAACTCCAGCATTTGCTGCCTGCAATGCCTGCTGCAGCTTGCCTTGTTATCTCATTGGCACATCTGACTTGTTCCCCCGGGGCATGGGGGGTGGGACATGCCATTCCTTTTTAGTTTGCAAATCCTTTCAGAACTTCTCTCAAAGCAAATTTTTTATACACATTGAAAAATTCTGGGCAGCATGTTACTATTTTACACACCACCTAATGAAAAAACCCCACTATTCATGGTTGCTTGCTGCTGTTCACGGATGTTCAGATCCCAATACTAACTTATCAGGATGCATTTATTGGTAGCTTGTACGTGGCAGTCTTATTCCATAGCCCGTTTGGGTTAACTGACTACTCCTGCATGCCAATAACACCCACCTCTTCTGGATAGACATCCCATAGATTTTTCTGCCTCTGGACAAGAAGCAAGGGGCTGCTGAATATCTATCTTTTGATGTTCTAAAAGCCAACAATTGTTTTTCTGACTCAGGGTGTTCTTTGCTTGCTACATATTCATCCTTCAGCATCACTTGGCTCTTAGTCGTGATGCCATACCCATCCATACAAATATTGTGGACATTCACTTCAGGTGTTAAATGAAGAATGAATGAATGTGAAAGCAACAAAGTTCAACCAGATGCCTCTTCCATTCAGTAAACCAAAACGAGCAGTCATTTCCCATTACTTCTTTTGGAGAGTTTATACACCCGACAGCCAAACTTTCACAGTTAGGTCCCCATTGCAAGGGTGATAGCTTTGCTTCATTTTTAATGAATGTCGCTTCGAGCTGTTGATAGAAATCATCACTGCATCTTTGTCATCTGCTGTCGTAGGAGTGTTAATCCTTATGATCGACATATTGACTGGATTTGCTAGAAAAAGAACTGTAATGATTTTATTGCTGATTGGATTACATCCAAGCATATACTTTGATCTCCTCTTGGATATGACAAACACAATGCAAGTTTCTTCTGATTTTTCTAAGCTTAAGCAGCACCCCAAGTAGCTGTTCATCATTCTAGAATGACACCTATTATGCCACTGCAGCTCTGAGTCTATATTTATCTACTTCAGATTTTTCCAATTCTTTTGTCACAATAATGTGCTTTTTTTCCCCATGCATTTCATGTTCCTACATTAACACTTGGTCTGCAGAAGATTAGTGGTATAACCATCAGGGATTATCTTCCTAGAGGCTTGGCAGAGCCACAAGTACTCTACATGACCAATGACTCTATAATGAAATACTCTATATGAAACTCTTCCGAGCCGCAGTGTCTTGCATTCCATCATGGGAGAAAAATAAGAGGATGGATCTGTTGGCCATTGCTCTGCCATGCTCTTTTCCTAACCCAGCACCCTCTCCAACTGTCATCCACCCAGTCATGCACATCTTCTGAAGTTTTTCAATTTACCCATACCATGGTCAACATTTGGAGTTTGCATACTTTTCAGATCCTGTGAGTAATGAACTCCTCATCTGACAAAAGTCAGGTGACTGGGTGAATATTTGATCCACAAAAAGAATGATGAAAGTGGAAGTACAAAAGAGATGAAAACATGGGTTTGGGAACTGATGGAGGGGGTCATAGAAGTTGGAGGAAGTACAGAGCATTTGAAAACCAAAGAGAGAGTTTGAATATTTAACAAGTTACTGTAAGGAATGCATGTATTAAGTGTTGCTTAGCTCTAAGTGGGAGATGGGTGAGCACTGTGAAACCTCCAAAACGTAGCAGATATCTGGTTGACGCACCTATGGTCAATCTTCTTCTGCATCTCATAACATTTTGTATTTATGTTTCATCTGGAAACACAGAAAATGTCAAATTACTTTAAATCAGAACCCTATTAAAACTGAAGCTATGACTCAAGTTCATTTTTAAACTGATTCCATGCTTGTTAGATCATGTTTCTCTTTTGAAGGTACTCCTTTGCTACAGAGCACAAAATGCAGCTTAAGGAAAAAGGAAAAAAACCAATACAACTTCCTATTCTTTCTTGAACTCTTATATAATATTTATATATGTTTTTCTCAGCTGAAATAAACTCTATGTCTAGGGACAAACCTGCCACTCATGTTCCACTACATCATTTTGCTTTTCTGGGGTGCAAGTCAAAGCAGAATTTGAGATATTTCCATGTTCTCTCGTAATTTTGCATTATATTAGGCTTTCCTAGCTTCATCTTTGGGACTTCTCTCATATTCATTTTTTTTAATTAACTTTTTTCTTCCTTCAGATATCTGTGAATATGACCTTGAAGAAAAAACATGATGGTATCAATAATTTCAGTCTGGTCTGTAATTTCTTCCATCAATCCCTCTTCATGAGAAAAAGAGACAAATGAATGGCAGGGTCGAAGGCTGCCTTTTATTGATTATGATGAGATGTCATGAGGACAGATTGCCTTTTTTTTTTTTCTGTTTATCTGAACACATTAAAATTTCTCTCTTAAGGATTTGTTGACTCTAAGCTGTGATGCAGATATTTTAGGAAACTATACATATCACCAGATAAAGACTTTTCTGACTGAGTCCACCCACTGGTCTAACTCTCTGTCACATATCTCAGGTTTAGCAGCTGCCTAGAGGCTCTCAATATGAGCACAGAAACCTTTAGATGATGGCAAAACCATTGCAAGGTGAATTTGGACCTAGTGATGGCAATGAAAGTAGTATTTGTTTAGTCTGTTCTCTTCAGGTTCATCATGTACTTCTCTCCAGAGCAATCCTGTAATGCAAGAAGTCCCATTGATTTAAATAGACTCTTTTGCTTGAAAAGGCTGCACATGAGATTTGAAAAGTAAAAAATTGTTACATCTAATCTTCTCTCAGAAGAATTTCATCGATTTATGTAGCCACATGTTTAAACTGCTTAGAATGATATCCTGTACTCTGGAAAAATGTTTTCAATATGTACAACATAAATCCATGACCTTTACCTCATATTTATGAAATGTGGAAAAGAGAAACTGGTTTTTTTCCTTCTAATTTTTGCATTATATTATGCAATTATGATCTTTTATAGACAGATTCTCACCCACATTTACAACAAATCACTATAATTTTTATTACCAGCAGTTAAAATACAACAACAGCGTATTTAATTTCAGATGCACCTGATTCTTCTCAGGGTCTACATGCACGTAGTTGCAGTAACATAAATATCAATATGAAATAAACAGAAATGCAAAAATATGAATGAGGTTCAGTGAAGGACTCAGAGAAACCCCTCAGCTGGATCCTACCTCAGGAAAGCTTGAGTGTATCTGCAGCATTGTCAAATCTTACAGAACTCATTTTGTACAGCCATGTGATTATGTGCTTTATTGTTTTTGTTAAGTTGTGGGTTTGTTTTTCTTTTAATTACTCATGAGAATATGGAGAAGAGTCAGCCAGCAAAAGGAAGTCAGGATAACCATTTTATTTAGAATCTAATGTTTTTTTAAGTTGGCATGATGACAACTCACGTGTCCTTCATTGTTTAGGAAGCCTGTATAAAAGATACAGTGACCAAATCCATAGTGCCAGCATGACGTATGGTGCTGACCTACATAGCCCCTTGGCCGTTAATTCATTTCTGGTGCAGACAACTAACTACAATCCGTACTTGTATGAAATATTAGAGCTGGTGTATCTGCAGAAGCAGAGATCACAACTTTCTCTTTGCCTACTGGTATTGCAGCTCATAACTGGCATATTCTAGTGTAGCAGTAAGGAGGGATCTTTGTCTACCTTTACCCATGCAGATGTACTATTCTTGACTCCAGCTGCAGAGATCCTATGCAGGATATAAGCGAAACATTATGCTGGCCTTCTGACTAAAAGTAATTTTCTGCCCAGGGGAAATGTAAGCACTAGGAAAGTAAGGCATAACACAGTATCTTGACCAAAGTAAATAAGCACATTCGGCCTTTTGAAGCCATTCCTAAGAAAGGAAGGATCATTTAGCAGTAATGGTAGCAGGAGTTGGTGCAGAAGGTGTGGTTCCCTGTTTTGCCACACAGTTCTGGTGTGACTTTAAGAAGTGATGGAATTACAGAGCTTAGGCTAGGAAAGAGCTCATGAGGTTATTAAGTCCATCTATCTGCCCTGAGGCAGGATCAGCTGCATCTCTGCCAAGGTTTGTCTAAATGCTCTTAAAAAACATTCAGTGACTGGTGCTCTAAAACCTCTAGGCAGTCTATTTCTGTGATTAATTCATCCTTATCTTTAGGAAGATTTTTTTTTTCTCCTGATGTCTAGCTTAAACCTCCTTTACTACAATTTAAGCCTTTTACTTTTGTCTTATCTACCATGGACTCAGAAATATTCTCTTTCTTTTGCAGCAAGTTATTAAGCATTTGAAGAATGTCAGTCAGTTTCCAGTCCTCTCACTTCAAGTCTAAGCAGTAAATAAACAGTTTAGGTGTGTAAACCGATGCTTCAGAAATTACTTAGCTGGGTAGTATACTGCACATATCCCTCTGCCAAAGGGAGTGTTCAGACCTACAAAGCCATTGTTAATATCAGACATTGTACTTCTAGGAACAGGACTGTTGCAATTGCCAACTTCCACCAACAGTCTTTTCAGTAGTCTTTTCATTAACAGTTTCAGCTAGAACACAATGGTTTAGTATTTAAAAGTCAGCTAACTCAGGTGTTTACCACTGATATGCAACTTTTCATGTACAAGTTATGCTTGCACACATGAAACATACTTCATGTCAGGAGGACACAAACTGTTAAGAGGAAAGTATGGTCCAATGTAAAACAGTAAATAGAGGCACTGATAACCAGGAGGCTGCCTGATAACTCAGCTCAGTTGTGTTCCTCTGTCTTTTCTCCGAGTAAGGATCCTTCCCCTCTTGACCTCCAGGGACAACTGTTCTTTCAAGAAGAGAATTCTGAATAATAAGAAAAGTATTCAAGTAGAAGTGAAGGGAGGAGTGCAAGAGGGAAATGATTCATTACCATAACTGAAGTAGAAGAATAACCCATTCATAATATGCAAGGTCATCTGTTGTTCTATGTCATTGTGGTAATGAATCACCACTTGTTTATACACTGGGAGTAGTACCTTACCAGTACAGAGAGGAAACAGAGACTATTTGCAACCGGGATCATGCCAGTAATTTTAGCAAAACCTTCTAATTGCAAAACACCTGGCTGAAGAAAGGGCTGTATTCATACCTCAACCTGCAGAGACTTTCCCACTTCTTTGGGCTGTGTGAGATTTAAACATATTTGTCCTAGTGCCAGATCCATGGCCATCTGATCTGAAGCAGAATCTGACAGTGCAGACACTGATGTATTACGAACTGCCAAAAGTACAAACTGAGGGAGCACAATGTTTGTGCTGCTTCTACAGCTACAGTGTTCATTAGTGGTTTAGGGGAGAAGAGAAACGGAAAGGCTCTGCTCTGTGACAAGGAATAACTTTACTGGCAATATGACTAATTTATGCTTTCATTTTCCATCTAAAAGTCTTAATAAATAAGTTACCTCAACTATGAGCCATTTATTCCAATAACTCTTAATTTGGATATTTAGGATTTTTTTCAGTATGTTCAAATGTTGCCAAAGAATCTGAACAGAGAGAATCTCTTAGCTTAAATTCCCAAGAGGTGATCTCTTGATTTGACTAGACTAGTTCGAGGGGCTGATCTCTGAAGAGGACTGTTTTCTGAGTTGGTTTGTGGATAAGAAAACCTAAAGGTCATATGAAATCCTATGATTTGACTAAACAAATGCTGAATTCCAGTTAAAGCTTAAGTGACAAAAGAAAAATCAATAAAGTTTAGAAATATTTTTCCAATAAAACCTATTTTTCTTCCCCAACATGGTAGATTTCTCAATTTTTTTTTAATTTTGTTTTTCCTTGATTCACATGATTTGAGAATTCCTCAGGGCCAGACTCCAAGGTCTGAATGCAGTTCTTTGAGCTGAGCACATTCTTGAGAATCACTGCGAGATCAGGACGCAAAGGGTTTGGGTTGAGCTGATTGCCATGTTCAATCATAATCATCACAGGCCAGATTTTGTCAGCCTCCCTCAACTGAGAACTCTTGCATTAAATGCCCAACTGGGTTGGAACTCCAGAGGTAAAGGTAGCAGAATTTCAACCTTTGCTTTAGGAAAACATTTTCAAACACGGTCAGTGTATTTGGGAACCCCTTGCCTAAAAGGATACAATGGCATCCTTTAGGGGCTTGACATTTCTGAGATTCTCAGATTCTTGCAGTAGTTAAAGACCAAAAATAAAGCATGATTTAAATACACTTTTTTAAGGTTTGGAAGGAAAAGTCTTCTTTACTAACCTTTGTGCTTTATAGCACAAAGTAATCTCACCCCCAGATGTAAATTATAGAAACTCCAAATGTTGGAAAGATGAATAATTGCACATTTACAGGAGAATTGCAACCAATGGCATTGCAAAATGCTTTTTTTTACCCACTCAGTCACAGGAGCCCACTACCTGGATGCTTATCCTAACCTTATCTGAAAGACTATAAAACAGAACTGGCAAAAACAAGAGACTGGATTCATTCAAGGACTTTCACATACTTCTCCTTAGTTGCTGTTTAAATACCATGTGATGGGTGAGGAGTATGTGCAGAGTGCAGCTTGCATTTTTAACAATTGTTCTGAAACCTGCAGGGGGTCACTTACATGCTTCATGCAGCACAACCACAGGCCTCCCACTGTATTTCAATTCCTGACGTGCAGAAGTAATGCAAGATTCAACAATACACTCCTGCAGACCTCTACTGTTTTTCAGAGAAAAAAAACAAACACCCAGGAAATAACTTCTGTACAGATTCTCACACCCTTCTGAAAACTGAACAATAGTGGTGGTCCTGCGATACTTCAACTTTCAATGGCAGATCTACAAGCAATGGGCAAATAACTACCCTAGAAGGAACAGAGTAGATACAGGAATGAGGCAGGTGCTTAATTTGCCACTCTGCAGAGCCACGTGCCTCTGGAAAGAGGCTGGCACTATCCAACTGTCTGTACCTGACGGATGCTCCACAGCCCTTCAGACTTGCTAGTTGTTACAAGGGATCAAGCTTATGTTATTGCCTGGCTTTGCATGTGGGCTGTAAACCCTAGATTTGCTTCATTACTCCTTCCTCTAAATCTCTGGGAAACAAAAAGGGAGAGAATTCCCAGGCTCCTGGTGATCAAGTCAGGATCAGTCAATTGTACCCAATTACAGACACAAAAAAGCCAACAAAAAACTACCAAAAATATCACCCAGGATTCATACCCAGGGATAGTTTTAGATAGACCTGAACATCCATAAAACTATAATTCTTGTTATGAATTAAAAAAATAAAGAGTATGGATTAGAGAATGGTAGGAATAGAGATAATGAGAGAGCTAAACCAGATGAAAAACATACTATTGTTACCTTCGGGGGAGAAACTGAACAGAATTTTTAATAGTTCCACAGGAGGCAAATGGTACTACGAGACCCTTTCTCCAGTTGTAAATTTATTCAAAGAGAATAATGACATTTTCGTTTTTTTTTCCCCTAAAATTCTAGGGGAAGTTATTTGGTATGCACTTTGCAAATAAATAGAAGACAAGTAGTTGTGCTTGTTGCTTAAGGTTTTGATCTTTAAATATATTACCTACTTCATAATTTTATAAAGTTATTCAGAGTTTCACCTAAGTTTAAACACTTCCTTTAATTTGTTATAGCTATGGACTAATAACTTTTATAAATACCTCAAAGAAGCTTTGCCTTCCTTTTCTTTCTTTGTTTCCCTGGTAGGCTGTCCATCCTATAAGATGATTGCAAAAATCAATTAAGAATGCAAAGGAAGAACCCTACTATAATACCTTCATCTTCTGATTCATGGAAAGATGGGGAAGAAAATAGAAAACACTGTATAATACAAATGACCTTATCTGGATAAAAACTATCTATCTGAGTTGTTGATAAAGGTTTGGAACAACCTGGCTAAACTCTATGAGCTTGATATGTCAGCTCTGCACAATACCATTAGAAAATTTAAGAGGAAGAACAGGTTATACTCAAACATTAATACTCTACAGGGCAGAAGGAGTCTTCCCCTCTTTGCGGAAGTTCCAAGGGACTATTCAAAACCTCAAGTATTTAGTCTTCTGCTTCTTTCCAGGATCTACTTAATCATAAATATACTAAGTTCTACCATCAGCACGGCTTGGATTAGTCACAAAAAAGCACCCTAATTTATGTCTTGAATACTAGAAGATATCAATAACTCTTGTAACTGTAGTTGAACCTTATCTTTTCACATTAGCTAGCCATTGTATTGCATGTTACACACACTAAAGCAGTTCATTAAATAAGTCAGTCAAATGATGTAATCAAAAAAGGTAAAGAACAATGAGAAAAATATCGGGACTGTCTTGCCTCTACTCCCTAAACCTACCCATAAGCTGGTGGAGAAGACTGTATTTCTTTTGGGGTAGAACAATTCCATAATCTGCCTGTCAGGCCAATGAGAAAGTTACAAAATTAAGTCTATACTAATAAATTAAGCAGTGATAGAGTATGTTTTCAAGCTTGGCACTCTCTCATCTCTACAGCTGAATTACTAAAACTGTCCCCAGCACAGACTTGTCCTGTACCAACCTGTGCTCTTCGAAGCATTTCCAGTAATGTTTAAGGTGTTAACACAGCCCCAAAGCCACTTCCAGTAGCAATTTAGACAGAACGCCAAATATAGATATAGCCTATGCAGGGCATACACACCAGCAAGCACCTTATGGCTCTCTTCAGACTACAGGCACAAGCAGCTAACAAAGCATGTAGAAAGATTAGGGCATCAACACAAACAAAATGGTCATCCCATCACATATTGGGCCACAGACACCCAAGTATTAATTACGGACGTGTTAATTTCTCTTGGCCATTCTTGCAGAACACCATGGGCATACACAATATCCATTCCAGGCAACGGTGTTCCACCCTTCCTTGACATGTGCGATGTAAGGCAGTTATTAGTACATATATGCAAGTTTTATAAAGGACTGTGCCAGAGTTCACTGAAAAAAACTATACCATTTAGTGTCTTAGAGTAACGCAAATTGGAAAGTCACTGAACTGCAAGACAATAATGCTTAGTAGGCCAGTGAAGCATAAATATATGCATTGTTAAAATTAGTTTCTTTTAAATGGGACAAATAAATATGCAGTTCTTATAAAGAACTCACCTACTGATTTGGACAAAAAGATCTGTTCAAATGTAACTTGATTAAAAGGGATTATCTTGAATTTCAGTGTATTAGAGGGTAATTCTACCAAAGAGCATAATTCGTCATTTTTCCCCATACTAGGGATGTTAATCAGTTCCTTGATGTGATATGAGTTGCATTTAACCTGAAAGGAGATGGATTCAGTCATGCATACATGACTAACTCTGTTAAAACATCAACAACAGAACAGAAAAGCTACCATCTAGATTTTAACTGGACTACACAACTAACAAAGGACATGCTTTGAGATTCAGAGCCCTAAAATGTCAACAATAACATTAAGTCTATGACAACCAAAAAAACAGTAAGTGCAAAGGATGGCATTCTTAATGTGTACTTAATTGACAGGGGAAAAAAGAATATACACAATACACTTTATTACAATTTAGGCTATACTGTAAAGGTTTTCAGAGACACAGCTGCCTATTCCAAGCAAATCAAGTGACATTTAAGCAACCTGAACTTTATATAATCAGAGCCCTGGACATCCCACAAATTAACAGATGTTAATTTTACCAGGTATTTTACTCCTTAGTACAGACTTACACTTTGGAATTAGACGTCTGTCTTGACAAAGCCTTTGATTTGCTTTGACACAAGGGAGACTATGAGAACAGGTTAACTGTACCCTTATGTGTTAAAGATTCAGAGGACAACTCTGACTTCACTGACTGAAGGAATACAGTTGATACCACTGGGGACTAGTGAACTCAATTCCACCATTTCTTTCCGCCCTGCTGTCTTCTTGATTATGCAGGGCAGAAAATGTTTTTCAAAGGAAGCAGAACAGAGTGCATTTCTCATAGAGGTCCAGTATTTCCCATGTACTTCTTGTTTATATGCACTAGGTGGAAAGAGGTTCAGAAATTATCAGCTGCAGAGAGTGATAAACTATCTTTGAGAAGAAAGACCTTGCCACCTCTCATTCTAACAATAAGTCAAGGAATGGAAAGGCCATCAGCACTTCCAAACAGCCAGTTTTCCCTGGCAGCTCTGCAAATACAATTTGCTGCTGCTAACTCTAAAACAAACAAATAAACAAACAAGCCACCCCCCAAAAAAAACATATTTGGGAGTGGGAGGGCACCAGAAAAAGATATTAGCCAAAATAAGTGACCAAGAATTCTGTGTTCATCTATTTGGTCATTTTAGTCAAGTTGAGGTATTTTAAGTGGGTTTCTGTGGTGGCAAACTGGATTTGTTACAATTCAGATCAAATTAGGTGCATCACACAGGCACTCTTCCCTTTTTCAGTGATGAATAGGTGGCTGAATTGAGTATTTTCCCCAAGAATTCTTCTTTGTCCTCTCTTTTCATTATAGCTCATTATTACAATAAGGTTGTTACAGAGGCCAAACATTTGTCCTGAAGGCATTACAGAAGGCTGTCATACGTTTGGCAGAAACCACCCAGCTTCACTCCATCGATGAGTTTTGTCCTGCTTCATGTCATGACTAGAGGCAGCCTGGGACACCCTGGACACAGAGTCAGGCTTTATTTTGGTTTTGTTGTGGTTTTTTTAAAAGATCCATAGTAAGATTTTAGATTTCATCGTCTTCAGGTACACTGGAAACAAGTACCTCAAATCAACATGCTGGGCAATCTGCTTGGTGACAAAAAATCCATCTTCTGGATGTGGCATGAGTTACTGAGGTTTCATACTTTAATTGCTATGATAATCATATAACTAGAAATCAATGTGCCAGCCTAGGAATTAAAAATATATTGATCAGAACCGTGTTTGAAAGATCTAGCTTAACAGATTGAAGATCATTTTATTTGCTGTTACTGATAGGTGCCTACCAACTCTGTATATCCGAAGTCACAACCTTTGAAAATGCAGCCCCTCCCTCACTTGACCAAGTCAAGCAGCACAACACACCTGCTATCTGTTTGCAATAGCCTGCCCTCAGTCAATTCAAATTACAGTGTGTAGTTTGTCTCATTCTAGTTTAACATTTTAATCTAGAAATACACCAAATTTTTAAAGTCAGAGAATTCTGCCTGGGCTATTAAATCAATAGCCTAAATGAATAAAACTAAGAGTGGGTAATACATCCCGTATTTAAATAATCCCAAGTTCTCTCTTTGGCTGAACAGATATTCAGTATTTCAGTGTACAATCATGTGTGCCCCAAATACCTAACTCAAAATGCAAATGCTTTAGGATTTCTATCTCCTAGATTGTATCACAGTGCTACTGTAGGAGAGTTTTCCTTAATTACAACAAACTACTAAGACTGACTTACACTGCTACGGAAAAAACAGTGCCTTAGGGCTTGCATTTCCTTCCCCTTGGTTCTTGGTAGGCAACATTGGGCCCGTTTGAGCACCAAGGGCTGTGTTCTCTGAGGTTTAACAGAAATGGAAAATTGGTCCTCCTGCATCACGCTCTTTGGCTCAGGCAGTCAGCTTGCATCAACCTGAGCAGAGCTGGAATCACTGCTTCCAACAGGACTTTCCTCCTGAACTCCCACAGCTGCTAATGCCAACAGGACACACGCTGGAGATCACTAGGCTAGATGTCTGTTTCATACCAGTGATATCGTTTGGTTACATGCTGTAAAACACACAAGCAAGAGAACAAGCCAAAACCTTTTTCTGGAGGCACAGTTGCTGGGGAAACCATCTTCTCTCTGTATTGAGTACTTCAATAACCCTTTAGCTCCAATAAAACAAACAAACAAACCATGGTCAATTTGCCTAGAAGCATGCATACCATTAATGCTACTTTTTTGTCTTGCACATCCAAGGAAACTGCTTTTCCTTTACACGTTGCGCTGGTTGATATACCTATTTCTATCTGTCATTGCATCCCCACGCTTATTTTTTAACACCGACATAAACCAAATATATACAGTCTAATGCCATGGGTCCACACATTCATACTAGTTTGCTTCAGAAAGGGTAAGCTGTGGAGTTTGTTTTAGCCATTACAGGAGAAAAACCTGTGTACCTGTTAGAACTGCTGAAGTGAGTGAGGAAGTAGGAGCAGCAGAAGGAACTTGACAGATGAAAATGGAAATGGCCTCCCAAAGAAACCTCTTGCAGCCTGATCACCCCTGTCATAGGGGTCTGCTTTTTAATGTTGGTCTCAGCAGCTCTCGAGATATTATCACTTAAGAAACACTAACCTTTCCTCTAGCCTCAGCCAGTCTCAAATGCTTTAAACTGCAGTGAACAAAATAGGTCAGGTTCAAGCCTGCAAGAAACTGTCTCACCTTTGAAAATTTTTCAGAGGTCCACTTGCTTATGTCTGTAAAGCTGTTTGGCTTGACTGAATCCTCTGCAAGATCATGGCTCTGCTTTGCATCTCCTTACTTCATGAGCTTAACTGTATCTTCATATGAATCTAAATTTTATCTTCATTTTATAATAGAATTGGGTATTTATTTGAAATTATTTCATACTCTTTAACACTGCATAAGCACTACTGTGTTTATTTACAATGGCTACTGTTACTAGGTTCTTGAAAGCCACAGAACATAAAAAAAATCTTCCTAATATTGCACATTTTGAGTAAACTCTGTTTGAAAACATCACAGCCTCAGAGTAGGATGTATTTATAAACTTATAGTAGTGAGTGAAGTCTTTATAAACATGCTTGAGAATTCTTGTCCTGATTTGCAAACTGCAACTATTGCTCAGCTTAAATGCATGTGAAATTCTCCATTAGGTTTAACACCAATACCTTTTTGTAATTGTAAACAGTTTGGTTATTATTTCATACCCTCCCCCGGACTTATCTTTTGGAAATTATTTTGGGAAAAATAGCACAACAAAATCTCATCGCAAATACAGATCTCAAGAACAAGAGGAGTGCAAGCTGAAATAATTTGATTTACAGTAATAACAGACTGGAGCTACCCGCTACTTGTTTTTACTACAAATCATTGTACAGAACAACCATCAGTTATGCAACTTGAGATTAAGCCCATTTTTCCTGATATATAAAACAGACAGAAATGACCAAAATGTATGATGAGTTTGTTAATTAAAACAGTGGCAGAATTCCAGTAGGACTACTTTATAAAGTTTATTATAATACAAGTTGTTTTGAGCCTAATAATGCATGGTAAATTACCATATAATTTTACCAGTTTGCAGAAAGGATGCTTTTTAATTTCTCCCTTTTAATAACAGAACATGAAAAAGTTCTTCCTAGTTCAATTTAGTCTTACTTACTTCATTTCTTTCCTCTCTTTTTGTGAAACATTAACCAAGACATTTAAAGTTATATACAAGGAACTATTCCTTTCTGTTCCTTCCAGGATGAAATTGTGCATTGCATGCTAGTCTCTCTAACACTATGCAGGAGTTTGTATGTAGGATTACTGCCGTGCATGGAGAGAATACAGCAACAAGACCTAATGGGCTGCCTGTTACCCAGCTGTCTCTTTACATTTCATGTGTACTGCAGCGAGGGCTCAGTGCCTTCAGCCATTCAGGAACTGCCCAGCTGTGCAAAAAACAAAGCACATTTAACATGTTTGGAGCAAATTAACATTGCGTATCTCATTTTGCCAAACTGAGCAAGAAGATAAGGGAACCAAGGCCTAGTTAGGCTACAGTTTTAATTACCTTCACAAACCTGGAATTATAGCCACTAATTCTGACCAAAGAATTATCCTGAATGACTAACTGTAACGAAGGTGATTATTCTCCTGTAATCTGGACCCTTCATTATGTTTCTGCCTATCTCAGAGGCTGTTCCTTGTATAAGTGCTTGGGAAATGGCAGGAACACCTTCATGCCAGAGATGTAGTGGAGGCCCCATCCCTGGAAACATTCAAGACCAGGTTGGATGGGGCTCTGAGCAACCTTATCTAGTTAACAGTGTCCCTGCTCACTGCAGGGGGGTTGGACTGGATGACCCCTAGGGGTCCCTTCCAACCCAAAGCATTCTATGATTCTATGATGAGTGTAGAATCCCATCCCTGAAGCAAGGGGAGGTCCTCTCCCATACTTTATCTAGAAGGAAAATGGCACCTCTCCACAACCTTCTGTACAATGCACATTCCAATTGGCATCATCACCTCATCAGCATAGCTTGACACAAAACTCTTTGCCAGGGCCTGGGTTACTGAGAGAAAAAACACTAAAGCCTTCCAAAAACTTGAGCTAATGAAAACATCGCATTCCTTGCTCTAAAACGTTTCCAGCATGAGCCCAAGGAGAAGATCCCATAGTCAATCCTACCCCAGCCAAACAAGATATAAGAAAAGGCTGCCACTGCAAAACAAGACTTAGATATTGGAGAGCTACGGATTTGATGGGTGGACTGTTCATTGATAAGGAATTGGTTGGATGGTCTCATCCAGAGGGCAGTGGTCAACGGCTCGATGTCTGGATGGAGACCGGTGATGAGTGGTGTCCCTCAGGGGTCCGTACTGGGACCAGTGCTGTTTAATATATTAATCAATGACCTAGACAGCAAGATTGAGTGTACCCTCAGCAAGTTTGCAGATGACACCAAGCTGAGTGGTGCAGTTGATACGCCAGAAGGACAGGATGTGATTCAAAGAGACCTGGACAAGCTGGAAAGGTGGGCCTGTGTGAACCTCATGAGGTTCAAAAAGGCCAAGTGCAAGGTCCTGCACCTGGGTCAGGGTAACCCCTGGTATCAATACAGATTGGGA
>NW_009259032.1:312369-334869 GCF_000687185.1 Egretta garzetta | reverse complement strand
GGGTTGCCCAGAGAGGTAGTGGAGGCCCCATCCCTGGAAACGTTCAAGACCAGATTGGACGGGGCTCTGAGCAATCTGATCTAATTAGCGATGTCCCTGCTCACTGCAGGGGAGGTTGGACTAGATGACCTCTAAGAGTCCCTTCCAACCCAAAACATTCTATGATTCTATGATTCTATGATATCCAGGCTTACAAATCCTTTCCTAACATCCAGGAAGCCACAGCATAATGGCCGGCAATATTCCTCCTTAGTGCACCCAGATTCATGAGGCAGTTGAGCATATCGAGGAATGCATCCTTTTTACAGAAAGGCTTCTTTTTCTTGCTAGCTCATGCTACTGTCTCTTGCATAAGCTGTGTGTTACAGATTTATACATCAACCTGAGGTGTTGTCAGATCTTTGATTTTATTTCTTCATTAGAAAACTCTTTTATACTGCTTCAGAAACTCTGTTTTGTCCTTACCTTCTTATTTGCCCTCTGGAGGAAAGTATCTACTCCCTGTGCGATTATTCTCTTTATGCAATTTATTTGGCCTGCCAGGTGAGCATGCTCCACAGACTAACCCTTGCAGGCTAACACATCTTTAGTATTTTGTCTAAAAGCCACATAACACACCCATTTTACCTTGTTTTGTTTTTCTCTCCCAATCTAAGGCTCCTCTGTTTTCCTAATCCTTTTAGGTACTCTTGCTAATCAAGTGATCTAATTGCTGACAGAGAATGAGGTGGTCTCTAGGCTACCTTACCAAATGCTGATCTTGCACATATACTAAAACTTCTAACTGGGAGCCAAGATGTCTGCTGACAGGTAGTAACTCCTCCAGGATCTGCTCTCCTGTGACCTGTGGAGTTGTTTTCTTGGCTTATTCATTTATTTCCTAAAGAAAGAAATAGGATCCTTCATAACTTTTGCTTGTTAAGTCTGTCTTATGTGCTCTCTGTGGCTTTGGCCAGGAACCATGTGGTTGGAGGATTTATATGAAGTGAAAAGGTTGTGATTCTAGTAAGAAATCCACATGACCCATTAGCTGTGATTTATTGGTCCC
The DNA here is from genome assembly GCF_000687185.1 of Egretta garzetta. Classification (NCBI taxonomy): domain Eukaryota; kingdom Metazoa; phylum Chordata; class Aves; order Pelecaniformes; family Ardeidae; genus Egretta; species Egretta garzetta. Next base: position 333,821 of record NW_009259032.1, on the reverse strand, counting down.
TACAATGACCTAAAAATATGTTGAATGGTTATATTCTTTCAGTCAGGGCTTAGCGTTTTAAAACAACACTTTTTCAGGTGATGCAGGGGGAAAAAGATTATTAATTTGTATAAGACATGCTCTGTAAGGCTATTATGATGAGTCCTGACAAAGTATTGTCTGCCTGATACTTCTGCTCAATTTTTTAGTCTTTTATTGACATTACTGCAAGTCCATTGCTTAAAATCATACACTCCTAGGGCACACCATTCATAAAATTAAGCTGCCTACTGTGGGCATAGAGCTGTCATAATCAGAGAGCTTTTATGTTACATTCCTTTACAAGGGACACTTACTGTCCCTGTTGCCATGTCCAAGTGTTTTCCAGGCAGTATGCAATGTCTCTTTCAGGATGGAAGGAGAGGGTAGACATCACAGAAAGACAAAGGAGAAAAAGGGTTATATACCAAATGAAAGAGATACAGTTGTCTAAGGTGCATAAGCAGAATTTAGGAGGATGTGGCCAAAACCAAACTAGCTGTCAACAAATTCCAGAGCTTTTGACCTTCCAGTGCTGTCAGTGCCAAAAGCTCTCTTCTTTGAATATGCCAAAGTCTGTCATCACTGCATGGTACATATTTCTTCAGACTTGTCTCCCACCTTTGTCTCACTGTCTGTTGGAAATTTGGTGGTTGTCTCTGATGTTTTTGAACATGCCTGACATGCTCATCAGATGCCCACCTCTCCTAAGTGTGCCCTGACCACCATGCTATTGACAGCGCCTGGCACTTGCACAGTTGACTGCTGTCTGCATGGCGGCACATCTTCAAAATACAGAAAGGGAATACAGAGCAAACACAATCCTGCAGCAGTTGCAGGCCCAGTCCCTGCTCAATAGACCAATTCTATTAAACATTCATAAACAATACAGAATTCTGGGTAGACGGACTAGAGCCCAGGTCTGCCTCTCCTTTCCCTATAGTAAATGGTGCTCTACTATTAGGTGGCACCTTTTCCTTCCTGTCACGCAATGTTAATTCAGGGAAAGATGAAGTCCTGGATATAGTAGAGGGCAGAGCAAACAAGCAGTAAAACACACTGACAGCAATTATTTTTGGTAAATAATATCAAGTCTGGAGCTGCCACACAGGAACTCAGTCCCTCCTAAGAAATACCCTCAACCAAGCTGCTTAACCAAGCATTCTCCCATGCCACTCCAGAGGCTGTGTGGCAACCAGGAGTGCTTCTCTCTGTGCTAGTTACAGGGACCAACTGATGCTGTTAAATTACTGTGAAAATACTATTGGACCAGCACAGCATAGCATTTATATCCCTTTCTCATCCCTGCTCTTATATCCCCAAACAGCCCACATTCCTAACCGATCAGAACATTAGAGTCAGGAAAATAACCTTTCACAATGCAGCATAAACCACAAAATCTAGTTTTCTAGTAAGAATATATTAACTTTTACTTTTTGGTGCTCTTCTGTTATTAAAGTTCACACAAAAAAAAGTGCTTATCTATTTCAGCTCCAGTACAGCTGCTAAATTCATGCAGTTACGTGAATACTCTGTCTTCTAGCTTTTCAGTGCATAACATGGACTTTTCAAAAGATCAAAGCAATTAAAAAAGAAATGAGTGTATGAAACTAGCTTCACAACTGTCTCAGTTCTCCTGCTGTTCCTGATGGTTTTGATGTGACTTCCCCTACTTTCTTCTTTCCACATCTCTGTTCACAGAGTGAAGAGCTATGGCCACACAGAGGGTTTCCTTAAGAAAGGTTTCTATATAGTGTAGGTAAGAGGAGAGTTTTCCTTCTGTATACATTTTAATCTCCAGTGAAAATTGCTTTTTTATTAGATTATCAAAGAAGACATGCCCACTCTACCTGGACTCTGATTTGAATTCAATTTGTGTTCCAAGAGCAGTGAAGTAAATTACTGTACCTAGCTGAGCTGGAGCTGGTAGCATTCACTCTCATAAACACTATGAATTAGATGCAACCCTTCACAGAGATCTTTCTTTCTGCTAGCATGCGGAAGAGACTTTAAAATTTACTGGAAATGTTCACTTTTGAATTGATTAAGTTTTGTGGACCATATTCAGATTCCTACTGTTCGGCTGTGGCAAACCAGCTCATTTTTCTATAAGATGAGATTTTGTGGACCTAGGAGCTACAAACAACTACAGGTGGTCCCTAGCTGAACAGTTTTCTGGAGTTCACAGCCAGTTCCCTTGAATCTTTTCAACACTGAAGCAAATATATTAGATTTTAGTTTTCCCAACAGACTTTTAAATGTCAGGAGATCTGTTATTGTGAAAATGTAAATCTCACTGGGGAAGTTTGGGATCTATCTGAAGGTGCTGAAATTGGTCGAAGTCACCTGAATGACTTTGACACGCAGATCAGACTTCATGTGGGTATAGGAACATGTCGATGAATATCACAGAAGATGATCCTTTGCCACACAGAGTTGTTGCTTCCTTTCTGTAAGGAAAGGAAGAGGTCAAACATTTTTCCTTTATTTTTGATACAGCTGGACACACTGGAGTCTTATTGGCTTCATAGAGTCATCTTTTTCAAAAAAGTCAGGGAACCAACCAGAGACCTTTTAACAAACTTGGAAACAAAAATTTATCAGCCAACATACTCTAAAATCTTTTGAAATGTTCATAACTCATTCTTGTACACCAAAGAGTTATTTCCCATGCTTAAATATGAATCAAGAGTTTTAAAAATAGTAAAGTTCTAGGTCTGCTTGTTTAATTGTCTCTGCTTAATTCAAAATAGAGTTTAGGAGCTAAGCAGAATCTCATAAAACAAACCTAGACACATTACTGAAACACTACCACATTTACAGACTCAAAGAAAATGTCATATATACTCTGCCAGGTTTTTCCCCCCAGGATTTCTTTTAAAGAATGTTTCATAAAACCTCGGGATTGCTCTGTCTGGTTTACAGTCGGTTCTTACCTCAATTTGATTAACCACAATCAGAATCATCTCACCAATGAACTCCCTGAAGTTGAATTGGTGCACACCAAAACAAAATGTGCTTTCAGATCACTCGTGTGATACAAGGTAACAAATTAAGAGTTGTATGCCCTATACTAGATAATTGTGAAAAGAGGCAATTGGCGCTTTTTTTTTTTTTTGCCTTTTGCTTTTCTAGATGACGGAGCGAAGAGGGAAAGATGGTTATAATGGCAAAGGTAGCTGAGTTGTCCTCAGACTCACAAAAGCATAGGCACGCACTGTGCAGTGCAGTGCCAATTTGTCGGCTCAGGGCTGCTAATCCTGGATGGCAGGTAACCACCGGGGTGAATTCCATCGAATATGGGCAAAAGCCATCAATTTTGTGCTGCTCTGAAAGAGCTGAGGCCAGTGTAGTGCCTGAAGTGCAGTTGTTCACCAACAGTTGTGTCATGGCCTTGGATCTGTTCCCTTCATCTCCTTCCCATGTTAGGCTGAGCATCCCTTCCCAGCAGTGCACTACTACAGACTTCCTTCCACTGGCTGTGCTGGTTACAGCAAAGGCAACAAAAGCATGTGCTTAGAAGGACACTGGAATAAAACCATCAGTTTTATAGACACTTTAAAAAAAAAAGCAACTACAAAATATCTTTCACTATGTTAAATTGCTTTTCTTGGACCTTGGACTCTTGGAATTTTTTTTTTTAATAATATGTACATTAATGACGTTGGATGTGGTCCACGCAGCTGCCATGCAGAGGAAAAGACAAAAGCTCAAATCTGCTGATATGAAGCCTAAATGACTAAACTCACTAAACTTCCCAGCTTTTCAAGGCATAACAGCAAATGTAAAAGGAGAACAGCATCTGGAAAGACAGAAACATGAAGCCGTGGCAAGATGGTTGTTTTCTTTTCAGCTCTTATATCAGTGCCTGCTGATAAAGACAGCTCAAATGAACTTTCGTGGTCTTGCAATCTTTGAAAGGAAGAAACCATGCTTGGTTTGCTGGTTAACAGCTAAGATACCAAAACATTTTAAAATTAAATAGCAGTCTTCACCTAGAGACTGTTAGATTATCACAACAAATTTAAATGTGTATTTTTATATTTATGTATATTTGTATTTCATACTTAATTTTATTATATTTATATGCTTATATAAATTTTAGATTGTTAATGATAACCCATATAAATAAAAAGCCAAATATAGCCAAATATAAGAGCTAATCTCGTTATCAAATTCCTATGTTTTACCTCTCCATTACTAAAAATATTTTTAGACTGGCCAGTGCTAGTTGGCCACCAGAGGGAGCCTGGACAACTTCAAAAACTGCAGAAAGACAGTAAGATTGACAAAAGAAAAAATGGCTGTTATCTGTATAGAGAGTGAAGAGGACAAGTGAAGCCTTTTACAGGTTCCACAGAAAAGTTTCACATAGAACCCAGGCTTCATGTGACATTGTTTTGCTGCTTCTGTGTGGAAAAGATAGGAAGCTATTCAAAGTGAATGAAGACATGGGAAAAAGTTGCAGTAATCACGTGCGAAAGGGTACAATAAACAGCTAACTAGTTCAGCTTCAAATAAAATGAGTAAAATAGGAAAAGAATAATTTATAATGTTAATTCCATCATATTCTTGTTTATGTTCTGTCACTGTAGGTAGGGCCTAATCTGCCTATGGTGGACAACATTTCAGAAAAGGAATTTCTCATTTTGTATAGGCACAAGCATGGACACTATGAATATAATGAGTAGGAAACAAAACAACGGACTCTCTGTACTTATTCTTCTCCAAATATTTGATATTGCTTCAACAAATGTCTTTATGAATGAGAAAAAACCACTTCAGATCATTCTAAAAATAAGAAAACTGAACAGGTCTTGAGAATAAATTTACAGCTTTCACCATCCACTGGTCAGATTTGCTTCCCTGAAGAAGATCGCTGTCCTTTTGGATATCTTGTATTTATAGCCATAACGTTCTAAACGCATTCAATGATTTCTTTTCAAGCAACCCTGTGAAATGCCAAATTGACGTTTATGAAAGTGGTAAGATTTATGGAACATTCTTTCAGAACAAATTAGAAATTTCCTGTGATGACTTTATTGGAAAAAGATCAAAGAACCATCTCTCTAATAACATTGATGTTGTTATGATGGTTAACTGTGTATTTTCCTGCAGGGCATAGGAATGAAGAAACATAAGAAGGGAAGTGGGAAAAGGGGGCAAGAGATGAAGGATGGATGGGAAACAAAGGCAAATGGCAGGGAGGGTCACCGTAGGTAATCAAACTGACCAGAAACTAGGTGCAGTGCTAAAACATGGAACAAGAAGGACAAAGTGCATGTGAGATGTCTGCATCTTGAATTCAACCTATTACACAACATCCGCCAGTGAAACTATTAGAGCCTTTCTGACACCTCACCAGAGGGGCCTGCTGGCTTTTTGAATTACACCGTCAGGGCCAGTATGACTGCAATAGATGCAATATGAATAGATGGCCACATACTCCCTCCCTGCTTGTCACTGAGGGCAATTAAGATCATTTAGAGGCCTACATCCAGGCCATGATTTCTGCTCAATCCAGTAACAGCTGTATGTATGACAAAAGTCAAAAGATCCATGTCTTGGGCCTGACACTTAGTGGGAATGAAAGTCCTGGGGTATCCTACAGTCAAGTGTCTTCACTCACATCTTTGACTCCAGCTACTGGTAGGCTACCACAAAATTGTGCTTGCTTACACCATTTTTGTAAGTCCTCGAGTCCTTTACATATCTTTCCCAATGTCATCCCACACTATAAGTGTCTCAGGTAATTGGAAAAATTGCCACAGGTCATAAAAAATTGAAAAGTTTGGTTTCTCATTTTTACACTTTTGAAGAAATAGCCACTATGATTGGGCCAGTTTGCCAGTTATGAGTTTCAATCTGTTGGGAAACTATAATTTCAAGCATATTTCTTCCATTTCTCACCACCTATAATAACACAGATTGGCAGAAGAAGCAGTACATAGAGCTAAGAAGCTTCTAATAAAAAAAAATAAATTCTGATATTAGCTCATCCTAACTACAGGACATCCCTTGTGCAATGACGAGAACAGCCTCAGTTTAATTGCTTCTGCAACTTTGCCAATTTGCTGTGTTACTAGAAAGTCTCATAGTATTTGATTTTTTGTTCTTATGGGTCAAGTACTGCAGTCAGTAGAGTCCACAAGAATCTCAGTTTTCACTTCTAAAAAAACTGAAGCTTCTGCATGGTGCAGTTCTGACTTACCTCTAAGAGCATCCAGGATTAGAAAGTAATTAAAAAGAATCAAACAGCTTTTGTCCAGTTTTAAGTTTCATATGATTCTTTGTGGCCAGACATGCTGTGAGTTTCCTCTCTGCCTGTTTGATTTTCTGATGATTTTCAGTTTTCATTGTTGGAGGCAGTGATGCAGAACTGATACAGCACTGACAGCCACATGGACCATGTTTTACGCAAAGCAATCCAAGGGCCGGCACCTCGGAGGGGTGACACCACACAGATTTCCTAGACTTTTTCCTTCCGACTCTTCTCATGGACATTTCAAATGGCCAAGTTACAAATGGAAGAAAAGCACTCAAAAACTTTATGGAAAACAAAAGAATGCAGGCATGGGCTTTGCACTGAGCATTTTAGTTGTTACACTGGAAGATCTTATATTGTTCAGATCAAATAAAAGATGTAACTCAGAGAAGTCAGTGTGTTGTGGTTTACCCCAGTAGGCAGCTAAACACCACACGACCGTTCACTCACTCCCCCCATTCCCCAGAGGGATGGAGGAGAGAATAGGAAAAAAGTAAAACCCGTGGGTTGAGATAAAGACAGTTTAATAAAACAGCAGAGGAAAATAATAATAATAATAATAGAATATACAAAACAAGTGATGCCCAATGCAATTGCTCACCACCTGCTGACAGATGCCCATCCCATCCCTGAGCAGTGATCTCTCCCCTCACATCAGGCCAACTCCCCCCAGTTTATACACTGAGCATGACATCATAGGGTGTGGGATAGCCCTTTGGCCAGTTGGGGTCAGCTGTCCTGGCTGTGACCCCTCCCAGCTTCTTGTGCACCTGGCAGAGCAGGGGAAGCTGAAAAGGCCTTGACTGGTGTAAGCACTGCTCAGCAACAACTAAAGCATCAGTGTGGTATCAACATTCTTATCCTAAATCCAAAACACAGCACTGTGCCAGCTACTAGGAAGAAAATTAACTCTATCCCAGCCAAAACCAGGACACAGTGGTATCTTCAGTTCCTACTTTCCTAATCCAAGTAATGAAAGTACACAGAAGTCAGTAAAGGATGTGATTTAAAGGCCCTAAATCACCTGAATACAAGCCTGTGCTTTTGGGATCTGACATCCAGCCACTTTATAGTGAGGCAGTCATCTCTCTTCACCCAGATGCTTCTTTGCATTTAGTACGTTCTATAGGGTCCTATTGTTCTCTGCACTAAGACAGACACTGAAATGTTGTGTCACAGTGTCCCACATAACATACAACATAAGTGATGTTCTGTCCCCACCTGCCTTGCTACAGCCATGCAACCCACTTAAATAAAAAGCAGCATTTTTCAAATAGGAAAAAACAGCAAGAATTTACTTTTAAAACTTATTAGTTTGGTGCTTCAATTTAATATTCTTTGTTACCTGCAATGTTTGAAAACTCAGGTTATCTCCCGAGGCCCGCGGTAGTTCCACATTACAAATTGTACCGGAAGCTCAGGTCTCGGGTTGGAGTTTCTAACTCTTTAAGTTAGAGAGAGAAATTCTTTAAGTTTAAATCCTTCACATGACTTGTGCTCTAAGTATTTCAGTGTGCTGCTATGTTTTTATATAAAGTTGTATCTGCATGTATTTTTAATATCTATACAAGAATGTCCAACTGAGATGCAATGTTTGTATGATAGGAACATCAGCTGGATTTGTTACAACATACTAAGAATGGGGACACGCCTGCTGTATTTGAAAAATACACAAGTTTTTCCCTTTTTTAATGGAAAGTGGAGAAAATACAGTCTTCACTGAATAAGGAGGTAACTCAGCAAGGGAGATGCATGTGTGTGCTTCATAAAGGTATCACTTCTCTTTCCGAATATAAAATGGCAGCTTTGGATGTGGGAAGGAGTTCTATGTCTATTCATTTAAAAATGTGGCCAATATTTATAGCATTCATGTATTCTCATTTTTAGATCTTTACTTAAACATAATCATCTACCATATACATAATTCTAACTGCTTAACCCAAAATTATTTTCCTGTTCAATTTTTGGAGAATGAACAGGAGACACATAAAATCAGTATGTGTAACCAAAAATCCTGTGTACATATATGGACACCAAACCTATGCAGTATCCACAGATATACATAAATCTATGTACATGGTGTTGACATTTTACAAAGAACAAAATAAATATGTAAAACTACTTAGAAGGGGTCAATTAAAAAAAAAAAAAAACACCTCTGATGTATTTCAATTCTGAACTGCCCTGTTTTTATTTAATCAAAGATATAGGAGCAAAATAATCCATTACAAGGCTCTACAATACTTTCAAGGTATTGTCCGAACATGTGTGGCCCAGATATGAAATAGGTAGTACGTATGGTGTGACATGAGTTTAGCTGGCAAGAAAAGCACCGAATTATTTATGAACAGCATAGCAATTAAAGCATATCAGATTACTGCATTATTCTGCAAATGCCTTTTATTTATTACACAACTGTTTCAGAAATGTTTTGAGGAAGATGTTTTATATATATGTATATGTATACATGTGTGCATATATGAGCAGTTTTAATACATACATTTTTATATTTTGACATTTAATTTTTCATCCTTCTGCATCTAAAGCCAACTGCAGGTCTAAAGGACTGATCTAATATGCACTAATGCCAACAAGGCTCTTTCCATTGTTTTCAGTAGACTCGGTTAACTACATTGGTTTCAAAAGGAAAGAAAAAGAATAATCAATAAAGCACACCAAAATCCCAGAAAGAACAACTGTCTCGAAGACAAGTATGCCATTGGTTTTAGGTTTACTCTTGCCTGCCTTTTAAAGCTAAATCTTTCATTTCTAGTTGCTTTAGTCAAACAGTAGGAAACAGACATTGCACCACACTTTCCATGTAGGCTGCCTCAACAATAATTATTATTCCTTCTCTTAAAGCAGTACTAGCCACAACCAGAGACAAAACCCATATGACTAAATGTCTCCTCAGTGTCCACCATAATTCTAATTTTGGTGATAAAAACCTAGCTCTAGCTTTGAGGATTTCAAATATACAATATCACATACAGTTGCTGTGCATCCTGTCTCATTTTCCCTGTTCTGCACAACCATAATGGGTGAAAGGGCTCAGAGGAACAATTGTTTGTTTTCTACACCATAAAAGTCAGCAACTGACTGCCTTCACTTTGTAGCTTTTATTGCATGACTTGCTTGGTGTCCAATAATCCCTATGAGCCATGATGCTGGAGTTTCACATCTCTGAGCCACTTTCACACAGCCCACACACCACTCGGCATCCTGCTGCCACAATAGTTATTTCCAAAAACCTGTTTTGAAACAGTATATTTAAAAGGCAAGCCCCACAGAACTGCACTGTACTAACAGAAAGCACAGCACAATTTATTCTGAAGCATGGGAACATGACAGGGAAGTCAGCACTGCCTGAATCCTTTGATTTTGTATCAGCACATGCACCATAAAACTCTGCACGAGACTGAAAATTGCATAAACTGTTTGCTTATAGGATAGTAAAGTATGTGGATGAGAAATATGCCTCCCTTACAAGATTCTTACTTGCAAGAATACATGTATGTATTCTTGCATATATGAACCGATGGAAGAAAGTATGGTGTATTACTGATAAGGGAGAAAAGCTAACTTCTGTTCTCCCCTGGAGTGCAGAGAAGAAGGAAAGGTTCTGTGATTCTGTATTTGACTGTATTTGATACATCCAATCCAGAACATTGTCCCTGATAGTAGGTAGCATCAGAATTTTGAAAGAAAGGTGACAGACACCTTCCGTCAGCTACATCTAAGGTCTTGTCCTAAACTCAATATCCCAGATTGAATCTCACTTCCAAAGTTTTTATTTCTAAGTACTGTAACTTCAGATGTGTTTCCATCAGTCTTCAGATCTGCATAATTTTTGACCCACTCTGTTTAGCTAGGAGCCGCATGAGAAGTATTTAATGAAAGTCACTTTTGGTGAACTATGACTCAGTGGAGTAGCTCTGAATCACTGTGCCACTGAGGGTTACTTGCAGGGTATGATGCAAACAGCTTCTGGCAATGTGGGCTTCCGAGAGCCTGGAAATAGAAAAAGGTCAGTGGTTTCCTTTCCTCTACAATGCCACATCTTTTTTCACTTTGGCATAGCCCATACCATGCCCTCTTCCCCGACTTGTTCATGCCCTGCCTGGTCCATTAGAGCTTCCTCTGACTCTGCACGCTGCAATGCACCACAACACTCAGGATAGGTCAACGCTGGTAGGCCATGACCTACCAGTTCCTATAATAGGCATGGGAAGGAGGCAGCAGTAAAGAAGGAGATGCAGAAGGGAGGAGAGTAGTGAGGGATGGAGACAACTATTGTGCTTGGTCTCTGTAGGCCTTGGAAATCCTGGGGTTTTTGCTTCGTTAGGGCTCTCCTGTTGTCAACCGCTGCAAAGCAGCCAAACATGTGGGTACATCGCAGGTCAAAGTTAAAAGTCAATTGAAGTAGCATTACAGGGTGATTACATTGCTCTGACTGTGCTGATTGCATGGGCAGACCGCCATTGGCATAAACCACAACAGCAACTGATGAATCAGCTCCTTCTCTAAGGAAAATGAAGGTAGGCAACCCATAAATCCCAGCAGCCACCCCACTACAGTCTAACAGAATCATCCCCACTAGCCCTTCCTTCCATTTTCATTTAGCCAGCAATGAAATGCAGGTAAGATTATTAATCAGAAAACAACTCATTCAAATATTTATGAGGGCTGTTTGGTAGCTGGGCTCCAATTCATACACAAGATGCCTGCATATAACAAGGAGCTTGCTAAGGCAGCTACTTCCAAGCACAGGAGTGCTAGATGATAGGTGGAAAATTATTTGTTTGGATCATCAGCAGATGGCACCTATTTCACCTTCTCATCACTAAAAGAAAATAAATGGTTGTTACTCTCACTGCCTGAGATGAGTTTCCCTGAGTGAAATCCTTAAAGACATCAATTTTTATTTTACTTTATCATGTATGCACTTTGGAGAGTTGAGTCTTGCTGTGATAATGCCCCTGAAGTCTTTGGAAACTTTGCTTAAGGAAGCTGTGGCAAGATCTGGTTTGTGAGACAATAAACACCTCAGATCTGTACAGGTTTTGAAGGAGGTCCATTCCTCAAAGAATGACTGCTCTGTTTCCAGAGCAGGAGACACAGGACATGTGCAGCTCTCATTCTAGTCTGTTTTTTGTAGATTGCATTTATCTTTATTTGTATTGTCTGCCTTTTGCATGAGATTCATAGCTCTTCTGTATAATGGTCCCAGCATGAAGAATTCTGCCAGCAAAAACGAAAAACTACAAAAACATGTATTACTGTAGAAGTTACAACTGATTCATAGACTGTAAACAAACACGCAACCATCTGTAGGTTGCCATGTAGAACTAGAAAAAAAAACGTTAAGTGCAGAATTGGGCAGACATATTCTGATTGCTGTTAAAGTTGTGATGGTAGACACGTGCTGGATATTAGCTTTTATTGTATTCTGCCTTACACAACAAATTCAAGGCTATTTTTTGATGATAGCACATCCTCTTCAGATTACAAGAAACAAGCAATGGGCATTCCCTGAATACATTCTTCAGTATGAATCTACAATCACTAACCAACATCTCAGCCATCTATGACAGGCTGTTTCCATAAAAGGAATTGCTGCTGACTGTGGCTTGTTGGGATTACATGCTTTGTTATGCTTTGTTATGCTTTTTAACACATAGAATCATAGAAAGTTTTAGGTTGGAAGGGACCATTAGAAGTCATCTAGCCCAACCACCCTGCAGTGAGCAGGGACACCATTAACTAGATCAGGTTGCTCAGAGCCCTGTCCAACCTGGTCTTGAATGTTGCCAGGGACGGGGCCTCCACTACCTCTCTGGGCAACCCATTCCAGTGTTTCACCACCCTCATTGTAAAGAATTTCTTCCTTAGATCCAGTCTAAATCTATCCTGTTTTAGTTTTAAACCATTCCCCCCTGTCCTGTCACAGCTGTCCCTACTAAAAAGATTTTCCCTGTCTTTCCTTAGGCTCCCTTTAAATGCTGAAAGGCCGCAATCAGGTCTCCCCACAGCCTTCTCAGGCTGAACAACCCCAACTCTCTCAGCCTGTGTAACACCTATGTTATCTCTTTGACTGAGGTTGTGGAGTCTCCTTCTCTGGAGATAATCAAAGCCCGCCTGGATGAAGTCCTGTCTAGAATGGTCTAGGAGAGCCTGCTTTAGCAGGGGGGTTGGACTAGATGATCTCCTGAGGTCCCTTCCAACCCTTGCGATTCTGTGATTCTGTGATTTTGTGACTTTACTTTAGAGGCTCAGCTATTAAGAATATCCAGGAATTTTGATTGTCTTCATCATTTGCCATCTAAACCTGTAATTGAGAAATAATCTAACAGGCAACCACAGTGCCCGTCAAACAACATCAAAATCTCTTGTAAAGAGAGGGGATTGGAAGATGGAGTGAGGGACAGAGAAAGATCTCCTGTGCCATGTGGGAACTTACATAATCTAAGTAAAGCATGATACAAATATTTCTTCTTTTGTGTGTGTGTGTGTGTGTGAGAGAGAGAAAATGTAACATCAGCTTCATTCTTGTTCACGCCTCCTCTTCATAAAGTGAAAAACCTGCTGTCCACTGTAATAGGAGAAGGTTCTGGGCATTTTGTGTACTGAAATGCTAGCCATAAACAATAAAAAGGCAGCATTTTATTACATTCTGCCTGTGTTATACAGTCCCCAACACTATAATATGTTCTCCAGTGGCCTAGATATCAGGGTGTAACTTGGATGTAGATGAAGATCTTCAGTTTTTAATTAATAATACATAGTGCAGAATCTGAAAGGCTATCTATAATTTATGTATCAGCATCTCAAAAGCAGTCATTCATACATTATATATTCAGACAGAAAATTATCTTGCTTTTATTTTCCAATAAAAAGTATATTAGGATGTTACTATGTACCCTCCAAAATGGATCAGTGCTACCCAGAGCTTCATAGCTCTCAAAAATGCCAGGTTCCACTGAGTTCTGTTTGCTACCAGAGGCTGAATGTGCAAAAGCATTACTGACTGAGCATCTCTCCACCTCTTCTGATGGGCTTTTAAAAATGACCAGGCCACTTCTTGGATATGTGCTAATTTACCCATAGAGGGACAGATAATGTGAGAAAAAGAAGTATATAAACAGGGAAGGAAATGATTTAACGATAAGGGGTTTCCAAACTGGACTTAAGAAAAACTGATCACGGTAATATGCCACGAGACTCATATCAAATAGAGGAAGAAAAAAGTAAATTTTGAAATACAAGTTTATGCAAAGCTATTGCATATAAAGCATGTTTAAACAGTCATTCTTATCATGCTGTCCTATTTTCCAAGCACCCACCTACTTCTGGGCACTTTAAAAAGTAAAAACAAAAAAAATGCATATTGTGTATGCCATACATGCAACTCTTAAAAGTTGCTTTCAATGCTATATTTTCTCCCCCTCTATCAAGCTGCAAAGCCTAAAAATTCTCTGCTTTCTTCCCCTGTCAAGCTGCAAAACCTAAAATAGTGATACTAGGCTACACAGTGCAAAGAAAGTCAGGGTCTGTTACACCTCAGTCTTGTGTTATGCCACTTTTAGGTGTAAAACAATGTAGACAAGATGCCAGCAGGATCAAACAAGCCCTCCCTCCTGCCTCAGGTGCTGGGGAGGTCACTTCTGAGTGGCTGAGCTATCTGACAGACTGCCTGAGCTCGTTCACTGCAGGACAGAGGGAAATGAGTCACATCTACGCTTGTTTTGCTGCAGCTCCACCACAGCGGATGTGGGACCAACCAAAGTATGAGTTGTGTTTTTTTCAGACTTGCCCTCTTCCATGTTCTACACTCCTAAAAAACAGCAATACTTTTTTTTTTTTCTAAAGTACTGAAATAATCCAGCCTCAACAGAGACTTAGAGCAACCGAGATAAGAAATATTTTCCAATCTCATAAGAGCAAGGAGGTGATAAACTAATTAACATTTCTGCACCTGGATGTATTGATGATTTGTGTGTAGTGAGACAGTGAGGTAGATCAGAATTCACAAGACAACATTCAGCAAAGTGAGAAAAGGAGTATCAACCCACACAAAAAGAAGTTATAAAAATTACCATTTTTTTAATGTGGATCTAAAGTTGCCATTTGAATTTTATTTCCTCAGTACAATAATATTTTGGAGAAAACTAACCAAAACAGTTCAACATGACCTACAAGCAAAAAATCTAGAAGAGAAACATAATTCCTGGAGATCCATATACTTTTCTTTATGAGTGGAGCCAAGAATTTAGCTGCTCCTGCAGGTATGTCATAGAAGAAAAGACTGGTCATAAATATTTTTGGGTTAAGTCTACCTCTCCCTCTCTACCTCGCCCAAAACAAACCAGTTTGTGCAGTATGTACAACTAAAATTATCGCCTCTCAGAATTGAAATTTGGGGATGGAAGAGCTTTTGAAAGACATTATTATTAGTAGACTGAGGGGTTATCAAACAGAACATTTAACTTGGCTAGTCCAAAATCATACCATATTTTTCCTTCACAATTTGTAGCTCAATAACTAGGATTACCAACCAGCTCTTGGCAGCTATTTTGAAGATTATAGTAATTACACTTCAATGCATTTCTTCATAATCATCTGCCTCTTGGTCTAATAAATTTTTAGAATATTACAGTGTATGAATTAGCAAGTAGTTACCACAGAACTCTGAAATACAGCAATCCAAATCCACCACTGGTTGAGTTCTGAAATATTACTTCTTAATATTGTAAAGTCTCGTGGTGAACAGTTTCTTAGTTTTACTTTTTTTTAATCTCTGCTGCTAATCTTTTGTTTCCGTTCTGTAAATTTGCATCACTGGGTATTTTAAATAATCTATATGTTTTTCCTCACGAGACTCTAATGAGAGTTTTTGCATGATGATCTATGCTACAAAGTTGTATTTCTCTGATATGAAATCAGTAAGAGGAAAAAAGATGCTGAGAAAAAAAAATCTGTTTTATCACATCAGCCATTCTAGAAAAAGCTTTAAAAAAGCCCTGTGAAACCTCAAGCTGAGGAAAGTATGAAAAAACCTGTATCTTTGTAAGTAGCTAACTGCAGGCAAATGGCAATGTGATGTATGCTAAAATTGTTTCTGCAACAGGAACTGCTAGATTTTCTCATTAGTTGAAAAGTAAAATATTGGCAAATTAGACTATAATTTCAGCAAAAACCTCTTAGGTCACATGGTCTATTTCTTCTGTTCTGACAGGACTGAGCTGTTAATTTTGAAGTGTTTTGTACAACCTGGTTTTGAGTAACTCCAATTAAAAAGTGAATAAGATCATTCCAATGAAAGGTTCTTTATAATTCATTTGCCACCTGACAAGTTGTCTTTGAAAACTACCACAAAGTACTTAAACTTCAAGCAATTAGAAAATATTCTTTAATAGACATGTTACTGGTTTCTTCATACTTATTCAGTTGTACCTGAAAAGGAATTTCTTACTTGAAGAATAATGACTATAATCTGGACTAAATTAATTCTATGGGCAATGGTCAAAGGTATGTGCATTACTAAATTAACAGGAAGAGGCTGTAAATCAACATTGTTTTAACAAACCATTACAGTACAATAATTACATTCTGAAAAATTACATATAGTCCCCAACAAATCAAATGTCAGGACTGCATAATGTTACATGGCTACTGAAAAGAAAATGATGTCACCTTAGTCTTTCCGGCACATATGATCAATAAGAAGCAAGTGCTGACTATTCGTCGGGAATGATACACCACCTTTGCTCAGTTTCGTTATTGGATATCTCTCTTTGCAATCCCAAACATTAAAGCCAATAGCCTCATTGGTTTTAAATCTCCACATGTTGCTACAATCCTAATAGGTTGTCTTAAATTAGTCCTTCCCTGTTTGCAACACATACATTCGCTATTTTTCAAGAATGCAATTCAAGTGTCCACTTCTTTTATCTTCCAGACCATCCTTAACAATTGATTTTAAAGAGGAGCCAAGCATTACTCCTGTGTGGTTCAAGCAGTCAATACTTTGCTCCACATACTGGCAGATATTTTACTAATTTGAAAAGAATATACAATATGATACAAATGAAGAAAGAGTGATGCATAGGAAGGTATGTCCATGGACACTGAAGAGGGTGAGAGGGAATAAACTTGACTTGCATCGTCCAAGAATATAGCCCGAAAAGAGCAAATAATCTAGGTCTAACAAATCCAGTACGTACAAATCCAGTGATGCTTTCAGTGAAGTGAAGAAACACAGTGTTCTGCTGTTGGGGATCTGAATTGACTTAAACAACTATGTATTGCCTTTCTGCTCATTCCTGTGTTTGTGGGTTGCATATGGGGAGACAAACCAGCAGTTCATTTACGACCAAGCTTTACTTATAATCCATAAGCCACTCTGTTGTCTATTTAATGGGATTTGAGTCCAAATCAATTAAATCTAATTTTTTCTAACATCTGTTGGGCACTGCATCAAGTGATTTATTAGCAATGTAGTTCTTCAATACAGATTTTCAAATACAGGTATAAAACAACCATGATGGCAGGCATTAAAAATTCACATTTACCAACAATTACCATAAGACATAGACAAGACACATCAGGTATTACCTTTCTAAGTATGTAAGAATAGCTTGCTATGTAGCATTATATTGTGGCATTGACTTTCTTATGCTGTAAATGGCATTTGAACTGGTTTCTAATCACAACATGATTAATGCAGTTTGTTACCACTGAAGGCTTAAATGTCACCCAATTCACAGATTTTTGTTAAGCAAAATCTTGAGGATTAATGTAACCTGTACACGCATACCAAAACTTAAATCACAGTAACAGGTAAGTCTTCATGAAATTATATTCCAGACATGGGGGGGTGGAAATTTTTTTTATGCTCTCTGTTATACCTGTAAAGAGTCTCTTTTTTTAAATCAACATGGATGTATAACGTATCTGAATTTTCTTCAAAACTACATAAACCTCTGTTGTGATGACCAAGGACTCTATGGGAATAAACAGATTTTTTTTTATATATAAGAATGAAATTAAAGAATGATACAAATCATTTTCATGACATACTGGCAGTGCTTTTATATTCCAGGCCACCTATTTCATATTCTCTTATATTTCATCTCTGTCATTAACTAATTTAATCATAATGGTAGTAGAGAAAGAAGCTATTAGATTTGTCTCACTTGACCCATTTTTTCCTTAACTGTTACTGTGTACAGTAACATTTTCTTTTAACTCATGTTCCTTTCTAGATCTGCTTTATTATTACTTTAGTAGGCATGAACTTAAGTAAGAAAAGGAAGGTCTCAAGCACTATTTTCTTGCTTTCTTGAAAGCTATCATACAAACTGATTAACGCTCTTAATTCTTTGATCACTCTTCATAAGTTTTTACCAATATTTAGAAATATATCATGTACACACGTATGTGTGTGCATGGGCAGATAAACTAACATGACCACAGCATGAATCTAAAAAAACCCCACAAACATGCAAGCCCCTGCTAAAATACAAAACCAAACAGCATCATTTGAAATGCAAGACTCCCAACGGCTTATAGAATCATAGAATCACTTTGGTTGGAAAAGACCTTTGAGATCATCGAGTCCAACCTCTAACCTAACCCTGCCATCCCACCACTAAACCAGGTCCCCAAGCACCTCATCTATCCTTCTTTTAAATACCTCCAGGGATGAGGACTCTACCATCTCCCTGGGCAGCCCATTCCAGAGCCTGACAACCCTTTCGGTGAAGAAGTTTTTCCTAATGTCTAGCCTATATATTAGCAACTATAGCAATATTATCTGTATTGTAGTATAACCTAGCAATATTATAGTGGATTTTACAATGAAAGCTGCAAGTAAAATTAGGAGTTAATAATGAACCGTGAATAAATCTTTCAAGACCACTTCAAGCTTTTTAACAGATAAAAAGTTGTTCAAACCTTAGCAGACCTGTAGGAAACAAACATGTAATATATGTAGGAAATTATATTGGCAATGTATTGAATATTAATTATATGCAAACAAGAAGCCATATTCCAACAATAGCAGTATATTCACAAAGAGAAAAACAAAAACAGTATTAGCAAGAAATTAGCTTTGAGAAGATCAGTGAGAAACTAAAGCTAAAAAGCATTACAGAAATATATAAGTATCCCCAAATGAGTGTTATGAATCTTGGATGTTTGGAGGTAAGCTTATACTTGAAATAAATTTATTAAAATTGAAGAAAAATTGAAGCTTGAAATTCATATTGAGGACACCCAGACAACTTGAACACAACACTGACGTCATTCCCAAGACATGTTTTTCATGTTTCAACATGGACTTTTGGTTTGTTTTCCCTCTAATATAGCACTGCTTCATGACAAGTGCTGAGGTTGTTTAATAATTTAACTAGTTTTTCCTTGCCTAGAAACTGTGAGTGTTCTTACACCTCCAGCATGAATTATAAATTTCTTGATTTTATGATATATACAAAGTGCAGTCATTATGAGGCTGAAGAACTGGGGAAACCTAATTCTTCTGCTGAGCTTGTAGAGAAGACCTCGACGTGAGACTCGACAGCAAACTTGGCAGCAGGAGTCTTTGCTGGAAATGGCATTGGCAGTAATGTCTAGTCATATGCAGACATTACATCACACCTGAGAAAACCTTCATGACTGGGCTGGCATAGGAAGAAGTATAAATTGATGGCAATAACCCTGCAGTTAGAAAATTCAGCTGCTTTGTTCTTAGAAATGAGGCTGTTGGCTGTAGGCCTTGCTATACCTGATACCGTCTTGAGTTACAAATAGAGACCAGCACCATGCTCACTGTTAGTCCTGTTGTTCTCATTGTTCTCCTGGACAGGCCAGGAAAATCCAGTATCATGGTCTCAAAAGCTTTGATTGCAGCGACATTGCTCAAGAAAACCAAGTGTTCAAGCGAACACTAGTTCAGCTCCGTAGCAAAGGCTCAGTCAGGTTCAACTAAAAAGCACAGACCCAACACACTCAGTCTAACAGTCATCTGGTAGGGGTTAAAGTGCACATACAAACAATCTGCATTACACCAAACAGTCCTTCTTAAAACTGCCACAGTACTCACCAAGTTTTATCCTCCCTTAAACTCCTGCATTATGTTCCATCTCTATCTTTATCTCCTCAGCAACCTGTCCTAGATGGTCTCCTTCCAGCCTTATCCAGATCACCCTACACCTAGCACCATCCTTCCTTCCTCACCCCTGGATGAGAACACAGTTTTGTCCATACCATTGCAAGCCTTCATTTGTACCAGGAAGACCTCTGTCTGGAGCAGAGCTGCTTGCTTTTGGACTCTGCTGAAGGCTTATCCTTCCATGACTAGTAGAAGCCTGCCTGTTGTTTGGTTTAAAATCTGAGTAGAGCAAATCTTATTCTTCCTTTTAGGACTCATTTCCACAGTGCTGCCTTACTTTTCCTTCCTCTCAAAATGTGAGTAATTGGCCTATCACAATTCCATTTTGTCCCTCATCCTAACACCCAGAAAAACCTCCTAATTTTGTTTTGGTTTTACTGAAATGACAGAGTTCCACGTTCCATTTTAGTTATTTTTACATTTAAAAACATTTATACTTAATTATCTTTTTTTTTCTTTCTATGAATTCTTATTTGTATAGTGAACATTGTCACAGTTCAGGCTGCTAAATCATCCCAACCGCATCCAACCACATTACCTAACCCATCTTTTAAGAAGCAGCAATCATTATAGTGCCTTGGCAAAATAGTCGGATACAATATTTCCAAATGTTTTATCTTTGACATATTGCTTCCTCCATTATAAGATACCTCCTTCCTGTTCATCCTGCTCACGACACAAGACTACTGACATTCTAGCGCTGCATCCCATGTGTCCAAAAATGCGTACTGGAATGAGGTACTGCCTAGATACCTGTCACTTCAATGAATGAAACCTGAAGTGAAAAATGAGCATCAAGGAACAATGGGAGGTATTCCAGGCTCTTCCCGAAGCACCTGTAGACTGGCATGATTGAATCTAGTCTGGATTTTCCCTGTGCATATGTAGCTAGAGGTTTCCTGTGCGTGGTAGGCCAGGCCAAACCAAAAATTCACCAAACCCCCTCAGTCATTAGTAAAAGTATACTGACATCCCCCCCACCTCCCGCCCCTGCGAAACCGTAACAAATAAAAAAGAAGTATCTAACCGTGTAATGACAGAAACAGGAACAGCTTACAATGGTGCAGTTTTTCACATATTTCAGTTGGACATGCTCCCTGCAGCGTGCAACGGCTTTACAGAAGTAGTTCTTTGACTGAGTCCAGCCTCCTGCAGATTTGTGGCTTGTGGTTGATCACAAACTGTGAAGGTTTTGTCATGCTGTTCAATTCCTTCTGCAGCCTCTCCTTCAGTTCAGGTAGAGCTGAGCATTTGTCTCCTCTATTTTGGCCACCCACAATTCCTGAAATAGATACTTAGCAACTTCACCTTTGAGATATTTAAAACCTTGGACAAATTTCACTAAAATCAACCACATGTCGTTAAAGTTCTCATCAGGAAGGGGAACACAGAAGTTCAGATGGGTGAGAAACACACACCCATGCATGAAGTACAGTCAGACAAGCTTTGCTTCCTTTGGAAACCAAATTAACACTTGTTCCTTCCAGAAGGTACTTCTAGTTTTCCCATAATCCTATTTTAAGGGGCAACTCCAGCTCCTCCTGGTGGGTCTGGCCTTTATTTTGAACTTGAATGATGCTACCTTGATCAATGGCTCCTGATTAAATTTGATGGCCCACATAGCAGAGAGCTGAAATGTTTTAAGTCTCTCTCACACGCTGCTCTGTCTCCGTTTTTCAGGTTTTGGTTTTCCTCTGTACCACATGAAAAACCAAATAAATGGTGTAATATAGTGGAGGCATTAAATTATGCTTGCACCAGAACACCTTCCCAGCAGGGCACTGAAACTGGGATGCTATGACGGAGATGTCTGGGGGATATCTCCTGGGTGCCCTTTGCCCTGGGTGGGCCTTCCACGCAGGGCAGCGGCTCCCCGGGATGACCTGGGCTACCTGCTGAGGCCTTGCGCTACACCCAAAATTCTGCAGAGCAGGAAAGGCTCGGCTACCTCCTCATTTTCTCTCCACAGCCAACCAACTTCGTCGGTCGAGGGCTCTT
>NW_009259032.1:298618-311840 GCF_000687185.1 Egretta garzetta | reverse complement strand
CGGCCTGGGGGGCTGTTGGTGAAGAGTGGAGGCAGTAGGCAGTGGTGCGTTGTGAGATTCCTGTGGAGAAATGGGATGCGCTGCTCTTTGGGAAGTGTCTTTGTTTCCCCAGCTTGTTGTCCAGGCGTGTTGGAGAGTGGAGAAACCTACCTGAGGTATTCTCTGCTTTTTCTTGATGAAGCTGGGTGCTTATTGCGTGCATACCCTGTTAGTCTAGCTAGTCAAAAAACAAAAAATTTTTTTTTCTTTTGGTATTTCAACTCATGCTACCTGTTTGCCTGTTTTCATGAAAAATTATGCCAGAGTTCTTATTGAGGCAACTGTTCTTAGCACCTCAAGATGGTTTTAGATTACTTTTCCTTGAAAATAGTCCTCAATTGCAAGTGGTATTCAGTGCACCTCTTATTGCCTTGCAGTATACAACATAACTTTTCTGAAGAGTGGGAAGCCTGGCACCAAAAAGTTAGGAAATGAAGGAACAAAAGCTGTATGAGCAATGTTAATTCTGTCCTACATGTATATCCACTCTGGGATAGTCTTAATTAGCTAATCACATGCTGTGTTATTAATTAAAAATTGATCATCCTTTTTTTCAGTCTCTCAGCGTTCAGTATGGGATCCAGTCTTATTTTATATTGTATAGAAAAACCCTGCTAGACTTTGCACAGAAATATGCATTTCCTTATTTATGTTTTCACCGGTGTTTGTCGCATTATCTGTGTGCCTCAAAACTGTTAGTGTATATTTTGTTACTCCCTTGGTAGTATTGGAATGTATTCTCATCCCATTTACTGGTGGAAAAAATTGATGAAAAGATAAAATTACTTATGAAGGTTGCATGTAAATTGGAGGCGGTCCTGAATCTGAGCCAGAACCCCCTGATTCCTTGTCCCTGTGTTCATTCTTCCCAGTCATGTTTCCTTATTTGCAGAAATGCTGTGTATTCACTGCTTCTGTTTTCTTCACATGCATTTACAAGGCTCAGCAACACTTCAATCAAACCAGTGTCTGCAAAGCTGGGCACTCAATAAAGAGGAAATGAAAGATGTGCAGCTAGATGTCAGAGTTTGACTTGCTCGCCATAGGGAGCTCAGCTTTGTCTTTGTGACTCTTCTATTAGTTGGGAGAATATTTTATCCTCATTTTATGAATGAGGAATCGAGAAAAAGATCTGAAGGTCTGTCTCTGCAAAGGTGACTCAATGCTTTGGTTTACTGTTCTGCTTCATTTTAAATGTCTACTTCAGATGTCAAGACAGGGTTTTTTTTCAGAGCACCTAATATTTTGTATTCTTTTATAACATCAGAGTCACCATATTAGGTCTTAATTATCAAATGCAGCATTCTAATGACATTAGATTGCAAGCTATCTCTACATACTACTCTGATTATACAGTTGAAAACACTAGAGAAGAAAGGCAAAGTGACTTTCCCAGCTCTTGTCTAATAAGTTAGTTGTAGATAAAATATTAAAACTCGGGACTACTTTGCTTTCTACCCAAGGCTGGTTGTAAAATGGGTATTTTACTAGTATCTAGCCTTTGATAGATAGGATTTTCTGTCTAGACTCGACTTGCGGTATTGCAAGCTTCTTTAAAGAAAAAAAAGTAGCATGCATGAGCAAAACCACACATTTAATAGCATTTCTAAATACGCAGGTACTATCCCAGTTATCAGGCAAACATATTTCTAGATGTGAATGGTCAGTTGTATTCTGATAATCGCACATGTTTGCTTAGTGCTCATTTGATATAAATGATAGCATACAATTGTGTATGACCTGGGGACATCCAGCTCAAGTCTGGCTTTTGGTGAATAAAGGCAGTCAAATCCTGAGAATGCACGTGAAATTGCTGGAGTAATTGCTGAGCGAATACGTAAAAGAGGGATGGCCGGTTTCCCAGCTGCTTGCAGCCAGTCCCACACATGGGCATCGTCAGGGAAACACGTAACTGTAGGTGCAGCCAGCAGTGGATATGCTGGCCTTCTACTCTGTCATCATTTGTCTCTGTCATTTTTTTAACGTATTGCTCTACGCAGGCCTTACCTACCTGGGACCTCCATGCACAGACCCCTTTCTTGCAGTTTTACAACAGCACCAAGCTTTACATTTCACCGTGAGAAGGGTTCTGTTTCTTCCTGATGGGATATGAGCTGTGAGGTATTGAAACTGCTTTGGGTGGGTTGCTCAAGGCCTAGTCTAGATCAAATCTGAAAACTGTTTGGGATGCTTGGTGGGAGAGACAGACTTGGTACTTGCCAGTACTTTGTAGGAAACCCTAGCCTAGATGAACTTTATGCAAATTCCATTGAACCTGCCATACCTAGTAGAGATAAAATATCTGTAATGCATGATCCTTGATGACATCTGTCTTCACCTGAGGCAGGAGGCACTGACGAGATAACTTGTTAACGGCAATGCCATGTTTGAGTTATCACTCCTCTCCACACTCATGAACACAAAGATCATCACTGAGATCTTCCATTGTGTGCACTTTATTTAAACAATGTAGGTTTCTGTGCCTCCAAGTGTTTATGGGACAGAATTTACATGATAGATGTTCTGTGAGGGAATCTAGCCAGTTAATAGACACAAATAATACATGATCTTTGTTTTTTCTCAAGAATTAAGGATCAATTGAATTTTTGGTAGCCTTAAATTTTTTCAACTCTACTTTTAGGGACAAAATAGGTCTCAGACCATGATTTCATTCAAAATCTGAGGGGTCTAGTGGTGCAGTCTTGAAGCAGGTTCAGCAATAACATCATAATATGAATAATTAGTATTACTACTAATAATTATTAGTGATTTGAGTATCAAAGAAGCCCGTACTGCAAAAGCTGCTGTCATCTGTTTACAGTCTTATTATTCTGAAAGGAAGTTCCTATTTTTTTAATTGATGAAACATTTTGATATTTCTTCAAACATACAATATTCCGATATTTTAAAGCTGAAATCTGTCTCCTTAAAATGTAGAAATGGAAATCTTCACGACAGATAAAGAAGTTATTCTGATGTGTACTCCAGATGCAACATTTTCAGGCAAATCTGTTGGCTAGAAAGTAGAATTTTATATTTTAAAAAAAATTGTATGAGGAAAAAGAAAAAATGGGATCCATTAAGCTTTGAAACTCAACCACCTTATAATTAACACAAAGCTGTCATTTGTCTTCAGCGGTGTTGGGTTCCTGATTCATATTCAAAATTGATCCTAACAAGGTATTTTCCTTATGCTAAATCCTCTCCAGCCTCCCTTCTGTTGCAAGCAGTGATTCCTGGAGTCTGCATACAAGCAACTGGCCACCCACATTTGAATAATTGTATCACCGATGCCAAAATACAGGTGAAAGAAAGAACAGCAGTCTCAGTTTCTGAAGAGAAGGATGTGTGTGTCCAGGGACTCAAGAACCACAGTGTCACTGTTTTCTTGTCTGTATACCTCTTGAAGCTGGTCTTTGAGCATTTGGTTAGCTTATATACTTATTCATTTGCTTGTAGGTAGTAAACTTACTTACTAGAGGAGTTATGTAGAGGAGTTAAAACATTCAAGTGCCACAATGCAAACATTGTGATATAATTATATCTTCCTGGGAGGTCCAGTCATTTCTGGATATCATTAAAAAGTCCAAAGTTCCCCTGACCTTTTGTATAAATTAAAATCAGACTAGTACAACGTGATCTGTGACAAATGGCTAGGTTTTATTAAATGTAAACAAAAGTAATAAGTTCAGAAGGGTATTTTAAATATCTAGCCATTTTGAAACTGCTGTGAAGATCAGAAGGGTGTCATGAATACCAAGATCTAAATTTTATCACATGAAATAGATCCCAGTTTAATACTGATGATTATTTAGTGTTTATTGGCTCCCTGCATAGTAGGAATGCAAGGCTTTGTACTGAGCCACAGAGTATAATCTATGCTATCGCAGGCCTGACAGTTAAAGCAAACTGGTCTTAAGCAGTCCCATCATTACTTTGTTTTTCAATGTTTCTGTGAGTCTTTGTACACAGTTAAATAAGATAAGGCTTACATAAGTTTGACATTGAGATAGTCCAAGCAGAGGTATAGCTGAGTTTGAAAAGCACCCTTTTTGCTTTCAGATCACATGCTTAACAACTCTAAATGATTTGTAACTCTATAGAGCTGTTTATAAATAACTACAGTTAGTGACTGTGGTTCATTACTTCTTGTAAGCTTAGGGGTGATGAGCAGCCACTTTTATTATATGATCAATTGCCAACTGATGACTCTTCATTATTACCAAATATTACATACTATTAAAACCAAATTTACAACAGTAAGTCCAATTCATTTTAGCATTATTTTGAAATCACTTTTATGATAAAGGAGAACTCCCAACATATCTATAGGAAATACAGTAACTGCCTGAGTATAGCCTACTTGGAATATAAGCATTTAGTGATACTCCGTTAGTACTTTCATCAGAGGACAGTGTTTTACTAGTATACCATCTGAGCATTCATTCAGAGCATTCAAACCCTGAACTACAGAGTAATGTATACTGCAATTAGAAAAGAAAAGCAAACTTCCTTCTTCCTTCATTTTTGATCATGATGATAGTATCAGTGTACTTCAAAATTATAAGTAAATGACAGATGTTTTTGAAAAAATATGCCAAGGTTTTTAAAAAGCATGTAGTGCCAAGTAGCTCCCATTATTTTTAGGAGATAAGCCTTTTAAAATATGGGACAGACAGTTCAAGGATAGATTTTCTGAAATGTCCATGTTTTTTAAGAGCCTGTTTGTTTACCTTTCTTGAAATACTTGGGATTTCTCTAAAAAAAGCCTAGGAATCACTGTTATGCTTTACCACAGGTGGATTTGTGAGTACTCAGTCTTGTTGAAGTCCTGGGTAATGCAGATACTGAAAAATATGCAGGTCTGCAGTGAACCTAAATGTTAACTGATCAGCTGCATAAGAATGATCAGGGCAGTACCTTTCAACTTGTGGGGAAACAAAACATTAAAAGGATAACAATACATTTATTTATTTCTGTAGTTATTATTACTTCTGTCTGCTGCCTGTTTATAAAATTGACTTGAACATGGTTGTTAAAGTGGTATCTCTCTTATTTGTAAAAAAACCATGGAAAAATGATGGAAAGCTATTGTTAATGTTCAGGCACATCTAGAAGACACATTCGTGTCTTCTATCAGATCAGCGTAGAAAATTGTTGTGAATACACTCAATTACAGGTCCCACGCTGTTTTAAGAAAATAAAATGTAATTTTGGCAAGGGCAGAAAGAATCATATGTTCAGTGTGCTGTAATTGAGTGAAAAAAAGCAAAGGGTAAGTCTTCATACAGCAGTTCTTCACTGTGCAGTAGACCCAAAACTAAATCTAGAGAAAGGATATGATAGTCCTAGCAGTAAGAATTCCCTTAGGTGGGATGCTGCATGGAAGGATTTTGTTCCTTTCAGTGTTTATGGTAGTTATTGGAATCATTGGAACTTGTGATCTTGGTGTTGAATGATTCACTTTAAGACTATGGTAATATTTTAAAAAAAGGAGAAAGATAATAAGATGTTCTGAATTAAACAGCAAGTCCAAAAATGACATGGAAAACTGGGAATGATACCCAAGATATGAGTGTCTTAATGCTACAAACTCAAAACCCAAGATGGAGATGTTATAGTAGCAATAGTAAAATAGTAGTGGTTGCTTTTAACTGGAAAATAAAATAATTTCAAAGCCTATTCAACTTTTTTTCAGTCTTTTTGAGCATCTGTGCAGAATTTGGACACAGAGGTGGTTTGCAGTATGCGGTACATGGCTTAGCTTTCCTGTCCAGAGAAGCTTTTAGAGGATGCTGAGATGAGAAAGGAGATGGTCTTACAAGCATATGTTCCACCTTCCCAGTGGTCAGTGCAGTAGCGGGTTCCTCAAAACAGGTATTAAGAGTAGTGGGCTTTTCTTGGAAATGCTGTCTCTAGCATATCCAGCTGTCTTGATATACTACCCCATAGTTTTATTTCTACAGATGAGATCTATGTTTGTATCAAGTACAGGTTCATACTGCAGTGTTTCATTGCTGTTATTGATAAATACAACACTGAAATAGGGAAATCAAAAAAGAAAAGCAAGCAAAAGAAAATGGGTGAAAAATTGTTAAAAATTCATTGGTGATCTGTTGGCATTTTAAATAATTCCTTTGCATGTGGTTGTGATGCACATGTATCTGTGTGAAAGTGTGTATGTATATACCTAAGGATGTTCTTTAGAAAAAGGGAGTGGGGATTTTCATAACTGCTCTTGCTTCTTCTTAAGAACTAGAGACAATTCATGTAAGACTATGAAGCTGAAATGCAATACATTTGTCAAGTTCCGTATTTTTCTCCTCTGTACCTACTGGTAAACTGACTTCAAGTGAGTTGCTAGATCTGGCAGGTATTCATAGCTGAAAAAAATAACTGCAAATGTCTTCCCCCTCTTCCATTAGAATGACTTAGTAGGTGTCTTTATTTCTTAATTTCTTCATTTTATAAGAAAACTTTTCTTCCTCTACCTCTGAAGTTCATAGGTCCTCCAGACATTTCTTGTTCTTCTTTTTGCCTTTGTGAAACAAGTCTAGCAGTTTCCTGATTTTGCACGAGTGTGGGGTAAAGAATTTGGAAGGAATGAGGAGACAGCATTCTTGTAAGGTTTTCTATTTTACTAAATTTAGCAAAACCTCTTAAAACCATAAGGAAAACATCTATCTCATCAGCCAAGTGACTTCTATGCTTGTATCTGGTCTTGCTGCTGTGCTTCTGCTGAAATGTACTGCAGCATCTGTCCAGACTGCATTGTTTGGTTTCTCTTCTGTGGAAACCAACATTAGAGGTGAGAAGGAAGAGAGGTTTTCATGGTGTCAGGGCAAAACTCAGGCATCCAAGTTAAGGTGCAACTGAATAGTGCAGCTGGATCTAGGAGCTAATAGCTGATCCTAGATCTCCTACTCTAGGCATACAGCATTAACCAGATAAAAGAATCTTCTTGGAAGAAATAAAGACATCGAACTAAAAGATAAAGAACACCGCCCCTGCAAACCTGACTGAGATCCTGTCAAAGGCGCTCTAATGCATTTGAGTCCTTGGGTGAGGATACACATACAGTTCAGGTCATGCCTTAATGTACCTTACCCTCCAAGTTTCTCAGTGTTGGGGACATGCATGTGTTCTGTCTCTCGAACAAACCAAGCTATTTTCGTGTCAAAAGGTAATGAAATAATGATATTTTCACTCACTATTTATCATTATGCTTTCTTCCAAACAAAAAAAAAAAAAAAAACAACCAAAACCCAATATTATATTTTGTAGTTGTTCTCTGTGGCTCAGGGGGAATGTTAACTCATGACAAATAAATAATTCAAGTTCATTTACCGTAGTAAATAAAAAGTGGTGGTTTGTTTGTTGGGGTTTTTTTTAAATACCAGATTAGAGGTTGAAATGGGAAGCATTATTTTTTTTCTAATGTAAAAGATGAAAAATTCTAGAAGCTTTTGAAAAATAGAAAAATGCATGGAATAGCATTTACAAATTGAACTTTAAGAAATTGAATAATATCTATGTTAAACATACTTTCATATAGTGCACCCTTCTATTATTCATCATTTTCACTTATTCATGAAACATTTACAGTTTAAATAGCTGAAAGGAAAAAAATATAGTATGCCTGGAATGAATTGAACAAGGACAATTTAGAGCCATTTGAGGACTGAAAATAAAAGACACCATCT
The DNA here is from genome assembly GCF_000687185.1 of Egretta garzetta. Classification (NCBI taxonomy): domain Eukaryota; kingdom Metazoa; phylum Chordata; class Aves; order Pelecaniformes; family Ardeidae; genus Egretta; species Egretta garzetta. Next base: position 304,098 of record NW_009259032.1, on the reverse strand, counting down.
CAGATAATGCTAGTGTCTTCGGTGAAAATGGAAAGCTAAATACAGTACAGGCTTCAAAGCAGTTTAATGCTAACGTGTTAGTGGGCACTGAATGAAAGCAAGCAGTACTTTTATCAGAAGCCACAAGTGTGGTGTTCCTCTGATTTATTAAGATTTATGTGATTGAAAAGACTTGGGCACTTGCTCTTTATTAAACTGTAATATGCATGACTGATAGAAGTCAATTTTTTTTTTTTTTAATTAACAAAACCAGACAAACAGCAAAACAAAGATGTCTTCTGGCTTTGATTAGTTTCCTTTTAAAAATATGAAATACGGTGGGAAACTGTTAGATAAGCAGTATTCAATATAAAATCCTTCATCATGTAGTGATTTCTGTAAGGTTTTGTTACTAACATTTTTTTTTTAAAGTGTTTGCAATAGCATTCACATAGTTCAGTTATGACTCATAAGCATGTAATGCTAGCCAGGAGTGTGTGCTTGAGTGTACGTATGAAAAATCCTAAGAAGGTGACCAGTGTAGCTAACAGTGTACAAGCAGAGGCATCTACCTAGAACAACTTCTTCCCATTATGAGCTCAGTTTAGCTGAGCATTTAAAGAGAAGCTGGCTCAATCAGATCTAACATGTTTACAACTTTGGAGCTGAGTTAGAAAAAACAAACTCTGAAAAACTAGTATCTGATCATGATTATTTCTCAAATGCCTTTTGTTTGTTCAAGGGAACTGAAATAAACAATTCACATGATTTATGAGTTTCAATTCATGTTTACTTCAAAGCAAGTTGATTAGGCCTTTAAGTAAACCAGATAGACCACACAACATCTTTGAGTGTCTAAATGATTTTAGCTGTGACCAGAAAGCAATTTCTAGCAGTTTAGTCTTACTTTTAGTATCTAAAGATAATTTACATTTCAAATTTATCTGAATCTTTTAAGTAGTATTTTTAAAAGGAAGGGCTACATTACCAGAAAATTTAATGAAGATTGAATCAAAGAAATTAAAAAGTCTTGCTTGGAAAGGATGTTCAATATTATCTAGAAAATCCAGTAAAAATGCAGAAAACTCAATACACCTTTTTTCCTCCACCCCCCCCCCCCCAAGCTGTCTGCTACTACAGCATTTCACTGCATCTCCAATTGCTGTAGACTTCCTCCCTGTAAAAATGTAAGGCTAATTCCCCAGCTAGTGTGTGTCAGAATTGCTCTGTTTAATCAATGAAGCCTTGTTGCTGTGCACTGTCAGAGGAAATTTTACCAGCGTTTTTAATCAGAAATTTTTAAGGTTCTCAGACTCGCATTCTGGTTTTGTAACACCATAATCTTATCATCAAAACTTCCAGATTTGTTTCTCTCCCTTATCAATTCTGTCCCCTGTTCAAGATTAACCACTTTAGTGGAGGCTAAATCTAATTTGGCCTTGAATACATGAATATAATGATGGAATTGGAGAAAAGATATTTTCTCTGAAAGTTTAAGTCAGATCCTACATTTATCAGTTTGGAAACAGAAGTATTTTCTGCTTACAGGGTACACTCAGGACAGTTTCATCTTAATTTTCTTGTAGTGCTCTTGCCAAGCTATTGTCAGCTGGTTTTTTACAAGAGTCTAAAACCAGCTGTTTCACTGGCAAACTTGCGGACTGTTTCAACACTGAAACTTAGAGAGTTCATTAAAATGTCAATCCATATTCCAGTGTTTTAGATTGCAAGTAGATAGTGTATACCATAAATTTTGTAATCCCACATGCTGTTAAATCCATACCGTTCATTGTGGATGACATGTAATAATCATTATTATTCATTTTGTACACAACCTCTTCTTTAAAACAAGTCTTAAATAACATGATAAAAAGGCAGAACTATCCTTTGAAGCTGTGGCAACTCATTCATTGGATTTAATGTTTTGGAGGCTTCTGTGAAAAGCTAGTCCTTTTTATCAGAAATCAAGCTGTGAACATTAACCACATTTAAAATATTTTAAACGTCAATTATGCTATTTTATTTCTCTCACCACAATTATGTCACAGATGAGCATTGTAAAATTTAAATTCCAAAAATGTACTTATTCTCGCCAAAACAGTCTGTTTGGCTTAGTACACTGGAAAGAGCAAAGTTTTCGTACTCATATAGAGAAAAAAAAAAAATCAAAGTATTTATTAAAGCAGTAAGAATCTTTAGAGGAGTGTTTCTAAACTTAAATTCATCTCTTTTTATAAGTTTATGTTTCTTACTGGAAGATTGGAGAAAAGTTTCACAAGAGGTTTAAGCAACTGTCTTTTTTTTTTTGGAAAATGACTCTCGAACATGTTCTTTTCTTCCTGGATATTTCCCTTCTTAGTATATTGTTAAAGTCTTGTTCTCTGAATTTCAATTTCATAACGAGCATTTAATTTAATAAGTCTTTCATTTTGTTGTGGTCCTAATTAGCCAATCTGGGTACCTTAAATACTACAGAACCATATGGCACTGCAGTCTGTACCAGCTATGAATTCAGTGGAAGTGGCTATGTTCAAAAGTGGTGCTTGAGGAACCTGCTTTGGTACAAGTGTGCGAGAGTGAGCGGGAGCTCAAGATGTATGCTCACGTTACTATGGTTTAGCATTGAGTGGCCGTGGCAGAGTCAGTGAGCACTCTCAGGACTTCATTTCCCAGGTGCTGTAAGGCTACTTCCACATCAGTAAATAGTGCTCCCTACAGAAGGGGATTTGCAGAGGCCAGTGGTAGGTGGTAAGGACCTGAAAGCCATGGCAGGGTACATTGAAGGGAGCTTATTTTGAACTTGCTGTAGTCTGGTTCTATGGCATTAGCAGGTGATGCACATTAGGTGTGATTCTGAAGCATGTGTTCTGCTTTACTTTCATCTGAAAGGTATGCAGTATTTGTGCTCCAGGGCCAGTTGGTAAGGTGGAGCAAAGCCTGGTAAGTGAGGACAATAAGACGATTTATTTTAAAGGTATGCTCATGATACTTGAATATTAATGTTTACTCATTCTAAGCCATAGCTGTTATTGCAAGTGGCAGTCTTCCTCTCCCATTAACTTCAGAGGCTTGGATTTATCCCACATCTCATTTTCCCTTTTGTCAACAGAAGTGTTTAGGCAACTGCAAGGCAAAGCAGGCTGGGGAGCTGATCAAAATGGCAAATAAAAAAAAGTAAGTTGCCAGGATGGGTATAAGCAACTGTAAAGTAGAGATGTGTAGGACTGCCCCTTCTTGTAGCAGTGAGACTCTGGGGGGTTTTAAGATGTTTGTGCAGTTACAGCAGTAACCTGCAGTAAATGGAAGATAGAGCGTGAAAGGTATAAACTTCAGAGGTGGAAAAGTAAGACTGCACATTGTATTTCATGTCATGCAATCAGTTATTGCTGAGCAGCTGGCATGTGGTAGCATGTTAAGCTGTGGTATCTTGAGCAGTCTTAGATTAGATGCTAATAAAGCATGTGTACAAAGAAGACAGTGATAGACTGATGACTCAGCCTGTTTTCTTTTAAGATTTTTCATTTTCCGCATATTCAAGAGGAAAGTAAAAATTTGGTTATGTAGATTTGGTCAAACAATGAGGGTCTTGATCATGTAAAAAGCAGGGTGTTTCATGATTCCTTGGTTCTGTCCTATCCCCTTCAAGCTTCTGAACCTACACAGGTTCTCAGATTGTAGTGCGATAAGGATTAATTTGGTCTCAGAAGTGGTTCAAGGATTTGTTTTTGCTTTCTATTCTGTACCTTTCTAAGTAGAAATGGAAGATGGCGTGCTTGAGAAGCTGGAAGTACTGGTGAGACACTTTTCTTCAGTTTACATAATTATGTAGACATAGTTTTCCTGTTTCTATCCAACAGTGAAAATACATGGCAATGACAGTAGAGTAGGGTAGGTATGTATGTGTGGTATGGTAAATCTGTTTGCAAGGACCTGAACATACAGAACTTCCAATTGGTTCATTTCCAGGAAGCAATCCATTTGCTGAAAGGCAGTAGTAGTTACATTAATTTCTGTGAGGGCTATCTGTTAGAGGAGGACCCAAAATTGATACCCAGGTAACTCCCCAATTTGGTCCTTTTTTAGGACCAGTAATAATTTTATAATTTACATTTTGCAGGGGGGGAAGATAATTGCATGTGTTGAACTTACACTGAGGTGATATGCTTGCTGGAAAAATGTCTTTTGAATCTCATGTAAGATTTAAGGGTATTTGGGCATTGTGGTTGATTTTGCAATCCTATGGGTGAATTGTGTGAAGACAGGCTTGCACTCGTGACTAACGCGATTTCTTTCTGTCTGATGGACAGAAATAAAAGTAGTTTTGTTACATAGCTAGTGTCTAGGATCTTTGTCTTAAGGCAGAAGAGTGTAAGCTGAGGTAGGTTTAATGTAGAGAAGTCCGCTTTCTAGTGAGGTTTTTTCTGAATGTTTTATCTTGGTTTCTAACTCAGTGTTAGCTCTGTCATTGCTCATTTTATGAAGCTGCACATATTTATGTAATGATTTTCTACTTCGTTTACTTCCTTCTGCGTGCATCATTAGCATGAACGCTGTTGAAAAGGTCAACACTAAAATATAAAGTGTGTGTCCAACACTGATTAGAGATTTGTCTTGGGGGGTTTTGTTGTTATTGTTTGGGGTTTTCTTTTTAGTGACTGTCACGTATTTGTCAGAAAGGGACAAAAGCAACAAGCTGAAACTGGTGGACACTTTCTTCTACAGCCTTATAGCTTAGACATGTTATTCATCAAATAGAAACTACTTCTCACACTTCCTTTAATTTCTGGATGAAGGCTCAAGTAAATGAGATGCATAAGAAATGGATTTATAACCAGTCTGCAAAAGCAAGAGAAGATCAAGCCATTTGATTTATGGGGTGTCAGGAACCCTCCCGGGATAGTCTGCTGCCTTGTGGCAAAGGAAACATAATAGTTCAGAAACCTAAAGAAGTATGGTTGAGCCCCTGGGACAGGTTGCCCAGAGAAGTTGTGGATGCCCCATCATTGGAAGTCTTCCAGGTCAGGTTTGACAGGGGCTTTGAGCAACCTGATGTAGTGAAAAACATCTCTGCCCACAGCAGGGGATTGGACTGGATGATCTTCAAAGGTCCCTTCCAACCCAAACCATTCTGTGATTCTATGGCTGCTCTAAGAGAGTTCTGCTGAACTTGGGAACTGTTACGATACAATCTATGGTTTATTCAGTGTCTTTGACCATGTTACAAATGCAGGGAAAACAGAAATCTCTGAGCAGAAGTTGCAGTAAGTGGTAGCATGTATTGAAAAACATCGTCATATAATGGTGATTGTCTGGTGATCAGCGTCTGCTAAGTCCCTGGCATACAAATTACACTACTTAATGTGTAAGACATCTTCCTTGTGTTTGATAGAGCAGCACTACTGTGTGACCTCCCCAGATCACAGCAGTTGGAACTGCAGCAACTTGCCCAAAATGTTACCTCTTGCAAGATCAGTGCTTTCTGTTTTGCTGTATACACACCA
>NW_009259032.1:294175-298596 GCF_000687185.1 Egretta garzetta | reverse complement strand
TGCGGAACGCATTTTCCATTCTCTGTTTCTTATTTCGAAGGGATTAGAGATAAGAATTTGCGAGAAACTGAAGTAACAATGGAATCAAAGGTGGCAGAGACAAAAGCAACAGAAGGCAGAAGAAAAAGCAAAGAAATTGAATTCAAATGAGCAGAGTTTAAATGTGATCGTAAGTCCAAAAATCCCTGGGGTAAGTCAGGATGGGCGCATCTAGAGAGATCCTGATAAGAGAAACACTGGCATTAAAAATTTCAACCTAAGAGCGAAATTTTGAAATTGAGTTTTAAATTTTTTAAATAAAATTTTTAAAAATTAAAATTAAAATTTAAAAAATATTTTTAAATTTAAATTTTTTTTTTCCTTTTTATAGAATGATAATGATAGTGTAAGGGTTGTTCAGGTGGTGGTGGTTTCTAGTAGTAAATAGCATCAGTTAATACAAACCTGATAAAGCTTGTTCAGGTTTTTGTGTGACCTTAAAGACTTGTTCCACAGCAATCATAAAAAAGTGGTGCATTACTTAGCTCTTTAAGCTGCCATTATGGTATATTTTTCTCTTCATGATCTGTTCATGTCTAAAACATTTCTGAATTACCCGATTGTATTGTGCTAAAATCTACCAAAGGTGCAATTTGCTCTCAAGGAAGTGACTGTAATGACACAAAATTTTGCCTCATTGTGATGGTGATAAAGGAGAAGGTGTACCTGGAAATAGAGAACTGAATTCTGACCTCTATATCCCATGTTCATGTTTAGTTTTGCTCATTAGAAATGAGATCACCTGTCCATCAGTAGGTATTCAGCTGTGGATGGACAAGGCCTCCACAGCTGAAGATACTGTGATAATCATTACACTTGCATATGTGTTCACAGGGCAGATCAGAGAGAGAGGTCTAAACCAGGAAATAAGGCCATATCACTCTTTAGGAGAAACAGTATTTTGGTCATAATGTTAACTTTGTCAGGTTTGATAGTCGGGTATCTTTCTAGTCTACCTGGGTCAGGTCCATGCTGTGGAGAGGTATCCCAGGAACTTATTTGCCTCTGTGTTCTCATTGTCACTGTAGGTCAATGGAATTTCTTTACAGAGAAAGCCCACAAGATCAAGCCTAAACTCATCCCATTTGTAGGAAAATTGTTCCTGTCTGTAGAACCTAATTTTGCCCACTCCAGACCTCACTGAGCATATTGAGAAGAATGAGGCTTGATTTTATACAGATAGAGCAAGTATTTGTTTTCACACACAACTTAGCAATTAGTGACAGAAGGTACATAAACAATGAAAATGTTCTTATTACATGCTAGTTAAATAGACATTTGAGAATAGAAGTGCAGCCACTCTGCTGGCTGATACAGTGATGGCAGGAATGTCCCATGCTTTAGGATAATTGCTTTAATTGAAACAGGTGTGCCACAGTGCTGCAGCAATTTAGCTTCTTCGTGATCTCATTCTAAAGTTTACAAGCAGCCTTTTATAATTTTCATTTCCATTAGTGGAACATCTCTGAGAAGCAACATGACTTACTTGTAAACATTTTCCATTATCTGCAAGTAGTTCTAAAGTGCTTTCTGCTGTCCTTCCTGCGATGAATCCATTTTGGCTTGCTTCAGGGGATTTGCCTTGCAGAATTCCAGCAACCAAGAGCTAGGAGATGCATTTTGAGATACCTTTACTGGATGTGTGTCAGGTGCGCTGGCTGGGAAAATGAATGCCTTCTGGATGGGTGAGGGGCAGTTCATTATGCTAAGGCCACTGATTAGTGCTGAATTAAATGTTCTCATTCTGTTTCCAAATGTTAAATTGCAGGGGCTGTTTGAAGTGCTAGTGAAACTTTTTCCATAGTTCCTTATTATATCATTTTAAGTTATCAGGGCAAGCGATATGAAGAGATGATTGGCTGAATCTTTGTGAAAAGATTGCAAAGGGCCCAAGAGACTAAAGGTCTTTCGTTTCTGGGGTCTCATCTGAACTAGTATGTATGCTTGCCATTCTCATCCTACATACAGCCCAAATGGAAATGAATCTTCTTGAGATTAGAAGAAAGGTTTTGCAAATCCCTGAGCAAAGATGGGAGTCTGGGTCTCTTACACTTCATTATGTTTCTCATGCTCCATTTTTTGTCATTGTGTCATGACCCTTGACTGTACCCATAGCTTTATTTTACAGGGTGAAAGGAATGTGGGGGAAACGGAAAGCAGAGGAGATGCCTCAGAGGAGAAACAGACATTTTTTTAAACCCTAGCAGTTTTAAATACCATGGACTTATGTCGCCTTCATCTAGAGAGTCTTGTTTCTGTGGAATAGGAACTCGTGGGAGAATGTTATGCATTCAACTTGGGTGACATTTGGTTTGGACAGTGAATCTAGAATCTTAAGGTACACGATAGTCTAATCAGATGAGTGTGGTTGACTTCTAGTCTTGAATTTCCCTACCTGGGTCTCCTTGCCTGGAAAAAACTTCTGGTTTTGTGGAAGTTTTTAGCATGAGAAGCTACTCGTGGTAATCCTGGAGAGTGTAGTCTGCTATTCACAAAAGAGTTAAAGATGCAATGGGTGCCATTCCTTATTGCTTATGATGCCCCAATTTTCCATCAATAGGTTATCAGACAGCAAGCAAGAACTTCCATTCTGTGCTTTTCCACTTCTCCTTTGAGATATCCAGCAACTGTACTTATTTTAACAAATTCTTGTTGATGGACTGTAGCTCATGACATACTGACAGAGTTCATACACTTCTTTCTCAAATGGCTTTCCTTTTAAGACTGCCATATAAAAAAAGACCAACAAAAACAACCAAACCCACAACCTTCCAATCCCCAAGTGAGGACATCTGTGATGGGAAGAAGTAAAAGGAATGAATTTTGTTCTTTCTCTAGCAGTTGGTCCTCTCCTTTCTCAACACGATGTTTGAGAACAATTTGAAAGGGAGGTTTCTTCACGCAGATATCAAAAGCTAATGTGATTGAGGCAAGGATTGTGAACAGACTTGGATTACTTTTTTGTTAGGGTTGACTGTGGCAAGCTTGTGTGGTTACAGGAATTCCTGGGCAGCTGAGTGAACAACAGGGAATGACTTTGTTGTGCTCCAATACCTTTACTGGAACAGGCTGTGGATGACCCTGAGAAATACGGTGATCCATCTTTCAGTTAAAACTTCAGTAAACATTGGTGTTCAAGTGTCGCTTTCTTTTTTTTTTTACCAAAGCATCCTTAAGGCAGTGGGACTGTAGAGCCAATTTTTAAACCCTAGCCTAGTTGAAATCAGCCTTATTTAAGTAAAAGTATGTGAATGCTGATTTGTTGGAAAGAACTGCAGTAAAATGAAGATCTCTAGAAGTAAAGCACATCATCTACAAACCCTAAGCCTTTAAAATGGGAATACATTGGAATCTGTGCAGAGGACTTGCTTTTCTGAATCTAGCAGTGTTGTTATCAAAGATTAGTGTTACAAAGTACTTCCTGATCACTTCTAAACACACAGATTTTACAAGATTGCAAGACTTATAAACTGAGGTACCTGTTTAAGAGCAGCCACCAGCCCCTGGTCTTTGATTTGTTTCCTCTGCCTTCCTGATACGTTTAGCGTGTTACAGAGTTCTCACAGTTTCCTTTCACTTTCTTATATACTTGCCTTTTTTTCTCCACACTGTATCTTTTAATAGTTGCTGTAAAAAAATATGTTCCTTTGCATTATGTATGCAAATTCTTGATTCCTGCTTGGTCATGCTAGCCTGCAAAGATGATGTTGTCTTGTTTGGTTCTCCTAAGATTCAGCGAGCCTTTTCAAAGGCGGCTTCAGATGACATGTTTCATGAGGTGTGCTTTTTTGGGCAACCACACACCAGTAACTAGAGAATAGTTTTGCTTGTCAGAAGAACCTTTTCCAATTAAGGATGACTGCATAAATTCTTCTACTGTTTCTCATTGCTGAACTAATAATACATTTTATTTCTACTTTTGAGTTAGTTTCCAAGTAGGAGTAGTTGAAGCGTGGCTTAATTTTGTCAGGATATAATAGTTTCTATTACATTGACTTTCAAGGGAACAAAATTCATCTCAACTTACATTATATTCCAAGTGCAGTAACTTCAAAGAAATAATTAGTGAGAGATGAAAATAATGAAGAGGAAAAAACTCTAGTTGAAAAGTTAAGCATTGTTACTGTGTATTCAATATTGGGTAGCGTTGCATTAAAGCTAGGCTTCAGCTTTTGTTGTTTTGGGTTAAAATGATACTATTTTGAAGGCAGACTTCTGAGTGGGCTTTAATTTTTAAGTAAGCTGCATTCAGGCATCTACATCTTAGTAAAGTTTCTGAAGGCAAAAACATTGTGTAGCAGGAAAAAGCTAAAGGCATATGGAGTAGATTTTAAGATAGGGTACTTTAAATGTAAAGTCAGGCAAGCATTACAAAATAGTGG
>NW_009259032.1:287206-294110 GCF_000687185.1 Egretta garzetta | reverse complement strand
CTAGAATGTAGATCAATGGCAGAAAAAAATACAAGAATATAATTCAAAACAAACCCACGTTTGGTTTCCCGCAGGTGTCTTGAGAGCACTAGCTGCTTTCTTCAAACCAATAAACACTGCACTAAACTGCAGCACAAAATCCCTTGCTCATATGAGTGTCTCCTCAACAGTATGACTCTTCCCTCTGTATCTAGATAGAAAAGACAAGAAATATTAAATTAAATTTTATGAGATGTATCTTGCAGAGCCTTTCTTCCATCAAGTGTGGTGTTAGAGATATTTCACTCCCTTTTCTTATACAAATAAAGCTTTCTCATATATAAAAATCAATATAGTTTAAAAAGAAATGCAGTCGAGCCTTCAATAAACATCTTAAAACCCTTTTCTCATTCGCAGTTAGATAAGATCAAAGCTGCAGACTTAGGTGCAGATATACCATATGGAAATAGAATTATTTGATCTTCTTTTATCATTTCAATGTAACTTCTTCACTTTTATCTTTAGAATTTCTTGAGTACTCAAGCCTTGCACTGTCCATTTGCACAGGGATGAACTTTATACCTTATGTATATTTTTATTATGATTATTATATAATGTCAGCTGTTTAAGAATATTTCTACTGAAGGACTTACTCCTCCACGCCCATCACACAGGGAGCTCTTCAACTGTGCCTGAATTGTTCGGTCCAGCAGTTCTTTCCTGCTCTGGGATATGGGAATGCCTTTTGGGTGCTTCCAGTCTGCACAGGGGTGAGGTGCAGTTGTGTACCATTCCTCACCAGTGCTCTCCTACATGGAGAGCAAACTTAGGCTTTTGGCCAAATGGGTGCTGTGGAAGACAGCAGCAGATACCTCTTCTGCACAATCAGGACACCAAGATTCTGTGAAGCTATAAAGGAATGTTTTTACTTTTCAACTTAAACATGCTTTTTTACTCCTCCCTGCAATTCAACTTAGCTATGTCCTTATCCAAGTTCATCATAATAGAAGGAAACACAGCTGAGCATGAACTTAAAATGAGACCTTTTAACTTAAAGACTGAATGAATTTTCTGTGCATATCGGAGGTAATCTCAAGTGAGATTCTTACCATACACTGTATCAAGGAACTCCTTCCCTGTATACAGTTTTGGGTTCCTCGAAAAATATTTTGAAAAGGCAGGAGAGTTCACAGAAGTGCAGAAAGAATGGTAGGATTTCTACAAAGTCTCTCTTGTAGTGGGAAGAGTAGTAATCCCAGTTTACAAACTAACGAAGGCAAGGCTAAGAGTCACTTCATGAGGGTCTGAAGACCTTAGGGGACAGTTTTCTGAGAGCAGATACTTTAAACTTGCAGAAATAGCTAAAATTATATTCTGTGGCTGGAATTTGAAAGGAAGCAAATTCAAACAAAGTACAAAGAGTGAATTCTTAAATCTTTATGGATTAAGCATCCTCTTTAAATCTGTGTTTTTAAAGGACCAGTATAGTGCTTTTAGTAAATAGAAACTGAAAATAGAAGGTGATTGGTGATTCCATTTCCTGTAATACGAAAAGGTGGGGTCAGACTGGAAGAGCTTCTGGCCTTACAGCTCTGTTAATACAATTTCTTCCTTTGACACTGTGCAGCAAGCTTCATAGCTTTTTGTTTCTACTTCTTTTGTATGAGAGTTATGGAAAATCAAATGAGATTCTGAAAACAAGTAGCATTGCAGCATCACAGCAAGTAGGTTTCCTACACTACTATTTACTTTTACAATTAAACTTCAGCATTTCAGCACAAACAGGCATTTTTCAGAATGCTTTTACCATTGAAAATATAGCAGTTACCTTTCCAAATACATTTTGACAAATATTATCCTGCTCTAATGTATTGGTCAGGGTCACTCATCTTGAAATACCATCACCCACTACCATGTTGAGCAGGGCCCTATATGATTTCGTATGACAGAAAAGTTTTTGAAAGGATGAGTATTCAGAAATGGCAGCTATCCTCCAAGCAGTTTAGAGACATCCAATGAACTCAAGAGACTAAGCTGTAGTGTCCCTTTTCTACAAGTTTCAGTCAGCCTTCATCTGGATAAGCTTTGTTTGAAGTATCTCCTGAGTAAAGAAAAAATGGACAAATTTTAGAAATAATTTCTTCTAAAAAGAAGGGAAGCCCAATAAGTAAAGCAGTAATCCTGGACTGGAAACCTAGGTTCAGTTTCTTCTTTTGCACAAGGACTTCTGAGGGGTCCTTGGGAAGTAAGTTTTTTAATCTCCTTAGCTACATCTGCACTGTGCTTCCAACAGTGCATCCCACTATGCAGATCCATTGTGTGCCCAAGAAGCATTTTAACTCTGTGCATGCCTACCATTTCCATATCTCTTGATATTCACAAAGCAGCAGCCTAGATACTCACCTGCAAAGAAGCTCTGGTGCGCTGCAGACAAGTGCCAGGCAGGTTGCCTGATCATCAGGAACCTGGGAGACACAGTGGGGTTCAATGGAGGTAAAGTGCAGCAGCTCTATCTATTCCTGAGTCTTACTGTTCCTCCACAGGGCTGTGATTGTGAACTACTCCAGCGGCATTAAGCTACCCTGGCATTTTAATGTATATTGTATTGGTCAGCAAATCACAGGGGGTTTTACGGCTTCACAGAGTTAGAAAATGGTTGACGTTGGAAGGGACATCTGGAGGCCATATTGTACAACCACCCTGCTCAGGCAGGGCCACCTAGAACCAGGACCATGTTCAGGCACCCTTTGGGTAGCTCCAAGGAGGGAGATTATACAACCTCCCTGGGCAACCTGTGCCAGTGCTCGCAGTAAAAAACATGCTTCCTGATGGTCAGAGGGAGCTTCCTGTACTTCAGATTGCACCTGTTGCCTCTGTTTCATACTGTCACTCTAGTAACACTGTGGAAGAATATTAGTCTTCTTACAAGCACCATGTTTTACATCTTAAAGGGAAAACAGAACCAAAACCATTTAGTTGTAGATTTATTTTTGTCAGGTTCATAAGTAATTTCGTTAGAATAAGGACAGTAAAGAAAGATCACTAATGACTATCCTAATACCATGCTGCCAAAATATCCTAAACATGCCAATCCTGTTACTAATGAAGTCAGATCATGTCTAATGTTCAAGTATATATTTTTTACTTCTGCCATTAAAAGCTAACTATTGCGTTTTTAATAGTATCACCTATTTGTCAAGAATCAAGGAGTAAGCAGAATGTGTGAATGCACTCTGCTTTCTAAACTGCAATTTCAGTATTATTCTGAAATGCTAGCTGAAGCTATTCTTAACATAAAATATTCTGAGCTATTTTACCAGTATTTCTGTGGATGATCTTTCTGCGTTGGTCTAGGAATAAGCAGATGGTTGTCGTTTCAAGGTGACAACCTGTTCTGTTTCTTCAGCACCTTAAGTTTTTAAGGGGGGGGGAAACTAATGATCTGTCTTATGATACTTATAATGGCTTAATAATGCATTTGAAATTTTTTTTTTGTTTTCTTCTCTCTAGAAAATACAAAGGATATTCTCGTGATATATGAACAAGAAGCAGAAGAGTGGGCTCTGTATTTAAAATCTCTGTTTGGACACATAGTGAACGAAGGAGGAATCTTACTCTACAATCTAGAAACTTCGTCTTTCAAGCGCCAGCAGCTATTCTCTTTACCCTGTTATAAATGTAAACTTCTGATACTATCGTGTGGACTTCTTAACTGCCTGAATCGAAAGAGAAGTTATTTTCTGGAGCAAGTTCTAAAACCTCCGGACACTGTGGTGATTCTGCTTTGTGGGGTGGAGAATTCAGAGATTCTTTATGAGATACTGGCCTTAGGTGGAGGCAGCAAAGAGATTTCCACTGATCAAGAACCTGAGGAGTATCTTTCTGTTGTTACTGGAATTATTCGACCAGGTAATCTAAAAATGAAAACTTTGTATGATTATTAAAAGAGTTTTCTTAGCTCTATTAATACCATTTGAAAGTGGAAAAAAAAGTGATAATTCAGATTTTCTGGAGAAATTATCTCTCTTCAGCTTGGTCCAACAGTTTTAGTTTGATGATGCATTTGTCATTGAAGTGTGCTGAAACTGTTGTACTCTTAGTCCAGCTTCATTTTCACAGGGAAGCAGCTTTGGAAAGTCTAAAAGCTGCCACTGGCATGTGTGAATCTACCATCACTACTTCATGGTGAGATTGAAGAGCTGACATGCACTTGTTTCTCCGTTTCCTGAGTTTACAAATATCAGAAACTGTACAAAACTATGGGTTTATGTTTCATCTCTTTCAAAATGCCTTAATGTGACAGTGTATGTGTATATCTCTTTAGATAAATCTGACAGAGTGAAAAATAATTACTGAGTAAGACCCAGTTTCATGGATGACATAATTTCCTATGTGACACGGAGAAGCTGTAAGAGCAAAAGGTCCCTTCCCATTTTACCAACCCAAGTAGCAAGACTGTGCTGGAAGGACTGAAACCATCCATTTTGTATGTGTTTGCACATCCATGGAAACAACAAAAAAGCATTAATGTAAAAATTAGCACTTCTGGAATGTAAGAAAAACCCCTCTCCTGAGGGTGAGAGGTACTGAAATGGCAAAGTCTATACACATGGTTTAGTTTAACCCAAAGTTTAACTTTACCAGGCTGCAGAAATGAAACCAAGAAATAGCTTTAGAAAGACAGATACATGGGCCACTTTGGAAAGGTGATATAAGTTGTACACATATCTCAGGTAGATGGCTGTGTGTTTTCCTTTGAGACCATATTTACTACTGCTTCTTTGTAGTCTGTAGGTCTCTTACCTCCTCTCGGCTCTTGCTATTTTTCGTGATTTTGTCTATTAAGCAGAACATAGTGCTTCTGTCTTTGTTACCTGCAAGGTACCATTTTACTAGCATGGGAGTTTGTGCTTGAGAAACACATCCTGCAGTTCAGGAGTTTTACTCAGAAGTTAACTTTTGAGTTTTGGATGCAGATGAACAACTAAGAATATTCTTTCGAACACAGGGGTAGAGAGACCCCAGCTTAGTCAGAGTGACCTAGCTGGGTGTCCCTGCTGCCTTGTGCTTGAGCAGATAAGCTTAAGCATACTGTAATGCTTTCGAACCTGCCCAGAATGTGTCAACACACAGGCTGGCTATATCAGATCAGAGCTTTCAAAACTAAGTTTTAGACTCCTCCTTCCCAACCATCTCTTGTTCTGACATTTCTTGCTGTTCAGTATTTGTTAACCTTTTCCTCGATATATCTTTTTCTAAGCGTCTCTCAGACTTAAGTTTTGAGACTACAGTTGCCTGGTTTCATTTCAGGAGGTAATGTTTGCAACTTCTGACTGTCTGATGCATAGTTTCAGATTGAAGTTCCTTGACAGCTTTTTAGTGGAATGAAAACAGTGGGTCTATGCTGTGTATTTGTGTGTATATAGGAAGGAACTGGGCGCAGAGACAGTCAGTTGACTCATGCACAGGAAATTGCAAACTCTTCTGCAAAGATAAACGGTTTCCTAGAATACAGATGATGGTTCTTTGCTTAGGTCTGTGCATTCACAAAAATATCTATTGCATGTTTCCTTGGCATTTTACTTACATTGTAATGTCAGGTGACTAATAGGTGCTCAAATGATCTTTTCTTTGGCAATGGTCAATATCAGCAACTTCAGAGATGAGTATAAAGCTGAATTAATGAAAAGTTGTTGAAGGCCTCAGCCTCAGAGCGTACATCTTTACCAGGGATGCATAGACTGTGGCTGGGATCAGTCAAGTTCAGTTGACTGAACTAGATCCAGGACTGGTAGTAGTGTTGCTGCCTTGATGCTTCAGTGTGGAAGCCCTCCTCCATACACATAGCTGAGGACTGCTCTGGCCCTGGTTTGGTTGGGGGTTTTTTTTGTGTACTGGTGTGCCCTGTCCATCAGGCAGGACAGCTCAGATCAGTGCTTGCTAGGAGACTTCTGTACTGTGCTCTGTTGCACAGTGAAATTATTCCAAGTGTGAGATTTGCCATCACCCGAGTGTTGATTTAGGGTCTGATAAATGAAGGTGTGCATGTCTTATCATTATTTACCTTTGCTTAAAGATAATGGTGATTGTTTGCAGTGTCTGTATTTATGATACTCTTTTGCAGAGTCCTGTTAAGTTCTTAGCGTTTGAGGTATCTGTGGCAGGGATTTTGACAGGTTACACATCTGGGAAAAAGATTTTTTCCTTGTATTTAAAATGGCTTGCTAAGGGGTTTGTTAAGTATACTTCTTTTATTTTTTCCTTTGGAATAATTCTTCTATGCCTTCCTTCACGACTATGCACTCAACAAGATTTCCCACCTCTCTTCATATGGTTCATCATCTTTGGTCACTTTTAATAGTTTTCAGTGCTTATCCTTTGTCCCTTATATTTCTGCTTTTGGAAATAGTGATAAAAACACTTCTGTTCATGTTCTTCATGCTTTTCTATTCCCTTTTTTTTTTTCCCTAAACTGTTCATTGCTGTTAACTTGTTCCTCCATGCGTTTGTACCTTCTTGTCTCCTCAGTCTTAACAAGAGCTGTCACTCTACTGAAGTCTAAAAATTTAGTCATGTGCTTTCGTTACAATGATTACATGGCACCACACTGTTGTGCCACCGCAACTAAGTTCTGTTGATCCTTTAGGGTAGTGGGCCATTGCAATCCTAGGTCTAATTGATGCCAGGGTTCAGGAGTGGCTTATGGGTAGTTAGAACAACTGAAGATGGATGCTAAATCAGGTTGTTACCTCACAGTCCTGTTAAGAGTGTTAATAACGGCGTAGCTTAGGTGCCAGTAATCACCACCCTTCCACTATAGCTTTCTCCATACTCTGCAAAGTTCCTAGGCAAGGTAGGTTCTCTGCTGTCTGTTCTCCCCTAGATGCTATTCTCTTTGCACTGTCTTTACAGTTTGATATGGAAA
>NW_009259032.1:286639-287185 GCF_000687185.1 Egretta garzetta | reverse complement strand
CCCTGCTCTCCCCCCCACCCCCACCCCCAATTATTTTGCCAAAACCTTTTGCCTACCAGATGGTGCCAGTTTTGCCTTGTTGGAGCAGGTAGAGCTCTTTATCTGTTAAAACTTCCTTCTACCTCTACAGTAGTATATATGCTATAAATCCTACACAAAAACCAATACTAATTAAAATGATCACTAAAACTAAAGAAAATGGAAGATGCAGGGGGGGTTGTACCCAGCAGAGAGCTTGTTTGCCCTATAGTGTGATTCAAACACAAAATCTGAAGGGTTTGTCATTCCTGTTTGAACATGTTCTTGGAGGAGTAAAGGGAGAACTGAGACATGGAAGCTGGCCTTTATAACATATGTTTCCTGGATGGTGACAGATTTTGTTATATTCACCTTATGCATGAAGAGGAACACAAATGATTTTGTTGTCGTCAAAAGATTCCTTTAGCAGGACTTGTTCACAAAATACTTCACTGTTTGAAATTGCTACATTCAGATTTAGAGTTGGTTTTGAATTTTGTGTAAGGGCCTGTTGTCGTAAAAAGATAA
>NW_009259032.1:286376-286613 GCF_000687185.1 Egretta garzetta | reverse complement strand
CAGAAAATTTATTATTCTATGTTAACATCTAAGATGACCCAGCGTGACTCTCAAATTCTGACTTTTCTTTGACAGTTTTCTCTAATATTGCTGAAAGTAGAATCGGGAGACACATTTTGTTTACATCTGTCTTTTCCTTTCCCTTTTTATTTCTACAGCTTCTTCTTGGTCTGCTGAACTGTGTACCCCTTTTTATATTAAATGGACATACTTTTGATATATTAATTCAGTACCCTG
>NW_009259032.1:271364-286366 GCF_000687185.1 Egretta garzetta | reverse complement strand
TATCTTAGGCACAGCTGGGGTTTTTTTTAGCCCTGAAACGTTTCCACTTCACATTCAGGCTAGCATATGTTTAAGCAGAGGATTTGTAGCTATTGGTAGATATTTGCAGCTGGAGGTGGTTACTTAGATCTTTAAAGGTCCTGAATAATTATTTGTGCCTCAGTATTGATGAAAAAAGAGAACAAGTCTTATCTAATACAAATAATTTTCTGTGACACTGTTTCTGAAGTGTGCTGACACTTCATGAGACTTTTTGGTGGAACTTCCAGTACAACTCAGGAGTTGTGAGTATCCATTAGTCTGCTTGCTGGTTTATTATGTTTCATTGTTTACAGCTCAACAAAACAACTCTTGTCACTTCCACTTCCAGCCTTTTCTCTAAACAGTGGTATCTTCTTTTTTTTGCCAAAATATTAAGATAATTTACTTCTATAAAATGTGATAGTTAAGAACCGCTCAACTAACCTCCACGTATCCATTCATGATCTGCTATTTACTGAAAAGTGAGAAGAGGTGCATAAAGTAACAACCAGACTAGAAGACTGTATTCACAGTCTTGGACAGCCCAGGAAAGAATCTCAGAAATTCTGAGCATGTAACTTTTACCTGAGACAGCAATATGCTGTTAATTTCTGATTGTTACCTAAAAAGTTTTCAGTGTACCTGCACACAATTTTAATCACCAAGAGTGATGTTAGGAAAACTACTTTTGCAACTGCTAGTAAAGTATAGATCTGGAATAATGAAATACTAGCATTGGGTACTTGTCTCTAATACGTAAATGTAGGACAAACAGGCTGGGAGCTTAAAATAGGGCTTAACACATGCAAATCTTCAGCCTGCTTCAAATATGGGGCTAATTTCCATTGCGCAGGTCACAGAAAAGAAAAATAAATCACCATATTTTTATCATAAGCTTTTATGGAATCTGTCTCCTGTTTCATTTCTAGTACAGTGGCATAGATTTTATTGGAATTGTACCAGGGATTTGGGTATAATGTTGAATACTGAAGTAATACTTCATATTTTGAATCGGCTGCTTTGCTCATTTCTCTGTAAAATCCTCTTCACATTGGTCCTCAAATACAAGTAACCAGTGGTGATGGATTTTCTTAGGCTGTCAGAAAGACTTCTGCTGATGAGCTAAACCCCTTAATTTAACTGGGAATTTACCATTGTCTTGAATGGGTGAATGTTTCAACTAGGTTTTGACACCAACTTGGAGTCTGTGAAGGTACGAAGTTAAAGTGCTAACAAGAAGCAAAGCTAAAGAGGAAGCAAAATCACTACAATTTTTTCGTTGGTTTGTTAATACTGAATACAACACGGTTTTGTGTGTGTGTGTGAACTAAAGTCTTGGTTGTGAAGATTTCTCACATAGACATACAAGATGGACTAAATAGAGGGAAGTAGGTAGGTGGTTCTGGCCTCGTTCACTGCCAGGGGAAGTTGCAGTAGATGAGACCACACGGTTGTGTTTCCCTTTCCTCCTTCCCTAATGTATTTACATTCAGACAATGTATACCACTGTTGATGCTTTAAGGCAGTGAGGTCATCTGATTATTGAGGAGCATGTCAAAAGCCAATTAAGCATTTTTATTAAAAACAATCTGCATGAATTTATTGTAAGCAGAAGTGCAGAAGGGGAATTTTGTTAGCTGAAGTACATTTTGTCCTGCCAATGAGTCTTTGAACTGCTCTGCAGGGACTGCTGCTAAGATTATCAGATTAATAAATCTTCCTGAGATGTTGTGTTGCTTCATCTCCACACAGAATGATTGCTGGGATGCCAGTGCAGTGATGGGGATTTGTAATGGGGATGACTGTCAACAAAAAACTGTGGTTAGTGCCACTAACTTGTTCCATCCGGCGCATGATCCTGGCTGTTTCAAACCAGAAGAGAAACTGAAGTGGCAACCTGGAGGTGGCAAGGATGTCGAGACTGCCATCCCCTGCTGCTTGAACTGAGTTGTTTGTTTGTTCTTCTCTTATTTCTGCAAAATTCAGAAAATACTTCGTTATTTAATCAGGTTTCTTAGCAGCTCACGTTTCCATCTGTCTAGCCAGTCATGGTGACCCATACCCTTGGATTCTGAAGTATGCATTGCGTATGTGATGTTTTTTCCTCTTATTTTTGACACTAATTGGATGAGAACTGCTTACACCTGAAGAAGTGAATGCATTGACATCTTAAGTGAATGTTTTTTAACAGTGTTTAGGACAAGATCATAAAAAGTTTTATTAATAATCAAAGTCAAATGACTAGAACATAAGCATTACTGCAACAGCATGTACTAATTCAAATTAGCATACTGTGATTTTACTGTTTATTTAGGTTATAATATTTTTATTTTTAAAATGAATTAATGGGTTTATCATCATTAGTCTGCTCTTTCCAAGTTGCAAGTGGACACCATCTAAATTTATGTCTTGTTTATGGCACAACAGTCATCAGTCAGTGTTTAGTTGCAGTTGTGAGGCTATTTCTAAAGCTTACAAATAATTTAAATGTAAGACTTCCAGCAGGTATTTTGCAGCTAGAACTGTAAAATGGCTGTGTGAATCTGTAGTCTTACATGTCCTTCATATAATGTATTATTGACTCTCATTGGGTTTTGCACCGTGGTTACCAATCACAATTATTGGAAAGTTATTATTGAAAAGCGTCTAGAGAAGTTCTCTGGAAATGAATTCTTTTTATGGTTTTTTTGGCACGAAAGTGATGTTAAAACAAAATTTCCATTTGTAATTTCACCATGATGTGTTTCTGTTAAGTAAGCGTCAGCTTCTTGGAAATAGGATAAAATAAGGGTCGTGTTGTTTCCAGATTAAAAAAAATTGTAACACCTATCCCTGAAAAAATGAAGCATAGCACCTATTTAGGTTCATACTGGGAAAAAAAAAAATCAGTATTAGGATAGCAAAAAAACAACTTTTTTTTTTTTTAAATATAGATTCAGTTGTTGTTCTTGGTAGGGTCTCTTGGTACTTACTTAAATGGCTATGAGGACAGAACTTGGTCCAGAAGCTGTTATTACAGTTACAAAGATAGGTGTTCAAAAGTGAAAAAGTTACAGGTACAAAGTAGCCCCTTAAATTTTAGTTAGGATCCTTGATCATAGCATTGATCACCTTTAATTATGTAAGTGCATTCTTCCCTGTCCTGCCAAGAACCTGCCCGCATTAGTACACAGGATAAATAGTGCTCAGTTAATTAGCAGTTATTTGATACTTTGTTTTGTGTTTGAGTTTGTGGTTACATTATTTATGTATTGAATGCTATTCAAATCCTGTTGAGAAAACAGAATTATTAATTTCCTAATGTGCTCTTCTGTAGATCTCCTTTCTGTACTGAGTGCTCTCCAACCATTATTTTATTTTATTATCATTTAACTTACTAGTATTTAGAAAGATTAGGGTGAAGCGTTTCTTCCACTTCTGAGACCACTTTAAGACATTACTTTTCATAACACAGTACTTTTTACGTGCATATTCGAACTCCCTTTAATTTCAGGTGCATTTGTGACTGCTCAGATGTCTGCAGGTCAGATGTAAGGTCATTTGCAGAAAGTGCAATACAAAACTAATGAGCACTGCTGAAAAACATGTTTTATAAGCCTTCTAGCTTTTTGCCTCAAAACATCAGGATCGGAACCTGAAATTACCTAAGTTCTCTAGAGCAGCAATCAGCTAATATCACTGTCCTTTCTCTCACTGGAATCCTCTTCTCATTCACTGGAGTCTTGAGTAACTGAAGTACAAGAGTAACTGAATCGGAATACAGCAAGCAACACCTTCTTTAAGTACAAAACCACAAGTCAGTGCCAGAGTAGGTCTAACTTGTGCACTGTACACAGTACAGATAAATTTAAAAGAAATAATCAACAATATACTACAAAGCAGAAAGACTGCTTTTGAATGTTTGGATTTGTGCAACCTTAATAAAGTCATTGTAAAGCAATCACTTTCCCAGGCTCGTCTCCTCATCCTAGCCTTGGCGTCTTTACCCAGTGACTTTTACTTTTCAGTCTTGGTCCCTTGTAGTAATATTAGTTATTCATTTCTGGAGAACCCAGTAATATACATGGGATCCTGATCAGGATCCCACAGATGCTGTACAACTGTTAGCTGGATCTCACAATATGGAGCTCAAGCAGGCCTTATATCTCTTATGCCAATATTGCCTCAGATGATAACTTGATCCAGCATAAAGAAAGAGTGGCATACTGTATAACACAGCAGAAAGTCTTCTGGTAGTTATTAAGCCATCACAATTTTTCAACAAATTGGAACTGACAGAGTTTTTTAATATTTGACCACTATTTACATAATGAAGCCATTGCTTTTTTGACCTAATACTAGGAACTCTGTAGCCAGATTGATTGTATTATCAAACATAGCCCTGAACAGTTGTCTTGTCTTCCAAACCCCAATGCCTGCATCCATTTTCTATTTCTCACTTTCCTGCCCATGATTCTATTCTCTTTCCTTTTGCCTAACTCTTCTTCAGTTGTTTGCTATATTGACTTTCAGGGAAACTTCTCTTCTTCCTCAAGCCTGCATTTCTTACCTGCTGTAGTAAATTGAAAAGATCAGTCACAGCGATGTTTACTGAAAAGGGACAAATATAATTCCATCTAAAGATCTCTCTAAGCTCGTTCCTCTCCCCTAGCCCTTGGATTTTTTTTTTCTTTCTGCAGAACTGTAGCTTTACAATAGCTTTATCTTACATCTAAAATAACATACAGAATTTCACCTAAAAGAAGAGAGTGGAAATTGGTGTCATGGTATTTCCTTATTTTTCTGAAGTTTTAGGTTGCTTGTCCCTTTGTTTTCTTAACTGCCAATTTTTTCTTTTCTTTTTTTTTCCAGCTTGATTTCTATGCTAAGATCTCCCTTAGAGCAAAGTAAACATTCTGTGAAACAATCAAGTAGGATAGCGATGATCACTGTCATCAGAGTTGATAACCAGTTAAACATATTTCCAAGTAGATACCATTAAAGAATTATTCTTTTTTCCTAGGTAAGCCACAGAATGAAAATCCTGGAGACTCTTTGTCTTACGTCTATGAAACAGTTCTTGCAGACGGTGAGTTGAATTCCCCTTGCATTTACTTGAATAGCCCGTACTCTTCAGAAAATTATATTTGCTTTCTTACATCTTGTCAGACATGAAAGGCAATAAACTAACCTTACTATAGCATACAGTTGCGTCAAGGCACGTGCCTTGTTCTCGAACATCCACCCACACATCTATACCCACGCATTCTTGTGAGGAGTGTGAAAAGGGGAGCAGATTCAACAAGGATGTTTCTTTTTTCCTTTGATTTCAGAGTACAGAAAAAGGAAGAAAAAGTTCAGAGCTTTCCTTTTCTGTTCCCAGCATGAGGAGTTTTTCTTGTAGTAAAGAGCGAGCTGATTTGAAACATCAGAGACCTTAGTCCCACTTGCATTACACTTGCAGCATCATTCATTGGTAGCCAGTGGTTGGGAGAAGCCCTGCATCACGACTTCAGCACCTGTTAACATTTGCTGTTCTGGTTTATTTATATTTGTGAAAGCCCATAAAGAGTCTTAGGAGAGAAAACAGACTGGCAAAATCACCACTTGCTTTTAGTAAAGAGCTACATAACATGTTTACTATCCCCAGTTCTTACTTAAACAACTTTATTTCTGGGTTGACACTATTGTGAAGTGATTGCCTTAACAGCACCAGGATGCTGACTGGTGGAAAAGGATAAGTAAGTTATTTTGGAATTCCTGGCATAGCCATTCTGTGCTGCTGGACTCTGAGGTTACTGGCTCTGTGGGTCTGTTTTGCTGGTGAGGTGTAAGGGCAGAAAGATGCTGCAAGCTCACTGGCTCTTCCTTACTAGCACAAATTCAATATACATGTCGGTGATGTATGGAGTTTAGAATTTTAGCTTCTTTGGTTAATTTCAAGACACAAGCATCAACCTGTGTACTTTTAATACTCCAGTCATTCCTGCTTACTTTGATTTTGTTCACAGTGCAGAACAGTCTTGGAGCACGTGGGCTGGATTCCTTTCAGATAAAACTAAAATGGAAAGTGCACTCAGGGAGCTCACTGGGTGCACTTCAGACACTAAAAGGTGTGCATTGTACAGGTCCAGACCAGAACAAGTTGGAAATAAGCCCCTTTGAAATGTGTATAGTGTGGAAGGGAGTATTTAGCACCAACCATTTCTTTCTACTAAATATTCTCCTATTAGTCCCCCCTTCTTTCTGATAGGAACTGTTCATGGCATCTTGGGTGTACTGATGTGATCTCAAGCAGAAAGTTGCCATAAAGCTGCACTGTTTTGTGCCTACAGATGTATTGTCAAGGTTTCAAAACATGTCTGTCTTGGTCCTGTGTTGAATGTGCCATGGGTCAGTGCATTGAAAAAGTTTGTTGGTATAAAGAAGGCTTTTTGTCATTACTGGCTTCTCATCCAGGTGCTTGAGAAGCTGGCATCACTGTTCCTCTCTTTTGTGATCATGTTGTCCAAAAAATGAGACAGTAAAAGAGAGAATGGTCAGAGAAAGCAGAGAATCCCAGGAAAAGAAAGGACTGGGGAGATGTCCCTCCAAGCTACTCCTGCTTTAAGCCCTGACTCTTTTTTTATGAATCCTTTTCTGCTTTTATATGGGGACTTGAAGAGCACCTTTAAGCCTAAGTTTCCCATCAGCTGAATAGTTGATGTTGTAATAAAGTGAATTGAGGATTTTCCAGCTAAGAAGGTCTTGCATTAAAAGCAAAAATTTCACTTGAAATCTTTGCTGAAGTTGCCTGGACCACAGTTCTCAGTCAGCTTTTGGCAGTCATCTTGATAGCACTCATTGTATGTAGTCTCTGATGGTTAATGATATCTAGTTATTGCTAAGAAGACCAAAGAGATTCTCAATTGCTGTGGTGAGTGAAAGGGCTAGCTAGAAAAGATGGATTCTTAATAACTGTATCCTGTATGTGAAGTTAAGACTGACTCCCGAGTAAGGAAATACACGATCCACATTTCTTCTGTGGTGGTGCAACACCGCTGCAGAACTTTGGAGCCCAAGTGGTGAGATGATTGCAGTTTCCAAAATTCAGCATGTCAGTCTTTATGAAGCCAAGAAAGGTAAGATGGCAGCTGCAAATGAGCCAGTGTTTGTGCCCTGCAGAAAGTAGATGAATCTTCAGGTAACCAGACAGGGTTTTACTTTGGAGGAATGAAAATGTGAAAAAAGGTTTCCAGGGACTTTCTTCTCTTTGCTTCTTCCTAATATGAAGGAAGTGTATGTAAGACACAAAACAGAAGTGTCAGGAGAAATTATAAACCAAGAAATTATTTTTGCTAGAACCCTATAAATTCACAAAAGAACAGCACTTCATATAAGGTCTTCAGTGGAGGCTGGCATGCTGAAAGCTGGAGTTTCTTTTGAGTATACAGATATTGTACAAAAGAAAGGATAAGCTGAGAGAAGGTGGAATTTAGACTGGAATGAAAGTTGAACAGATCAGAAGGTTAAAGCTAAATGAGAAATCTAAAGCAACAAGGGTGGAAAGATAAGGAAGTGGATGACAGAACATATAAAAAACCAAACCAAAACAAACTATATCCAATAAAGCAAA
This sequence comes from Egretta garzetta, assembly GCF_000687185.1. Lineage (NCBI taxonomy): Eukaryota > Metazoa > Chordata > Aves > Pelecaniformes > Ardeidae > Egretta > Egretta garzetta. The sequence continues at coordinate 278,751 of NW_009259032.1, read as the reverse complement.
GATAGATGGGGAATGAGCAAGCACTAACAATCAATAAGAAGTGATTGACTAAAGTGGATTGTGCAAGGCCTTGAGGGAAAAGGTCAGATAGTACATTGGAAAATGGAAAAACAATATGATCACTGAGATCCTTTGGGGAAATATGAGCTACAAGCAGATGTGAAAACAATTGATTTGCTAGTGAGTAATGGAAAAGATCCAGCTATGGAATGCTAATCACTATGATATGAATGTATGAGGACTCATTCCTGTAGGTGATAACTGACCAAGTCAGCTCTTAGCCATTTACAAGTGTTGTTATGTGCTTACATTGTTTCTGGTTTCTATATAAGAAAAGTAGACTTATTTTTATTACTAGAAAGCTGTATTTTCCCTTGTTCTTTAGGAAATGTTCTGCTCCCCAAAGAATCATTATTTATCATTTGTACTAAGGTTGGAAAAGTGAGGCAATCTTACTAGGATCTGGGTATACAGCCCTGTAGCCACTCAGGTAAAATGTGAATACCGTATTGTGCAATTGGCACAATTAATTATTTTACCTGCAAAGTAGAGCTAACCTCAGATTTAGATACCCATTACGTGATACTCAGCTTCAGAAAAGGCAGTTCCCCTTCTGTGAAACAGCTTTGTCTTTTTTTAACATTTGCCATTAAGGCTTGTATCCTAGCACTAATTAACTGAACCAATTAGGGATGGGCAAGCAGTGCACAAAAAGATGATTTTAAAGTGCAATAGCTGTCTGCCTATTGCGTTTAACAGAAGACATCTTTTGGTCTTGCTCAGAGGTCTCATCAAAATAACATATATGTGCATACCTGTATTCTTTACCAAACTAAACTGGAGAAAGGGCAGCACTGTGTAACAAAATAGAAGGCATCGCTTCTGCAGGTAAAGAAGAGCTATCAGAGACCTCAACTATGCTATTCTTTCCTATAGTGCTATCTGAAATCCTATTTTAGTTCAATGTGCCTGTTCTGGAGTCTAGGTATTGGATTAAAGGACAGTGTCTTATAAGATAAAGACTTCAGATTGCTTTCCTATTCATAACCCTAACAAAAGGAAAATAATCAGGAGTTAGAAAACAAGCATGGTTTTCAGATGTGTCTAAAAATATCACTCTTGATTGTGTTCCTGAGAAAGCAGTGTACCTTTTAGCCTGCTTTAAGGGTCAACAGATTTAGCTATTTCAAACCAAAGGTGGGAGTAAATTGCAAAGCAGCCTGTCCCCTAGTGAGTCAGTCTTGCTGACAACTCTCTTTTTTTTTCCTTCTTCAATACCAAATGTGTCTGGCATGAGTCTTTCTGCTGACAGCAGCTGTGGCAGCATGGCATGGGGAGACATGTGGTCTCTCAGAATGACAAGTCCCATGTAATTGAGAGCTGTACAGCTCAAGAACAGCATCATAAATTTCATCTAGGTATTGATAAGAGCCCTGTGCAGGTATTGGAGCTCTGCTGTCATACTCGGACTAAGATTTGGTAAATGACCTGCTACAGTCCAAGCTAGCTTCTGTAACCAGATTGATTTAAGGGATGCTATAACATGGAGTATGTTGTCTTGTGTCAGTAAACGTTTGGATGCTATTAATGATATGTAATCCTGTGCTTTGAGTAGGGCGAAGGCTGAGAAAGCCAGCTACCAGCACCTCTCCCCCTAGACTCTCCCAATGCAGTTGTTACAGGACTTTTCAGTTATGTTGAACTTCCTGACCCTTCTGGCCATGTAATTTTTTGAACTTTGGTGACTGTAAAGAATGTTGTTCATCAAGAGAATAGCTTCAAACATGGCCAAGAGGGGAAAGTTTGGCTACTCGCTGGTAGTTTCTTGAGTGCGATATCTGTAAAAACTTAAACCCCTATTCAGCCTGAAATCTGAGCTTTTGGCCTGCCTGCCAGGTGTGCTTCCCTGACGTACAGCTTCATTTTAGAATGGTCCCTTCTGGCTGTATTCCTTTATATCTATGTAATTCAAAATGTAGCCACGTGCCAGTTCTGTGTCCAAGCACAATGTGCAATTTGTGCCAGGCCAGTTATAAGAGGCTTGAATTGTAGTTTAGAGATAATAGAGCCCCTAGGCAGCTGCAGCTAGCCCCTTTGGAATAATAAGGAAGTTTCAGAACCATTTTATCAGTCAAACAAGTTTTAGAGGTCTGCTTACAACCCTGGATGCATCTGCTATCAGTCCTTTTGTTGTAGTGCTAATTTGAGTCAGCAGCAGGAGGATAAACTGTCTCTGTTGTTGTAACAGCTCGTCTCAGATTTTGGGCAATGTTTGGTGCTGTATAATCCTTCACTGAAACCGAGGTGAGATATGTCTGTGCTGATACCACAGAGAAATGGAACAAAAATGTCAAAGTGTTCTTACTGTGGTAGAACTCCAGTAATTCTGAAGTGGATAGATGGACTCTTTAATAAAACATTAGGCTTTAATAACTGAGAACTGCTGGTGCACGCAGAGGCCCAGACTTCAGTTTGCTTCTCCCTGGAGAAGAGGCAGGATAAAAATATGCAGAATGTAGAAACTGGAAATAACAGGCTTGGGCTCCGTCAACAGTTCTGCTCAGCACCTCAATGACCTCAGGCAGGTAGTTATTATTTCAAACCTAATCAGTGTGCTTAATAGTTCAGAAACTCTTTGGGACAGTCTTACTATGTGTCTAAAGCTCAGCAGAGTGGTCATACTAGTGCTGCTGCTGCAGCTGAAAATCACAGATTTGATTGCAGTAAAAATAATAACATGAATTGATATATAGTGAAAGATAAACTTAGTCCCAGGTGTATGCATCCTAACCAAAGCACTGATTGCTGAGTTTAAGTCAAATCTTTCTTCCAAGCTGCAGACCAGTTAGGAACTAGTTAGTTGTCATAGCCTTAGATTGCCTCTGAATATACAGTTAAAATCATATAAAAGTATATACATAAAGAAACACCTAGAGTTTCGTGCAAGTTATTTCTTAAAGATTATTGATAAATTTGTGGCAAATTGCTTTCTGCTGTTTTGGAATTATTTGAAGGCAGGTTTTTTTGGTTTTACTATCAGATCCAATATGGCTACATATAATAAGACTTTTATATTGTGTTTGGATGCTTTTATGATGACTCCATTAGGCTAAGGTTATATCAGAGTGGTAAATTGTTATGTACAAAAACATACCTGATAATACAAGAACGGGTGAGTATGCATCTTTGCAATCAAATTAGTCTTTGCCTACACATATATAGCAATGCATAAAACAATAGATGGGAGGGGTGGGGGGGTGGTTCCAGGGATTGCTCTGTTATGGGAGAGATATAGATGTGAATGAAAATTGCAGCACCATCGGTTGCTAAGATGACATAAACACCAACTCCAAATAATCAGAAAAGGAAAAACTGTTCTTCATAGCTTTTAAAGGAACTGTCAATTTGATGCTTATTTGCAAGAAAAATTGTTCATCATAAATAAAGTAATAGAAGCATTTTGGAGACATGGGCAAAGTAGGCCAACTCACAGAAAGCTACTGTTTTTGACAGAAAAGCTCAACCATGCAGGAGAAATGGGGACTAAGAATGCTTTTGAGAAAAACAAAGATAACTGTTGATGTATTTGCAAAAGATAAATGACTCAGAATAGAGAGAAACATTATTTAAAGCTTGTTCTATAATGAATGTGTTTATCTTGGTCTGGAATTTATACATGATGGAAAACAAATGAAAGAAATGAAGATTTAAATCAGATGTTTATATGTTTGAGTATGTATTTAATAATTTTTTGTGATTTTTAGAAACCTATCCATTCCTAAGCCCTCTCTCACTATCAGTAAAAGAAAACTTCAGCAGAGCAGAAAAGGGGATTTGCTTTGAAATCATATCTTAGAAAGGGCTTATGGTAAAAATTAATAAATCCCATGTTCGTGCTGAGGGAAAACAGGCTCACTGAATGAAGCTCAGTGTGGTCGTTGTTTTCTGCCTCCATGTTTCTCACAGCCTTTCTCAGGTCATTTATAGAGCAATTATTACAGTTAGAGGCTGTCTTTCAATCCCACTCTGCTGCACTCTCTTCTGAGTGCATACAGCATTTACATTTACTCATACTTTAGGAGGATTAACTTTCATAAATGTTTATGATAAATTTATGGTGGATTGCAGGAAGAATATGATGTGCATAAGACTTTTTTTCCTGATTTTTTTCCACATTACAGAAGGTTACTTTGTGTTTTTTCTGTACGGCTCTTCTTTCATCCACACTTCTGCAGAGCTCTCACACACGTGTTTATGCTTTTGAATTGCAAGGAAGTCACTTATACATGAGCACCTTTTCAGTTAGACCTCACAAAACCCAGTGGGACCACCTCTGCCTTTACCTTGCATTGTGCTGGAGAGTAGTCCTACCATATTACATGGGATGAATCCTGCACTTAAATGATCTGCTGAATTTAGCCTAAGTGCTTTTCCCTGTAATCCCCTTTATTTTAATCTTTGACACTGGAACACCCTGTCTTTTCTTTCATATGGCAAGTTGGCCACATGTGCTTAGTTACTTTTCCATTCCTTGCATTCTGCCTAACCTGATTTGCCCATATTTCTCATCCTCTTCTATGCTGCGTGATGTAGAGATAAATGAGGACCTTTTTTTGTAATGCAGTTTCAGTTCTTCAGCTAGCATTGCTTTAGCAAGACTTGAGGAAGAACTGAAATTTGTAAAGCTAGCAGGCATTTTGCTTTTGTAAAACCAACTAAATTTTGGCTGGGAGATTAATTCCTTGGGTAGCCTTAGAAAACATATAAATCTTTCATAAGTTTATGTTTTCTGCTATTTTTAATACCCCAAATCTGTCACATACATTGTTGACTCAAAACATGTAGCAATTACCAAGTAATCAAAGACAGAGACAATTTATAATCCTCATGTAGACTGCAATAGGGATAGCTAAAGAGTGTATTTGAAAAGTTAGTATTTGGGGGCGGGAGGGAGGTTGGATATGGCATGAAAGTTGTTCAGAAGCCATGGTGAGGCATTAATTGTGGAATCCACACAGGACTAGAGAGGCTTCATTAAAATTTCTCAGTTTATGTGAAGGAATGTGATTTCAAAGTCACTTCATTAATTCAGTTAAACATGTTAAATTGAAAGCAATAACACATTCCAAAAGGTTTTGTGTAAAATATACCAAATTGATGGTGTATTGAAGCTACACGAATTAAGAGAGAACATTGAAGTAAAATTGAAAACATCAGCACTGTGCCCAATTAAGTTAATAACTTACAGTAAATGTGTGTAATATTTTATCATTTAAATATGAACTTACATTTAAGATTAGTCTTTTCAGTGTGACCATCCGCAGTAGATATGTGTCAAAAGTAAGCCAACAGAAGTAACCTGATGGAAATGGAGCATTACCCTCTATAATAGACAATAATTCCCTGTAGGACTGCCCTGAATACTCAAGGGAAGATGATCATAGATTTTCCTTTCTTTTTAGCTTCTAGCTCATAGTGCTGTCTAAGCATCATTAGGTATAGTTAATAATTTCTTATACTTCGATCCTACAAGAAAGGGTCTGGTTTTATTCATCCATTATTTTAATCGTTACTGCTACATTTTAAGAACCTAACAGATAGGTCACCATTATATAAAACATTAAAAGAACACATTCACTAAGCAACAAATAACCTTTAATAAATTCTCTGTCTGATATTCCAGCATTATAATGATGTTCCTTTTATGTTTTTTTAAGCTAATCTTCACCTACAGTTGTAAATTCTTGTTAAATGATCATTTTTCTGAAAGCCTTAGCAACTAGTGGTGCTCCCTAGCCGTTGCTTTCACGTTAAAAGCAAGACTGTAAAGAGGATTCACAGTGAAGATGTCCAAAATAGAAGTGTTCAAAAGACCTTTACATCAGGCAACACCTCTGCCCACATTGAACAAATATTGTCTATACATTGCTCCATTTGTGTTACTAGAATCTCATTACTGTAGTATTAAACCCTTATGAGCTACATTGGTTTCGTTAATGCCACCAAGCCAAGGCTTGCTTAATCTCTGGTGTATTGCTTGTTCAGCATTTACAAAGAACACTTCATGTGATTGCTTCATGTTCCACATTTTAGGACAGATAGTGCGCAACTGCTGGTAGGAATCTGGGTGCTGGAGATGGCGGCTCTAGAGTTTGGTTATTAAATATATAGTAGTGATAATATAGATCCCTGTTATTTTTGGGCCACTGTACATGGCTTTCATTGACTGTCAGGTAGACCTGACATTTAGTGTAATAGGTCTTGCTTGATTGTTTCTAGCGACTAAATTGCTAACCACTTTCACAGTCAGCAGGGGAATCCCTCATTCTCTTAAATACCCAAGTCTTCAATGTAAGAGCCACATTTCTTAATCATTTGTCTAAATTCTAGGGCTGTGCAATCCCAGTACTGACTGGGTTGTAGTCCTGATATTGTTGTTATATGTCACTAGGCATAATAAAAATATTAAAATACAATTAATGTGGGAGGAAAATGTTATCCTAATTTAAACCAACTTGTTAGCACTACCATTGACCTTCTCAGTAGATGAATTATTGTGGACATTAAAAGGTGGAAGTAACTACTGTAATCTTTGATGAGTGCAGACTGTAGAAATAAAGCTGTCACGACCTTCACGTAGATTAGAATGCATCCACACGATCCTTGAAGAATGATCACTGACAGAAAGCTGACATCTGAGAATCCAGTGCCTACCAGATTTGTTATTCAGTCCTTTCATTTTGTCAATCTGATAATGAAATGTTTCTTTTCTTTGCAAGACTCCTTTGCCTAAAGTGGCGGAAAAAATTTCAGAAGCAGCATGTACCTCATATGAGTTATCTTCTGAAGTAAATTCTGTGTGCTTAAGTATAAGATTTATACATGACTTAAAATATGAGCACATAATATTCTCAAAGTGCGTGCTGTGGGCATACAGTATCCTAACTGTTTTCCTCAGCAAGGGTTTGTGCCTCCTTTTTCTGAAGGATGGTGCTAAATGAAGTCTAGTCTTCACAGTGATAATCAGAGAAATTAATGAACTTACTTTTGGAGCTGGATTAGTTAAACTGCATTGAACTGTAGGTAGATTCTCATTCAGAATCAAAATAGCCTTTGTTCAGTGTGGCCTATTTAACTTTCAAAATATATTAAAGCAAATAGAATTAAAACTACTTCAATTCAGTAAAGTACGTCTACACATAGGTTCAGCGTAATTTTACCAATCTACACTGAATTCAGAGTTTAAATTCAGAATTAGTTTGCCTTAAAGGCATGAGAATATAAGCAGGAGTAGGCTGGGGAGATTTTACTAGCCAGTGATGAAGACTGAACCCACCCACCTTAGATGTTCAAAGAACCATTAGCTTTCTCAATGAAACATGGACAA
>NW_009259032.1:219641-271335 GCF_000687185.1 Egretta garzetta | reverse complement strand
ATCTACGTCAGACATAGCATGCCCAAGTTTCTGTACTACATTCCCTGGAATAACTTCACTTAGCAGGCACATTTATTAGAGAATAAGTGTATTAAATCTATGCCTTCTTAAGCAAGGCAAGGTTGATAAGGAAAGGGAACATTCTGTATCAGACAAACTGATACATGTGGGGGAAATAAAGTCAAGCAAGAAGTGAGAAAACTAATTGTACATTACCAGTACCAATGCTAAATGGAAAGAGTTCTGTGCCGCTTAGGAGCACTGTGTCGTTTGTGTACCTCGGTCACTTGGGCACTTTTGGAAAAAACTCAAAATGGCTGTTGTACTTGTTTGAGCAAAGCCAAATTGCTATTGTTCTGTATTCTGCCCATCGCTAATTTATATTAATATTCTACATCAGTTTAAGAGGAAAAGATGTGCCTGAACAGTTATTTGTGTCCTTGAATGTAATTGACTGTGAGTGTTCCATAATTTACAGTAATACCAGATACTGTTGATGTCTCTCAGGATATTTTCTCACCATCCAGTCAAGATTTTTTAACTCTGAGCTGCTTGGAATGATATCATTAATCTAACTAGGTGACTGCAATATGCTAGGTAATCCTGCGTGATGAAGAGCTGCTGCAGTCCTTTGAGATGGGTGGCAACAGTGTTTTGTACAGGGTAATAGAGTGTCTGGAAAGGAGTAGTAATGATACAGCTGAGAAGTAGCAGGTGTGAAGAATAGCTTCTCTAAAACACAGGCTTAGTCAGAGCTCTGCAGATACAGTTGTCAGTTCTTTTATATTTCTTCATTAAAATTCTGTGATTTGGTGAAGGATTCACTATGGCTCTGGAGCCTTTACCGGTACAGCAAAATAGAAAAGAAACTGGTTGCAAGCTGTCTGTACGACTGGCATGGCATTTCCAAACCCAGAATATCCTACACAGAAAATGCATGCCTTCAGTCCATTGTTTTGTCCGTGAAGGAAGGCAAAGGCTGTGGAGTCTGCGTCAAGGAAATCTGTGTCTACTGTCCTAGTTACCTGGTCACAGGCGTTACTGCCCTCACATAAATCCTTCCCATAGACAGGTGGGCTGTTGTGGTAAATGTGAGTGTATGAGAGTTGGTTCTGAGATTACAAAACAGGCTGATCTCTCTGACGTTGTTGGTCACAGCGACTTTGGTCTAAAGGCTGTGTCCCTTTTGACTTTAGTAAGACGAAGCATGTGAGCAGAGCCTGTTCATATAAATAAGGGATGCAGGATCAGAACGCCAGAGGCAAGCTCTTTATCAACGGGGGAAAACTCGCTACATTTACATGAAAAGGAATTTTGCCAGGCTTTCATGCGGTGCCCTTGATGTGACTCCAAATACCATATGAGTAATATGTTGGAAACCACATTGCCAGCGTTGCCATGTTTTGTTATTCTGGGATTATTAACAATGTCCTCATTCCACGTTATTTATTTCAGATCACCAGACTAGCTCTGATGTTAACTTGTCAGATGTCAGGGGAGCATCAGAAAAAACAGACCCCAGTTCTAAACCAGAGGTACTTTCTGAAACATTAGAAACTAATGAGCAGTCGATATTGGTGCTTCCAGGAAGAATATCATGTGAGGTAAGGTTTTTTGGATGCTAAAATCTTTGGGATAACAGTCAATGCTCTTCTCTCCCTGCTGCAATCTCATTCATACTGTAACAGTCTTGAAAACAAATAGCAGATAAGGGTCCAAAATGAGAGGGCATCGAGACAACAGTGGGATTTATTCTGCATTTGTGTCATGTCCACACTACAGCCAAAAGATTTGCGAATAAAATAGTTTTGAGATTGCCTCTGAGGGATTTTATCTCTATTAAAATTATTTGGCAGCTTGGGCAGAGTTATTACCATCATGTGGACCTTGTCGTTTAGAGGGAGCATGTAGTCAGTCACTTCTTGAGAGATACGGAGTATCTCCTGGCAAGAATCCATGATGGGTATATGGGTACTTGCAGATGTGCCCATACCACGATTTATACAAGTGCTTGTGTGAGCATATATCTTGTCTGATTTTAAATCAGAAATATTTATATATACATATCTGCATGCGCATTCGATGAACACAAATGTTCATATGCATTTGCTTTTAATCAGAGTTGCTGTGTGAAAATATGTGAAAATGTAAACAGAGGAAGTACAATATCCAGCACTGCATTCCTTTGTGTAAGTGAGCAGCCACAGTCAAATATGGAGGTTGCGGTGTACATGGAATATCGCATATTTTGCTTGCTATCTGTCTTTCAAAGATGAGTCACACGCATTATTTCATTGTGGAGATCAGTACAGTTCTAAGGGAGTAACATTCCCTCTGCTTCAGGAGGCAGTAGAGGGGTATCGTCTCACATTACCTGCTGCTTCTATCTGACTTTGCTGTCAGCTCACTGTAAGAGTTGAAGTGAGTCTAAAGTATTTTAGATTCTTCTGATTAAACTGAATGTGTCATTTTTCTAGACTATAAAGAAGAATGGTCTTAGAAAATGTAACAATTCACCTACACATGCATTTAAAATACTGTATTAAAATATTGTTAGGTAGGCTGAATTTAAAATACAACATTATTTGGGTCATTTATGTCAGTAAAATACTGAAGGATAACACTGAGATGGCATCATGTTTTGGTATTAAGATTTTTTTGTATGAAGCCGTTGGTAAAAGAACTTTCCTTCCAACTTATTTTCATTTGCATTTTATACTTCCATTATGATTTTCTGAAAGACTAATGGGAACATATTTTAATTTTATAGAACCCTGGTGAAATATTCATTTTGTTGAAAGATGAAATAGATGATGAAACTTTAGAAATTGAATTCATAGCAGATAATCAACGAATTAGGACACAGCCAGCCTCTTGGAATAAGAAGGTCAAGTACATGAAAGCCTTAGGTAAGAAAAACATCCTTTACCTTTAAGTAAACAGGAAATTTTGGACTCCCTTCACTTTTTCCTGATAAGTGGTTTCACTTCCCACTATTTTGTAGGTGTTTCCTGTACATGGGTTTTGCACACAGAACATTTATTAATAATGCAGAGAAGCAAAGCCTTGTGGTTTATGGGAAACTGGGTTCTATTAGATTGTTTTTGTGTGGTTAAATGGCAGGTGGCTGTCTTAAAATGTCATTGATTAGTCACAGATTAACATTCTTCAAAATCACTACCACAAAATGCAAAGCTAATATTCTTTTCTTATTACGCTATTACTAAAATGTTTCATTTTATATTTAATGCAGTAAATTTGGTTATGCTCTTCTCTATAATTCTTACTGACACAGGAAATAATTTCTTTTCTTTGCTCGTGTCTATGCCATTTCTTTGTATCACTCAGCTCTGCTGGCTTCTAATGATTTTTTTTGACTGCTCCATCCATAACTAGTTGCCAATAGTTCAACTGGTTGACAACAGTTTCTCTTAGGAGATCTGTGCAGATTTAAGGGCCACACCTCACTTGTGAGTTAAGAAAAAAATTTTCACTTAAGTATTCAGAGTGGAGCTTGCTACTGCACTGCATGCTGTGAATTCCCAAAGGAACATAATATTTTATTCTAAAACCATTGCAATACAGCATTAGAGAGGAAGAAATATGTGTATATATAAGCTACAGTTTTTTCAAGAGTGGCTGCTTGGAGCTATGTTTGGGTAATTCTGTGACCTGATTTTCATCCTGAGCTGGGATGATGGCCACATATGGCCTGAAAGTTCTTTATCACTGTGATGGTGCAGAGAGTTTGTTTTTAGAGACTTGATTGGGAAGAACATGACCAACAGGAAACTTCCATCTGTAACTGGATTTCAGAGAAGGAAAGCTGAAATCCCCATTCACAGTCTTAAAAGATTCTTCCAGAATTACTCTGAGAACACTGTTGATCACAGGAAGGTTTCTATAGTAGATGATGAAATAAAATCTGAACAGTAAATGCAATACTATGAAAAATTTGGCAGAGCGCTGCAGTCCAAGTTTAATTTTGTTTCTTATTTGTATTTAATGCTTCTCTCTGTAGGCTTTTTTCTGTTTCAAAATCTAGAAAAGTTGGAAGTTTGGGAGAACCCTTTTTTAATAAGGGTCCAGCTGATCTGATGTTGTAAGAAAAACATTTTAAAAACCCAAAATGGGCAGTTTCCATTTAAGTGATTTAAGGTGATGCTCTATTCATTTAGTTTCTTTGGCCCTATTAGTCTTCTCCATTTTCAGGGTTGCCCATTTTTATTGCTCTTTTGTGGGCAGAGTTAGAATTTTAAGAAAGCCATGCTAGTGCTGGTATGATACAGCAGGATGCCTGGCACAATGAATACTAATGAATTATAAAATGTGCTCATAAAGTGGGCTCATGCTGCATACGCAGAGCAAGTCATACTTAAGTAACAGACTGTACAAATGCCTCTCTCCTTTGCTTTTACTAGGTAAACAACTGGAATGGAAGTAATTATACTGCAATTTCTGTAGCCTAGTTCAAATCCAATTTTGAGAACCTTGCCTGCAATTAAGAAAAATGTTTCAAAAGATGAATAGCAATTCCACTATTTGTAATAGATGAACTTTTCCTTAATTTGTAGGCATAAGGGAGCTGATTATATACAGGTCATCAGTCTATCAAAGGGAAGTTGGAAATTTGAAGCATACAGTTTTCATCTCCTTTCTAACATGAAGCAATACAATAGCTTTGTTTTATACAGGTTTACAGATATGTATTTTCTTTTGTCAGCTTTTTAATGTTAGGCTGAAAGACCTGGATAAAAAACTGACTACACTGAACCATCTGTGAAATGCAAATCCAGTTCATCGACTCTATACATCTTCTGTGATGTTTTCCTGTTCTTTTACTCATTCCCTGAGACCTCTGGTCTGGAACTGTACAATGTTTTCAGCTACTGTTCTGATTTGTGTTTTATAAGATTTTCCCGCTGGCCCTGTATATGTAAATGTCTACTGTGGGGGAGTGATTAAAACCACAGCACAGATCGAGTACTATACTGCACTAGAGGAGATTGAGCACATTTTTAAGAAAGTGGCTGACCCAATAGCTTTCACTTGTCAGGTAAGTTGACTTCTGCATTTTTAATTTAAAAAAAAAAAAAAAATTAAGTGCCTCTACAAGCTAAGAGGTAATACACAATCTTTTCATTGTGCAGTAATGAGTAATGGGTCATAATAGGCTCAGGATTAGAGAGGCCTGTCTTTGAGAAGTCTAGTTGTAAGTAAGTCAGGCAAGTGAAAACAAATTTTCTCTCTTTTTTTTGTTTTTGTTTAGAGAGTGATATAAACATCCTTTGTGCTGTGTATGCCCAGTGAACAACATCCTGCATTACAGAGGATGAAAATAATAACAAACAGTAGTGATGTCCCTCTCCACTTAAAGTGTTCTTTTTTAATCATGTTGTATTTGGAGGATTATTATTCATTAACCAGCAAACGGGATTTTTCTGGCATAGCTTGTATGGAAGACAGTAGGTTGCTATTCATATAGAGTCCATTTACAGCTGCTGAATTATCATTCATGTGGTTTGCTGGTTGCCATGCAGATTCTTTGCATCTATTTAGAAGAATTCATGTTTTGAGCTGGGTTTCCAATCAGCACAGCAGGCTGCAGTGCTCTGCAGCATGTCCTTTGCCAATGGCATGTACAAAATAATAAGAAGGGAAAGCATCTATTAAGAAAGGACAGGATCTCAAGTACCATTTGTTGAATGGTGGGTAGCCCAAGCAGACTTGTCATGATGTCTATATTGTAATTGCAAAGGCAGAACAAAAATAATAGTCTGTGTTTCCAGTGCAGACAGTCTCATTTTCCTGTGACAAATCTACCTTATCTACCACCTAAGGCATTACACTCGTAACAAAAGGATTAATAAAAAATGATGTATTGCATTATTAGGGTTCTGTTAAGGATGGGGGTAGTTTCTCTGTAAGTACAAGTCACTTCTGTTCTAAGAAAACAGGCTTGTTGCACAAGAAAAAAATGCAACTCTAAGTACAAGTGTGTTCTTAAAATCTTCATCATAATTCTTTAGCCTGTATTTTAAAGGATGTCAAGGTAAGCTTCTAACAGGTTTCATTTAAAATTTTATGCATAAGAAGTGTGTCATAATGATTAAAAAAAATCATAATTGACATGGTAACCTAGATACCTACAACACACCTGGTATTTCCATTGGAGAATTATTTGTGTTATTCAGGATTTTGACCCTTCATTTAATCAGCATGACTAACATTTAATAAGACACATGCAAATACAAAAATAATTCTGTGCGGAGCAGTAGTGCACACCAGGAAATAGTGTAATAACTTTCACGGATGTTTAACAGTTTCCTCACCTTTACTCATTTGGATAATAAGCAAGGGTTTAAATGAGGAGACACTGTTTGCCTGCTCTTAATTTTATTGTTTTGGCAACTGGAAAAGTGATGCCAAGAAAATTTTTATAATCGGGTAAGTTTTGCAATCGTCACAATATCATGGCTGTTCTGTGGGAAAGGATACAAATAGTCGTTCTTTTGTAAGTTGCACATATGTCTTGGAAGATTTGTCATCATATTTAATGGTACCTGCTAGCTAGGTAGCTAAACTATTTCCACAAACTTTTAAAATACTTTAAGCTCTCATGTAAACCTGATTTAATGGCAATAAGATACATCATCAAGATGCAATTTACAGACCATGATTTAAGTTAATCTTTAAAAATATGTTCACACATGGAAAAACAAAACAGACTTGGCACTCATTAGAATTCCCATCAAGTAGCAGGAGTAGTAGTAACTTTTATTTAACCATGATAATTAAAACCTTTGAGACTATCAGCTTATTTGCAAAAGTATCCTGGGGCAACAGTGGTTTATCTATGCAAAGTAACAATCAAACACAATGAAAAACAAAATTAAAATAAAATAGAAAAGCTTAGAGCAATTATTCATCAAAGCAATATCACTCGTGGTTCAAAGAAAAGTTCGAGAGTTTCACAAATGCTTGCAATCTGAGAAGTATCTTCATATTAAAATTCTATGATGAAAGCAAATTGCTACAGTAATGCATACCAAAGACAGAATGCTTTGGCAAAATGCTTTCATTGTATTGTATATTCTGTTCCTACCCTTCCAGCTACTTTGAGATGCTGTTGTTGTTGAGATTATTGTCCCCTTCTGCACTTTATCCCCCAGTAAAGCCAAATAGATAAACAAACGCCAACAAATAGGCTTACAGCCATCCATTTCTTTTACTGATAGTCAGGTCAGTTCATATATCTTAGTGGGAGACCAATAAAGTATGGTATCACTGCACTTATGAATTCCTCTTTTTAGAGAGGAATTAAAGATTAACACTAGCCATATTTTAGATTAAATGTATTCTAATATTTTTACAAATCATGTTTTTGGGAGAAATTCTTTGCCAAATCTGACAGATCCAAATCTGTCTGAATTTTAAAAGCACTTATCAACATTAGCAAGACATTATAAACAACGAAATAAATATTTAAAATGTAAGGAAATAGAGTAAAAAATGAAATAAGTTTATTTGCATAAGTTTTGAAAGAAAAAAGACCTGAAATTTTATAGTGAAGTAGGAAGAGTTGGGATGATAACTGAATCATAATGTTCAATGAACTTCTTGTCAGAATATATGGGGGTAAGCATTGGCTAAAGGCCATGAATTTTTTTTGTTCTCTCACTCTCATATAATTCTGCATTAAAGAATCTCTCTTAGGGAGTTTCTGTTCTTACGGTAACCCAGTGTACAGACTGATTTTAAGGTTCTTATAATTCATAATTAAACATTTTCATGTTTAATTTTTTACTTTTCATCAACTTCTCATTTCAACATTCTGCTGGATTTAGATGCTGTATTGATTTTTCTCTCAGACTTTCTACTAAATACAACTACTGATTCAGTTTAGTGTTGGAGTTTCCTGGTATAGTTTCTTAGGTTTTTTTAAAAAAATTGAAACTAAGGTCATATCCTTATTACTAAAATTGATAGGTTCATGATAGTTTGAGTGATTTAGAATACCTGGAGAGATTCAGGAAGCCTTTATGGCAAACTTTGGTTGACTAGTACTGCTATGATTCTGAGAGACTTGGTATCTTAAAGGATGTTTTTATCATACTCATCAAATGGGATTCTAGTTACAGGGTGTATTGAAAAAGAAGAATGAAAATAAACGGCAGCCTTTTCTATGAAAACTTGTAAGAAATAGCTATATGACTTATGTGGTGATATTATGTATGTGCCTTTACCTGATCCCCAGAGATACTTCCTTTGAGGCTGTTTTTAGTATTTCAGTCTTCTCAGCCATGTCAGCAGCTGTTGTTTTAAAATGTTTCTTTCTTTTCTTCTAAGTATGAAATATCTCCATATTCTATCACTGGCTAAAATTGTCAGAAATGCTTAAGCGATTTTTAAGCTTAGCCCATTCTCTCTGGCAGAAGTAATCTAGATATTGAAGTGCATATAAAGTAGCATCTGATATGTAAGAACTGCTGAAGTAGTTCATCTTTATGTAAAGGCAACCTTGTAAGTACTGCTAAAGCCAGTGAGAAATATGTTAATTTACTGGCTGCATATGCTGTTTCAGTGGCACGCATTTTCAGGGCTTTGTTAGCAGTTATTAAAGAATGTAGGTCATCTCATACACAAAAGTAGCAAAATATGTGTTTGGTTTTCTCCTTTTTCAAGGATGTTTTTGGAAGCCCAGGTGTGGTGGTCAGCACTTGGGGCATCTCTGTTCACAGCTGTGTCCTGTTGCTCAGAAAAGGGGGCGAGGGAAGGTAGACAGTGCCTGCATCTGGGGAGGTGGTACTAAGCAAGGGCAAGCTGCTGGTGATGAGCTCTGGGGTGGGTAGTAGCACTTGCAGAAGGACCAGGATTGAAAGGTGGAGCAGAAAGCAAGCTGGCTGTGCTTCAGAGAGTATGGGAAGTACTGCCTACAAACTCACCAGCTTAATTCCAAATGGTTCCTGGAAAGAAGAACTTGCCTGCAAGGACACAGGAAGAAAGTAGTACTTCTTTTCCATCATGTTTTAAATCTTTATTCAGATAAAATGTGGGCTTTCTCAAACTCCTGACTGGCTCAGTGTTCCCTTGTAGTGTGCTTAACTTTAAGTACAGTTCTACTTCTGTTGGCTTTGGTGAAGCTTCAGCATGAACTTCAGGTGCATAGTGTTGGTGGGATTTCTTGGGAAGATTTCCTGGGCCTATAGAGACCTGTGTAGGGTAAATGCAGCATACTTAGAGTCTGTAAATTAGAAGTCTCCAAACTGAATTCCTTCTTGGGGGAGGTGACTTCTATGTTAGTATGGAGCTGGATAGTGCTGTTATGTTTCACTGTTATTTCTGCTATTATCTTCACATAAGTACTGGAACAAGCCCTCCTGTATGTGAGATAAAAGACACTAACATAGACTTTTTTTTTTAAAAATAACTAAACTAGTTTTTCCTCTTGTGTCTTTGTGTACAAAGCTACTCGTTATGATTTAGTTAACAAGATAGCTTATTAAATCATTGCTTGAGTTTAGATTTTAGATCCCTGGAGTAAGAGAAAAAGTTTGAGGTGGAAAACTTGAAGCAATTTGCACTGATAAGTCAATGTAAGAAGTGTATTGTGCCTGACTTGGAAATTATAGACATAGATAGGCAGGCCTGTTAAAGCATGAGAAATTTAGCTCTAATTTAATCCAGCCTAACTTCTGTCTCAGCAGCTTGTAAGAACTAAGCTAGCCTGATGTGGTTAAGCCACACAACTGTTTATGGCCTGAAAATTGTGCTGCAAGTTCCTGAAGTTGTGCACTCTTCTCCTTTCAAGAACTTGCTCCATCTCAGATTGCAAAACATTGTTTTATCCCATGTAAATTTGGTTGTCTGAGTGCAAAGTAAGAGCTATACACTCTTAAATTACTCCTCCCACTGATTTCTGCCTGAATAAAAAGGAGAAAGAAGGGTTCCTGCCTCAGTTTATATTAAAGAGCAAAGACTGGTAGGCAACATTGCCGTGAGTGCTTGCTGAAAAGACACTGTGGGGTGTTTATTTACAAGACAGTCTGAAATGGGTTCTGTCAGAAATTGCTCCTTGGGCATTTCAGGACAGATGATAAGATGCAGGTTGGGGTGTTGTTTGTTTGTTCTTTTTCTTTTGAACAGAGAGGGATAGATAGGTAGCAAAATGTGGAAGTGGTATCCCTGCAATTTTAAATTGAAATTAAAAATATTACTTCAGGTTTAGTTTGTCTAGAAGTCCACCTATATATTTACTCTCTATATAGTGGAATTTCTGCTATGCAGTTTCTTCAGTGAATACCAGTGGTTTTGAGCCTCTTTCTTCATGGCACAATATCTGCATATACAGTAATCTGAGCTAGTTCATGTGTTATTTCTTATTTTTGTCCTACTCTAGATTGAACTCTATTAAGGTGATAATACCATACCTAAGAAGACCTACTTGGAATAAGAGAAACCTACTTGGAATAAGAGAGAAAACAGAAAAATTCTGTTTTCCTAACTGAATTTTAATATTATTCCTCTTACTAATTTTTAAATATGTGATTATTCATGAGGAGGGCGTGCTAGATATGGGAGGTTTTGCATATCCTTTCTCAATTCACACTGTAAGTCTGGTACTCAAGTTAGATCTTTATTCTAGAATAAAGCCTTAAAGATTTTTTTTCTAGGCGGAGTCTTTTTTAATGCTTATTGCTTTGCTTATTGAGGACTAAATTACATATTCGTAACTATTGAATAACATACAGATATTGTAATGGGACAGTAAAGAAAGGGTGAATTATGGAAAGAAATAGATCATAAGTTACTAGTGTTTTTAATGTAGCATAATCAATATTGGAAGGGACAGTATTAATTATGGGAAAAATAAACATTCCTATTCTATTATTTGTAGCTCCCTACTTGCATGAAGTGGTCTTCTAATTCTGGGTAGGACTCAGATGAAAATTATATCCTGCCTGTGTACTCAACATTTTCTGATCACGTCACACTTACTCACTTTTAACGGTCTCGGGAATTAAACTTCATGTTTCATCAGTAGATCCCTCTGTCCTTTTCTCCTCAGCATGTCAGTCACAGAGTTTCTTTTTAAGTTTATATGCTAAGTGTGTCTGGAGATACTTCCTGTTAGTGATCCCAGAATTGTCTCGACCAGAAATAGCTCAGCTATGGGAAAGCAAACTTTAATGCAGCGCTGCTGACATCTGAGCAGAGTAAACCAGTGTCCTGGTTTCGGCTGGGATAGAGCTAATTTTCTTCATAGTAGCTAGCATAGTGCTGTGTTTTGGATTTAGTACCAGAAGAATGTTGATAACACACTGATGTTTTCAGCTGTTGCCAAGTAGTGCTCAGACTACTCAAGGACTTTTTGAGCTTCTCCTGCTTGCCCAGGTGCATAACAAGCTGGGAGTACAGCACAGCTAGCACAGCTAACCCAAACTGACCAAAGAGCTATTCCATACCATATAACGTCATGCTTGGGGGGGGGGTTAGTTCGGTCGGTCGGTCGTTATTATTTTCTCTTATTAAACTGTCTTTATCTCAGCCCTCGGCTCTAACCTTTTATTTTCTTTCTGATTCTCTCCCCCATCCCACTGAGGGAGGGGGGGGAGTGAGCGAGCGGCTGCGTGGTGCTGAGTTGCCAGCCGGGTTAAACCACGACAACCAGCTATAGAGCACTGCTCTGCTGTGGCTCAGCTCTTCTGGGTGCCCAGTGCAGCATGGACTGGACTAGCGCCATAGTACTCTGTGTAAAATATCCTTACTGTTCAAGTCTCTGTAGTCATGTTTCTCTTGTCACACCAAGCAAAGAAACACTTAATTATGTCTACCTTGAGAGTTGTTAGGAATAGATCTTGGCCTTCTGTCCAGAAAGAGGCAATCAAAAAAAAAAAAAAAAGATCTCATGGCAGTGAGTGAGGATTTCTCTTGTCTAAAGACTATGTTTTTCGTAGGAAGCTAATCTAACTGGTTACTACCAGTTTCTTAATCTGTCAGCAATGTTATACCTTGGCTGATGGAACTGAAGCTATTTCCTACCTAGCAAAGTGTGCAATCTTAACGTAAAGATTTTGGGTAACAGGGATCTACTGTAGTCTTCAAACTCATCCTGAATTACTGCAGTAGTAAGACCTTGTATTTATTGGCACCTCGCATCTGTCAGAACAGTTCCTGGTTATTGCACTGCATTGTTGTAGCTAAATCTAGAGTTGATAAACACAAATGTTCCTGTCCTCACACTTCATCCAGAAGTTTTTAGTTATGGCTGAATGTCATAAGTTATAATACCAGTTTTTCTTCAACTGGATCATGTTATGATGAACCTTCTATATTAGAATATCTCTTCTGTAGCTTTCAAAAACTATGCTGCTCTTGATAAGAGTGAGTTTGTAATAATACAGTTTTGAGTAATTTGATTCACCAGCACTCTGAGGATAAACTTAAAAATACATATGCAAGAAATGCACTGTTTTTTTCTTTTTTTGTTTTGTTTTTTTTCTTTTAAACAGGCTTTTAAATTTTCTCCTGTAGAGAAGCTGGACAATGTTCTGACTTTGTTATTGAAAAGCAAAATACCTACTTATGAATTCAGCCCATTCCAAAGTGGAGAAGAGCACCATCAGCAAGCTAGTGAGTCACTTCTTGTATGCATTTATTTTTATTACTGATGCTATGGTTATTACTTAAACATTAATAAGACAGTCTTTAAGTATTAAAAGCTACTAGTGAAACAGAGGAATATACAATAAAGACGACTTAACCAGGAAAAATGTGAAAAAGAATCCTGTAAATTATTACTTTGTGACTCAGTATTATGTATTTATACTTGTCTGGATGTTTGATCAGCTTTGGATTAACTGCAAATTGACAGCTTTACAACTGAGCAAAGTTATGCTTACAGAGAAAACGGGTAATAAGAGACATGAGGAATGCCTGTACGTTATATATTTTTTACTAATTTCTCTTCTGCAATACAATTTAAACTTCTCTTTTGCAAAGCTTGGTGACATAAAAAGAAAATCAGAAAAATTTTTCTATCTGAAGAGAATGGATGGCTTTTTAATTTAGAACAGCACTAAACTTCTCCATTCACTTTAGTACTTATGTGCTTGATAGTTTCCATTACTTCTGGCCAAAAGATATTTTTTTTAATTAAAAAAAAAAAAGCATCCCACTGAATTAAAATAAGATTTGCCTATAAAGTAGGCACACTATATGCACAATTCAGTAGTGTACCAACAGAAGCTACTTTTTAGTACCAAAGGGAAGGTCTTAGTTGAATTCATTAACCACTTATTAAGGATTCAAATTGGTTTGCAATAAACCAGGAGTGTGGTTATTTAGCTTGTATTTTGAAAACATCATTAGGATGTTATTTCAGCTGTGTGTTAGACCTCAGCTTTTCTAAGAAACTTTTGGGGTAAAACAAAAGCCAAGAAAATGTTTCCCTTCTGAAATACTTAAGAAAGATGTGTTTGAGTTGTTGCCTGACTCCTGTTTTCTGTAGCTGGACTACAGTTTTGAAAGAAAATAAGCTTGCTACGATCAAGTGCAACTTAACACTAACTTCTCATAACCAAATATAACAAGTTTTGAAGGTAGCTCTACTGTGATTACTATTACGCTTCCTTTCCTTTTCGGTAAGGTTTATTTGATGATGGAATTCACCCCTCTGTACTAGATAAACATGATTCCATTTGTATTCTAAAAGTGAGCTTAAATGTGAGTCTGGGTTAGTGGAAGCAAACAAGTAAGGTGTTAAGTGAGGCACCTGTCCTTGACGTTTTCCTGCACAAGATTGCAGGGTGGGCGTGTATAGGACACATTAAAGAGTCATTCCCGATGTGCAATGATAGTTCAGATGAACAAAATATTTTCTGCTGCTCTGGCAACTGGTTAGATCTGGGCACATTTTTGAATACTGAGAATAATGCTTACCAACCTGCAGTCCCTCCCCAAAAGGCCTGTGTGGTTCAAGAGCTAGGTGACTGCTTGTGAGCTTAAGCCAAGTAGTGACCTTCTTAAAATGAAGTGGTTTGGCATAAAGGGCAACAAGAAAGTACAAAGTTAGATGCCTAGTTTCTTTGTGAAAGAAAGATGTGGTTGCAGGGCTGGAAGCACTCAGAATGTGGGAGACCTAGGCTCTGATCCCCCTTCTGCCTGAAAGATATGTAAACCCATGTCTTTGACTCCCTATAAAAGCATTAGATATATCAGGTCTAGTACAGGACTAGCATCTCCTTCAGCCATTTTTATAGCATTTTATTCAAAACACCATTTTTTCTTCCAAAGAGAAAATGTCAAAGAATGAAAACTAATCAAGTACTTTTGGGAAGGAAATGAAGCTATCAAATGAAAAGCTCTTTAGCACTGAGATGAGTTATTCTTGTATCCCTGAACAGGCTGATGAATCAGCCCTAATTTCATAATTCCAGGATGTGTTGCTTTTCCCTAGTGGTCAAAATAGGCTAACGTGCCAGAAACCCAGTTCTCTGGTTCCAGGGCAAGCACAGACGCTTTGCATGGTTGAAATAGGGGCATGTCAATAGTCAGAATACAGATACACTCTTAACTTCTCAGTGACTATCTGTATGTGATTCTATGGGATTCCTGCCCGCTTCCAAACTTTGGTCCTAAAGGCTTCAAAGCCTATTGAACTTAATAAAGAGAGCCTCTGATTAGACTTGGTATCAAATGCTTAGTTCACAAACCTTTGAATGTGTAATTTTCCTCCAGAAGCTAGAGGTTTCTGTGCATCTAGGATGTAATGGACTGTACTTAATCTTCTGGCTTTCCAGTCTGGTCTAATAGCTCTAGCTTAATAATAATACCTCTAGTCAAAGGTAGCTGCACTCCTTGGAAGCTAGATGCTTCTAAAGTAAAGATGCACTTCTTTCAACCTAAGCATTAAAAAAAAGTTTAAATCTTTTTAAACCTTATCCTTTGGAGACTGTTTCACGACTCCAGACATCAGCATGACTACAGGAGGTCAATCTTGCAGCATGAGGCATAGATAAGAGAAACCTTTCTTTGTATGGTTTACCTCGATGCTTTAACTTTATAGTTAGCACATCAGGGTACAGCTGATAAATTGCTGTACTTGAGAGTTTTCAATATGAACTCAAAGTGAACAAATAATGAAGAACTCATGATTGATTTTATTGCTTAACTAATGAATTGCATGGTTTAACTTCTCACAAAGCGTACAGTTGTGTGATTAAAAACTTAGGAGTATAAAACTAAATGTAAAATCTGATAGGAAAAATGCACGTGATGTAATCAAAGAAAAATGCACTGTAATGCTTGCCTATATTAACAATGGTTAGATTAAGACATCACCAGCTGAATGTTTGCTTACATAATTTTTAAAGAGCTGCTTCC
Source organism: Egretta garzetta (assembly GCF_000687185.1). Lineage (NCBI taxonomy): Eukaryota > Metazoa > Chordata > Aves > Pelecaniformes > Ardeidae > Egretta > Egretta garzetta. The sequence goes on along the minus strand of NW_009259032.1, from coordinate 255,951 downwards.
CTCCCCAGAATGTGTGTTTTAACAATCTTTTAGTATGATGAATGCAATACTTCTGACAGGTCAGTGTCTAGACTGGCAGACGTGCAAAATGTCAACTCTGATACATTGAAAGTAAGATGGTATCTGTTACAAATGTCTGAATAATCCTCTCAGCTAGCACTTCTTTCTTCGCTTCACTCTTCAATGCATAGTTTCAGATTGCCTAATTTAAGGCAGTCTTACAACTGTCTTTATTTTGCATGCAGAATCTCCACCAGAAATGCAGTTTCATCATTCTAGGTGATAAGAACAAAAGTATGTACATGATATTACTGCAGCTCTCACTGTGTGTTTCCTATCATGTATATACATGATCATATTTATAGTATTTTTTTTCTTGCAAACACTGAGGCTGTTTACTTGCCTTTTGGTTTCTGTTTATTCAAATTAAGTTCATAGAATCATAGAATGGTTTGGGTTGGAAGGGACCTTTACAGATCATCTAATCCCCCTGCAATGAGCAGGGACATCTTCAACTAGACCAGGTTGCTCAGAGCCCCATCCAAGCTGGCCTTTAATGTTTCCAGGGATGGGGCATCTACCACCTCGCTGGGCAACCCGTTCCAGTGTTTCACCACCCTCATTTTAAAAAATTTCTTCCTTATCTAGTCTAAATCTGCCCTCTTTTAGTTTAAAACCACTGTCCCTTGTCCTATCGCAACAGGCCCTGCTAAAATGTTTGTCCCCATCTTTCTTATAGGCCCCCTTTAAGTACTGAAAGGCTGCAATAAGGTCTCGCTGGAGCCTTCAGTTCTCCAGGCTGAATAACCCCAACTCTCTCAGCCTTTCTTTATAGGAAAGGTGTTCCATCTCTCTGACCTTTTTTTGGCCCTCCTCTGGACCTGCTCCAACAGGTCCAGGTGTTTCCTTTATTGAGGAAAGTAGCAGTCCTCTCCTGGAGTCCAGAGCTGGATGCAGTGCTCCAGGTGGGATCTCACCAGCACGGAGCAGGGGGCCAGGATCACCGCCCTCGACCTGCTGGCCACACTTCTTTAGATGCAGCCCAGGGTACAGTTGGCCTTCTGGGCTGCGAGTGCATGTTTCTGGCTCATGTCCAGCTTTTAATCCATCAGTACGCCCCCCAAGTCCTTCTCCACAGGGCTGCTCTCAATCCCTTCATCTCCCAGCCTGTATTGATGCCTGGGATTGCCCTGACCCAGGTGCAAGACCTTGCACTTGGCCTGGTTGAACTTCATGAGGTGCACACGGGCCCACTTCTTGAGCTTGTCCAGATCCCTCTGGATGGCATCCCATCCCTCAGGTGTGTCAACTGCACCACTCAGCTTGGCATCATCCACAAACTTCCTAAGGATGTACTTGATGCCACTGTCTATGTAATTGATGAAGATATTAACAGTACTGGTCCCAGTATAGATCCCTGAGGGATATCACTTGTCGCCAATCTCCATCTGGACATTGAGCCATTGGCCACTACCCTGTGGATGTGACCATCCAGCCAATTCCTAATCCACCAAAGAGTCCACCCATCATCAAATCGATATCTCTCCTATTTAGAGAGAAGGATGTTGTGGGAGACTGTGTCAAAGGCCTTACAGAAGTCCAGAGAGACGACATCTGTAGTTCTTCCTGGTTGGAGACTTTGAGCACTTGATGGGAGGCCTTACGTGTAGTTCCTTGTTTAATATGGTCTTTCCTGAATGACTGGTCTGTTATACCCGGTCTATTATATCAATATAACCAGGTCTTATAAACGTGTGTGATTACCTGTCTCTATACTAACATATGTATATGCAAGCATGCCTATAAATAAGATGTGCTTAGGGTAAAATCATCCATTGTTATTTCCCAGGGGTAGGCTCAACTAGGATATTTTCAGTATTCGTATTTCTTTTAAATACTAATAAAAAAAGCAGGTTGTCCTGATAAGCTTACTATGTTACCATACTATCTAACCAAACAACTTTACCTACTTAGGATAGGTGTATTACTGGATATTATGTTTTCTGGTAAGGGAAGTTTTTCAAAAGATGCCATGGATCACAAATGTATTCTGGAAATTTGAGTCTCTTGCCATCTAAGCAAGGCAAATTGTTTCAGCAGCACATCAGACTTTGTGAAGTTCCTTGCAATATGAAAACCTAGGGCTGTAGCCCTGCAAGCACTTCAGCATCTATGTAATATCCTCTCTGTAGGATCTTGTTTGTTGGACTACGTGCAGGAAAGAAGTTACATCTCTGCCTAAATGGAGGCAATGATGATGCTATATCTTTACTTGTTGTTTGACCTCCTCTTAAGTTTGTCAATGTCATTCAAAAGAAATTGATTTATAAAAGGCAGAAATTGGAAATGGTAAAAATAGAAATTTGTGCTGATTTTTTTACAAACCATGGTTTACAATTATAGCCATTGGAATGTATTTTGCCACACATAGGATGAGTTTCAGTTACTTGCTTTTGAAGTATCCCATTGTAATAGTTATTGTAGTAACCAAAAAGTAAATCAGGAGTCTGTACCAGAAAAATATTATTGGAACTGCTGTATGTGTAGAAGCTTGTCAGAAATAAAGTGCACACTTCAGACCTGAACTGTGCCTTTTTTTTTAATTGCTTTTTTGTTGTTGTTGTGTGATGTTTTATGTAGTTCTAAAGAAGATAAAAGCATCTGAACATTGTCAAAATATGTTTAGGGTTATGCATCAATATTACCTGCTAGCAGTATAGAAAAATTAAAATAAAGACCTTTATTCAGCTTACGAAAGGGAAGAATGTTTTAGTAATGAGTGACATTTAAAGAGCTTATTCTGCAGTCTCTGAAGGGGAATACTGGAAGCCCAATCACATGCGAAAGTCAAATGCAGACTGAATAGAAGCCACTGGAAAAATATGGTGTTTAACAACAGCATTAACTGAAAAACAGAGCCAAGGCATGTCTGGGAATTTTAGTGGATTGTCCTCCACCACTTGTGGAAGCATGTAACTAAAGCTGCAGGTATTGTCCTGAATATTGTATGTTCTGTACCAAACTGATTTCAGGGTACCTTGTATGTATATTATTCCTTTAAATTCTGGTAATAGAATCCAGTCAAAACATACTAACAAATCCAAATGCGTATTTCAAAACTCTTCTTGAGCTTGGGAAGCACTGATTCTGGTCTTGAATCCTCAGGTTTGGGAATTCTTGATGCATTGATTCCTGTCAGAGAGGGCAATTTATTCAAGGAAAACCCGTTTCTTTTCCCACTATTAATGAATTTCCCTTTTTTTACAAGTTATCTGTTACTGTTTCTCTGATTCAAACATCAAGGCTTATGAAAAGTTCTGAATTTACTCCTTTTGTAGAAAATACTGCTTTTTGTCAACTAACGCTCCTAGCAACATGACAAGTCCTATCCTGATTTCTGTAATTCTTTCTTTCAAGCCAAAACTTCTATCCCAAAAGAAAAAATCAAGTCTGGGTTTCCAGCTGCTAGTGAAACAATGGGAGAAAAGATAACTGGGGGAGAAGAAACAGGTGGGGCTTTAAGTATGTCTTTGGTTTAACTGATATTGACACCGTAGAAGTAATTTTAAGTGTCTGTTTAAATTGCTAAAAAAAAAGAAAAAGTAATGTCCTGTATCAATAATTTGGGGAAAAAAAAAGAAGGGTATGTTACAAGATCTGTAGAAATATCACTGTAGGCTGTTCTGTTTGCTTACTGCAATTTTATGAAAATTCCCACAGGCTAAGACAGTGCTACAATACAGTATTATTAGATTTTATGCTCTGTTTTATAGCTGAGGTGTTCCAGAATGCTCTGCAGAGAAGAGTAGAGAAGGAATTATGACAGGACAAAACATAGAAAACAGCAGTTCCCTCTTAACCTTGTGTATGTCAGCTAAAATTTTAATTAAAAGCAAGCACTGGCCTCAAAGTTAGTTGAAAGTTGAAGCAGCCACCTAATGCACTTAAAAATATGCCACTTGGGCACTTTCTCTTTAACCTTTCCTTCCTGCTTATGATCACCAGCTAACTAGTTCTTAGTGTAGGTGCCAAACAGCGGCAGCTTTTCCTTATTAAATTCCTCATTAAAGGACTGCTACTGAGTAAAAGCTGCTCACTTCTAGTTACCCTAATAACTACTACTTGTGTTCAGTTCTATATATTTAGTTGAAATGTATCAGTTGTTCCAGTTTCACAGCTGATAAAAGTTCTAGCAATTTTCCCCAATTCAGTGTGACAAACTTGCAAGTTCAAGAATGGTATTTTCTGCCTGAAGCATGTGTGCTTTCAAATAATTACAGCCTCTTCCTACTGTGTATAATACAAAACTTCAGTTAAAGCAGTTAAACACAGTATGGTGGAAATTTCTTTACAGTAGAACATCTAATTTGTCTTGAGCTCCCTGAATTTCGTGAATTGGCAATTAAGTGAACAATTATAATTTAAAAAAAAAGAAACACGAATAGATCTTACAGTGGGTTATTCTTACTTGGTTATTTTGACAGTCATACCCTTAGTTATCATGGACTTTTGCTGTTGAACCCGGAGGAAAGAGATAACTTCACCTTCATCAGGTGACTTGAAAGGGATTTAAACAGTTAGTGGTGCCTCTTTTCAGAATGAGGGCAAAAAGAAAGACCAGTAGGCTTCAATCATCTCTTTTGAGGTCATTAACCTTACTGTATTTATTAATTATATATGTGTTTAGGGGAGGAATTTCCGAGAGGTCAAGTCCAACAACATCTTTTTGCCCTCGCTGCATGAGTGGCAAAGCCATTAGCTTATACAGGGCAGAGAATGACTACTGGTGCCACAGCTGCATACAGAAATGGGCATTGAAGTATTTACTGAGGTTGCTGAAGGAACAGCAGCTATCTCATCTGTTGGTATAGCATTTACCAAGACAGCGATTGTACAAGGGTGACCTCAAGTAGTTCAATAGTTCAGAGTTTTCTATCAGCAAGACTTGGAAAGTTTTGCCATTGAAAATTGTATTCTACTTTGTGTAAGTGCAGGGGGCTGCCAGTTGCGTTGCCTGAAAAGGCTTTGCAAATTGGAGTGTTAAAAGCTGTCTTAAGTTGGTGGAGCTCAGTATGGTCATCTCGTGGTCCTCACAATAACTTTTTGCCTTGTGTTACAACTTGATGGGACCAGGCTTCTGTTTCATGGGCAGAAGAAATTAAACCTGTCCATTTGAACCACTCAATAAAGCCCTTGCATGCATCTGCTCTAATGAGCAACCAATCCTGCGCAACACTGAAACAAGGTGTGGAGGTCCTCCCTTTCTGAGAGTAAGGCTAGTGGTGCTGTAGCAACTGTAGATGACATGAGGTTAGTGCCTGTGGATTGAGGGTTTGCTTATTTTCTATATTATCAGTATACCACCATGTATTAATACCTGGAGAAGATGTAGTTATGTAGTTAGTAGGTGGAGGAGAAAGGTGACAAGTCAGGGTCCTCTTAATCCCAGCTGATGATCTACATACCTGAAGGAAAAGCAGTGCACATCTGTCTCTCTTGAACCTGAAGAAACTCTTACTGGTCCAAAAGTGTTGCGATAATTAAATGAAATTGAATCTCAAACCAATAGACAAAGCCACATACCTGCTTTCCCCACAAGTTTCTGGTGTTTGGGTGGCTCCCTCCCTCCACACCATGTGGTATATATGAACTGTCTATGGGACTAACATGTCTGAAACTGTTCATGGCTGACTGGAATTCAGAAACAGCAGTTGTGGCTGTAAACTTTAGCATCCTACATTGTTCATTGCTGAATCTCTAACTCTGCAGCAGTAACTGGATCAATCTCATGCCTACCATTAATTCCTCGAGGGGAAGGGAAAAGAAGTCTGAACAGAGCTTTCTCTGCTTCTAATCCCAACCTTGTTAGTACCCAGCCTAGGCTGGAGATGGAACATTATTATGCCCAAAAGCAAGTAGCTGAAGTCCAGAGTAAGGTACTGGGAATAGCATGATGCTGTCGTTCAGCACTGTTTGGATTCCTTAAATGAAGAGTCTCCCCAGGGGGTCTCTTGAGTTAGAAGCATGTATTTCTTGTCAACAGAGGAGTATTCAGTTGTTCGTTTGGGACACCTGGCTGAAGAGAGCATGATGGTGAGTTTTGTTAGCCAGGATCACCAGCTTAGGGTGGTAGGACAAGGAGTCAGCTGTTTTCAGACAGCTCTTCACTCTTAATGCACCTGTACAATAGGAAGCCCCAGAAGCCATGTGTGTGCTTATCTGATGTGCGTTTTTTTTTCTAGAAGGTGTCCGTGTAACCACCCAACTGTCTGAGGCCTCCATAGTTCCGATTTCTTTGCACAAGAAAATAGGTCTTTGGGTTCTGCTCAATTTGAGCAGGTTATAAGCCCCAAGACGTTCAGTAATGTCTGAAGGGAAGGACTTGAAACTTTTGAATATGGCTCTATATTGTGGTTTATGATTGTGTCCACTAGCTAACAGTGATAATAAGTATTATGTTGCATGGCCTGGCAAAAATCCAGTGTTTTGACAATATTGTATTTTGCTAAATCTTTTCTGGGAAGAAGGGTGCATTCATACAGTTATATTACTAAAAAAGAACTGTGTTTAATTTCATGGAAGGCTTATGGCTAAAAAAATATGGTCATAGAAAGTGCAAACTACGTATTTAGCAATACAAAATATTTCAGGCAGCCAGTTTTACTCAGTATTACTTGTAATAACAGTGTACTGATAATGGTATAAATGTGGCCATGTTTTTTCCCCAAGCATTCAATTCCTGTTAAAATTATCATTATGCCATCATTTGTTGTATTGTTAAAAGACTTTCAGTTCCAGGGTCAGTTATTCATTTATTTATAGATAATAAAACCATATTTATTATAGAAATGGATTTCATCATAGCATTTAAATTTATCTGTAACAGATGTTGCAGAGAGAGTTCTTGAATGAAATTAGGGGATAGGTTACAGTAATTTTGTAATCCTGATGCAATTTATGTTATTTGTCCTTCTCTGGACTTGGGCTCTTTTGGTGGCACTTGTCTGTTGCACGTATTTTAAGGATGGGCTGGAAATTCATACTGTGGAAGTAATTTGAATTACTCTGTGAATTACCTTTCCCTTTTCTGCTCATTTTTGAAGCAGATGCTGTGAAAAGATAGAAAAGCTGAAATTATTTATAATGACTGTTAGTAGATTTATGTCTCAAGCAAGATTTGTATCCTGGAATTAACACCTCAATAATTAAGTTCAGTCTTTAGATTTAACACATTCCCAAGAAAACAATGTAATCCTTGTAGCTTCTTTGTTCAGAGATGTAATAGTGATGCCAGCATTCAGAAGCTTTAAAATTAACAGGTTTGGAAATTACCTTTCAGTCTAAGATCTTATTGGATCTTGTACAAAAAGGAAATCCATCTGCTATTGAATAAAACCAGTCCTGCTGCTGTCTGCATGTACATATGGAATTTTGTTGCATTGTTGCACAAAGCTGCTGACTGAGAAGTTGATATGTGGCGATAGCGTTATCCTCAATGGCTCCTTCAGCTATAGTCGTAACCAGAACCAATGTTTTTGAGGCTGTATGATTTTATAACAAAGCTCATATAGCCCAAATAGTTGTGAAGGGGTACAGGTCAGATTTATCTGAATACTTGTTCTCAAAATAAGAAACAAATGAAACTATTTCTATCTCCTGTTCTGGGTGAAAATGCTTTAATATTGTTTATGTGGTGTTAAAAAAGTTTGTTTCACTTACGTCTTTTGCGAGTATTGTGTAAAAGGTCTCGCTACCAGTCCTGCTCTTAAAGATGTCATGCCTAAAGACTGCCTTTTTTTCTGCTTACTGCAAGGAGTAATAAAAAAAAAAAAAGTTTGGTTTAGGAAATTGATTTATTGATTTTTACCATCCTTCATGGCTGGCTGAGGTATTTAATTTGTTAATGATGTAGTCTCCTGTAATGTTCAAAGTATGTAAGTGTAGCAGTCCTGCTTGAATATCAAACCTAGCTAGGGAGGAGCTCAGTGGTGACCAGAAAAAAACAGCTCAAATGTGAAGGAGCTGAAAGGATTTTGGAGTTGGTTCTGGGATACCTCTGTTTTGTGTTACTTTGAAAACTCAGATATAAGCCTAGAACAGGCTTATAAATGCCACTGACTCTTTTTCTCTTTATGTTGATGAAGAAGTCATAACATCCAGTCCATTGGTAATAGAGACTTGATTCCCATTTGTAACCAGTTGTTTCAGGTTTCATTAGTATGAGTAGAAATTCTTCTAGAGCATGTTATTAATACTTTCTTAAGGCTCTTTTTACTGACTATATTTGACCTTCTGGAGTCTGCTAACAGGATGAAGGCTATTGATTAGAGTTCATGCGATTAGCTGCTCTTTAAAATTACTGCTCAACACCTATTTCATTGCTGGACATCTCAAAAAGAAAAAAAAAGACAGAAGCATTAAGAAAAGCAATTTGACAAGGATTTGTGGATGTTTTTTTAAATATTAGCTTGGGCTTTTTTAAGAGAATCCTGTGTAATGTGTAAAAGTGCACTTAGCTTTGCAGTCATCCCAGCCTTAAAATTACTTGCATACATTTTTACTGCTCATGTGACAGCTCCTTAAGTTGGTGTATGTTTGCCTTGGTTGGGGGTGTGTGTGTTTGTTTTTCCCTGCAGTTAGCAAAGCATAGGCAAAAATATGAAGTCAAATGGCTATACTGTGGCATAACATTTATCGTTCCTCTAATTACAGAATTAAGTCCAGTTTGTGGAATTCCAGTTAAAATGCATAATATGCAGTAAAGAAGTTGTGTGGCACCTACTTCTCTCAAAAACCTTAGCTGCTATACAGTTTTAAGATTGCCTATTGTAACTCAAAGGATTTTAAAGTGTACTGCAAAAATGAAGGATTATAAGCTAAAACACATACCCTTGTTGATAGAAACTCAGCCTGCCAAGGCTTCTAAAATAAGTGACTTGATTTACACAGGTGCTGTGTATTTACAGTTTCTTCGTTGAATTTTTGGTTGCTTGGTGGAAATAAAAGTCAGGCAACACTCAATTTGTTTAAAAATTAATTTAGCATTGTTAATCTGACTTTTGACTAAAATGTAGCCCACTCAAATACCTTGCATCAAAATAACATTGGAGTGGGGTAGTGGTGGAATATTCTTTGTCTAAAATGCAGAGAACTGTCCTAACAGTTTTTCTGGTCGATCAGTACTTAGCTATGCCTGTCCAAGAATTGTTGTTCTTCCTTGAATCCTTATATCTAATGGTGGGGTGGGCTTTTACTCTCTCCCATATTAACATTCTGCAGCAGCAAAAAGAGGGGGGAAGAAAAGGTACACAAATTTACCACTGCTGTTTTTTTTAGAAGAATGTAAAAATGAGAAAATTTGTTAAAGACTGATAGACTGGCAGCTAAGAGAATTCCAGGAGTCATAACTACTATTAAGTCTTTCTTCCAGCACATGAAGGGCTGAAAATGTGCTGGCTAGCCTGTAGGACAACTGATGACTGGGGTGTAAAAAGAGAACTCAAGAAAGCTAGAAGAAACTGTCTTGATTCCCAAGCTGTAGTCCTCATTGGGAGACATGTAGAGACTGTCTAGAGTTGAAGGAATCATGAAGTTATAGCAAAAATGGGCAGATTGAGCACAAAGAAATTATCGGGACTAACTGGTATTCATTAAAGACCCCTGAGGAAATTTAAAATTAAAATAGCTGGATTTCTAACAGTAATGTGCAATTTTTCAGTTCTGTAATACTAGAAGGTGTAACTGTGATGCCAAAACCCAATTTCTCTGGAGACCTTGAGAACCAGAAGCAGGTTAATGTGTTGTCACTACCAGAAAAATGAATAGAAATTGTAATAAAATAAGTTTTCTGTAATGTGAATTCTTGCTTTATAGATTTCTTGTAGTATTTTTGTACGAGTCAGCAAACCCAGTCAAGTCAATAATTGATTGGGCATGGATGAATAACTGGCCGAAACCAGGAGGCAGACAGTTGGAAAAAACTTACGCTAGTGGCACAAAGTATTCAGGGTAGTAAGGAGGAGGGCTAATTAGGAAAAAAAAAAAAATGGGTGAAAGGCCTTGTGAAATTTAGTAATTATGCAGCGAAATGTCACATAATATTCATTGTAGGTAAAACCAAAGTGATGCAAATTGAAAATGCAGTCCTCTGTTGTCATACAAAATGAGAGGCTTTGAGCAGGCTATAAGCACTGAGGAATAACACCATTGTGCTGATTTTGTCTGGGATAGAGTTATTTTTCTTCACAGTAGCTGGTATGGGTCTATGTTTTGGGGTTGCGCTGGAAACAGTGCTGGTAACAGGAATGTTTTTGTTACTGCTGAGTACAGAGTCCTGGCAAAGCTGCTGCTCACCCTACCCCACCAGTGAGTGGGCTGGGGGAGCACAAGAAGCAGGGAGGGAGCACAGCTGAGACAGCTGATCCTGACTGACTAAAGGGATATTCCATACCATATGATGTCAGGCTCAGCTGGGGGAAGAAGAAGGAAGGGGGGGAAGTTTGGAGTGATAGTGTTTGTCTTCCCAAGTCACCATTACACGTGATGGAGCCCTGCTTTCCTGGAGATGGCTGAGCACGAATGAATTCCTTGTTCTGCCAAGAGGGACCTGGGAGTCCTGGTGGACGACAAGCTGACCATGAGCCAGTGGTGTGCCCTTGTTGCCAAGAAGGCCAATGGTATCCTGGGGTGCATTAAGAGGATCGAGGGAGGTTCTCCTCCCCCTCTACTCTGCCCTGGTGAGACCCCACCTGGAGTACTGTGTCCAGTTCTGGGCTCCTCGGTTCAAGAAAGATGAGGAGCTCCTAGAGATAGTCCAGAGGAGAGCAACTAGGATGATAAAGGGACTGGAGCATCTCCCCTACGAGGAAAGGCTGAGGGAACTGGGCTTGTTCAGCCTGAAGAAGAGAAGACTGAGAGGGGATCTCATCAACACATACAAATATCTTAAGGGTGGAGGTCATGAGGATGGGTGTCCAGCGAGAGGACAAGGGGCAATGGGCACAAACTAAAGCGTAAGAGGTTTCAGTTGAATATGCGGAATAACTTCTTTACTCTGAAGGTGACGGAGCACTGGAACAGGCTGCCCAGGGGGGGTTGTGGAGTCTCCTTCTCTGGAGATATTCAGAACCCACCTGGATGATGTCCTGTGCAACCTGCTCTAGGTGAACCTGCTTTAGCAGGAGGGTTGGACTAGATTATCTCCTGAGATCCCTTCCAACCCTTGCCATTCTGTGATTCTGTAGTTTTACTTTGCTTGCATGTGTGGCTTTTGCTTTACCTATTAAACTGTCTTTATCTCAACCCATGAGTTTTCTTATTTTCACTCTTCTGATTCTCTCCCCCCTCCCACTGGAGGGAATGAGCAAGTGGCTGTGTGGTACAGTTGCTGACTGTGGTTAAACCACGACAACCATGCTGTTCCATGATAACATCAACTTGTTGCTAGGCAGCAGATCAGAAAGCAAATGAAATACTAGGCATTATTAGAAAAGGAATAGAGAACAAAACAGGACATAATTATGACAACACATAAATTACATGGTTCACCCACAAGTTGAATATCATGCATCTCTTCTCCTATCACATTAAAATAGTTACGTTAAAGCTGAAAAAGCTTCAGAAAAGAGCAGTGGGATTATGGAGTTGATTCTCTGTAAGGGACAATTACATAGACTGGAGCTCTTCAAGAAATTCTGGGAATGAGTAAATCACTAGGAGTGTGGAGAGGGCAGACAGGGATGGAAATACGATGAGTTGTGGACTATCGGTTGAACCTAGCAGGAGCTAGAGGAAGCAGTTCTTCACTCAGTGGGTAGTAAAGACTGCCAAATGACCCTCAGGGTATAAGAAATTGATGGTGCCTGAGGCAGGCTGGATGCATGCTTGGAAAAGAGTGACTAGAAAGTACAGTATGAAGGCAGAGGGAAGTATGATCTCTTTTTGTTGTTGTTGTATGTAACTTATGGCCACTCTTAGAATACAGGACTGAAATGATAAACTGACTTCGATTTAGCTTTGTCCCAGTTCTCCATGGTGACAAATAAAGTCTGTGATAGAAATTAATATCATACTATTTCAGAGAAATCCTAAAAACAGTTATCTGTTACATTCATCTTTAAATTCTCTGATTTTTCATTGCAGGGATTAGCAAATATTTGCAAGTCTCTGATAGTCCTGTGAATTTTCAGAGATGTCTTTTAATATGAAAACATAGCACCATAAACCTATAAAAATGTCCCATTCAAATGTCTCAAAAATATTCCTAAAGCATTAAATAATATACACCTTCTCAATAGAACTAAAGTGCTTTAAAATCCCTCTGTCAGAAAAAAAAAAAAAAGAGATTTCTTCGTTATGCTAAATGCTCCTTTATTAAAGTATGTATGTGAATTGTATAACTGCTAGTTGGAGGAATTGTTCTTTGGATGCCAGTTCTGTATTGGCAGTTTGGTAACTGTGGTTCTGTAGTGCTAATATTCAGAAGACTTTTGTAAAAGGTGGTGGAAGATGTTCTATAAAAGCAAAACTGTTCTTTATAAAAACTTTGTTTCCATATGCAGATAGCCATTTGGAAGAATTTCCTACTCTCCTTCACTGTGCAGCCAGATTTGGATTACAGAACCTTGCAACATTTCTACTCAATTGTCCTGAGGCCACACAGGCTTGCAAAATAACCAACAAATATGGAGATGATCCAGCAAGTATCGCTGAGAAGCATGGGCACAGGGAACTAAGAAAATTAATCAAAGACTTGTCAGTAAGTCCATATGCTTTTTCATATGTCATCTATAACCAGGGGGCTATGATGTTTTACTACTGAGATCCCATAGTATCTCCTCTTGTAAAGCCTAATATGTTGTTGTCCTTCTGTCTGAAAATATTATTATACTCCTGTCTCAGAAAGGGGTCAAAATGGGGTACAGCCACTTTATTTGTGCACTGTCATAATGGAGATCAGAGTTTTTTTGTGCTGCTTGAATTTTAGGCATGTATTGGAAGGAGAAAAGTGAAACAGAAGTAGCAACATGTGGCCTAGCTAGATTGATGCTTTCAGCACCCAAACAATGGTTGTATTGCAGGTAGTCTAGCCCAACTGTCTACAGTAGGAGACAAAGACTTCTTTAAAAGTCACTTTAAAAGTGACTCTTAGCTCTCTTAGCATTGCCACGCTTCAGCATTCAACAGAGTGGTTGCCCTGCCTTGGCTGTCCCCTGTGAAGGAAAGCTAAATTTTACCAGCCTTTGTTCGATGGAATAAATCTTCCTTCAGATGGGTATGCAGGAGGGGTTTGGGGCAATAGTTGCCTTTCCACATGAAAGATAATAATAGAATAAAGGTCTGTGCATAGTTCTAGCATGCAAACTATTGCCAATAAAATCTAACAGAATTGGCAGTATAAAAAGCAATATACTGTAGTAACATTTGAGAGCTTTAACCTATTTTAAGTCTTTATTGTGTGAACTGTAATATGAGCAGAGATTCTTGCCCCAGAGGTTTTAAAGCCTAGAGAACAAGTTAGGTAAATCATATATCGAAAGAAAAACAGGATATGAATGTTGGTATAAGCCAGCCTCTGTTAACCAATCATCTTGATATAACCATGGATAGAAATAAGACCAAAGGTGGCATCTGAAGAAATAAAAGATAATAGCTGTGTAGGGGAGAATGTTTTGCATGACTAAGGAGGAAAATGCAAGAAACCTAATCGTAGTTTAATGTAGAAAGAGATATCATGAAGAATGGAAACACTGGCTGACTGAGGTTAGTTATTAAAGTTCTAGAGCAAGGACATAGGGGTTAGTCAAGTTTTTTCTTTGATACAGTTGGCATCTAATGTAAAGGCAAAGGAGAGGCACTGGGAAAACTGAAGACAAGTTTACTGTTATCGGTGATGAACCATGGAGATGGCTTCAGCAGTGTTTTATGAGTGGATTTTTTTTTTTTTTTCAATGAATTCAAGGGGAAGAAAATTGCAGACCCTAGAGCCTGAAAGTAAGGCATTTTGAAAGTGGTCAAGATGTTGAATGAGAATATGCTATTTAACCCTTTGTTGTTGGACAGCTATTGATACAGGCTCTGAAAACACTGAGGGTGGGAGAATATCTGCAAAGCAGGTATTTCTCCTTTTCTAATACTGTTAAAGAAAGCTCATACCTAATTAAGGATGTGATCTCATGTCTTTTCTGAACTGATGGAGTATATCCTTGTATTTCCTAGACAATGAATCTGATCAGATCTCAAAAACACTGCAGAGCTTTTTCCATTGATGGAGTGCAAAGGGGTGTTGTGCTACAGAGGTGATGCTTTTACCTTAGTTTTTGACACTGTAGTTTAGATCAAATTTAACAGAAGAAAATGTGATACTCCTTACCATCCAGCATAAAGCTGCCCACAAAAGCAGGCTGTCTTCCTGGGTCAACACATTAGTAATTTCACTTTTAACAATTTCTAATTGCTGTAGTTGTCTCACAGTCACCCTTGCACTGGCCAGAGAGCTTCTGCCAGTAGCAGTCTTATGAGGTCAGGCCACTCAGCTCTTGGAGTTTATCAATTTGCCTTGAAGAGAATGGAACTGTGTTCACCAACATCCCTACCTGTGAATCTGGCTAGATGCCATTCTTGTATGGTCAGGTACCCCCAGTACATGCTGTGTGTAAAGGATTGGTAAGACTAGGCAGAATGTGAATAAGGAGATATTTAACTCCTAGTGAGATACCTAGGTTTCTTTTCTAAGATGGTCATATGAGTCAAAGAGTTGAGCATGGAAACATAGTTTCCATGGTTAATTTATCATTTTTATTTATCACAGTTAATTCTGTAGGATTTTTTTTTTACACTATTGTTGTAGAAACTCACCCCCCTGAGCTTCAGATGTGTCTTTGTTGTGCACCCCACATGTGGTTGGAGGCTTCAGAAAATGGGTCATTTTCTTTTTATCCTTGGAAATGCATTCATATCCAACCTCATGCTGTAGTTTGGGGCTTCTGTAAGAGGAGGCATAAGCACGCATGGTACAGGCAGACCACAACAGATATGCACTGAGAGGGTATGCCGCACTTCTGTAGTCTTCTTGTGTTTTGGCAGACTTCATCAGTGATGGAAGGCAGTGTTTGTGAGGTTGATATATTTCACTCTAAAAAGCATGCAAAGTATGTGCATACCTCTGATTAGCTTTTCTTTTTTAGTAGGATTATTAACTGTCCTAATAAAGCCTCAGTATAAAACTATCAATCTAAACCATGGATTTATAATGATAACTGACTTTATACAATATAATTTTTCATTAAAACAGTTCCTTCCTGGTACGTATCTGCTATTGTTTGCATGTACACAGTTACCAATGGTTATTCTCTGTTCATCATGACTTCTCTTCTAAGTGTGAATACTTTATACCAGCACTGAAGTAAAAACAACTCTGTCACCATCATAAGCAGCTGTAGTCTGGTTAGGACGTGCAGTTGTACTACCCATTTTCAGTTGATTCAAATGGCGTGGCTTACTAATCCGACACAAGTGAAAATTGGAGCATACTTCATGTCTGCCAAATGTGTAATATGGTATTTTAGAAACGTTAGCTCCAACCACTGGAAGAAAAATGGCTTATTTGTGTCCCCTGTAATAGTGCACTTAAGAACAAAAACACTTACTGTACTTCTGTAATTGATGGGAATGTGGAAAAGAAATATTTGCATGGCTCTAGGCCAAGCAGAATTTAGTTTAACCATGTTCCAGGAACTTCCCGTTAAGCTGAAGTATTGAAATTGCTCATTATTACAATAGAAGTACTTTTGTACTTGGCATACCTCTCACTGTTTTAAAATTGTTACCTGTGTTTTGCCATTCCTTTAAGGAATAGCCCCAAAATATACACAGTAATTCATCACTTCTATCTTAAAGAGCAATAGGGTTCCAGAGAAATGAGTGTATTAAAACATACATTCAATTCGTCCAAAGTCCTATAAAGTGTCTTTCATTCGCCTTTGTGCTGGGGAATCCTGGGGGGAGTAAGAATTCCCTGAGATGGGTGAGAGAGAGAGAGCAGCAAAAGAAGTGGCAACACCACAGCTACTATTTCTACGCTCAAGCCCAGGGTTTTGCTATGCAGCCCTCAGTGGTGGCTGCTGAGCAGATCTGTGCTCAGGGCTTTTTAGTGATGCAGCTTTGCTGGTAATGCCCTTCAGCCCCCATGTCCAGCAGGCTTACTGGAAAGGTTCTCAGGGCTCTCTGTTGGCAAAAGTGAGCTGTAGGAGTTAGTTAACTTGCATGCTGGGCCATGTGTATGGCACAAGTTCCCTGTCCTTTTTTAAAGGGAAAACCTCTTTTCTGGATCTGGACACCAACAGTGTTGATGTGGGGAATGTTACAGCCACAGAAGGAGATTTGGAGTGCCTGGTGGGCATGCTGGGAGCTGGTCTCCTGATTTGTGTCAAAACAAAGCACAAGGGAAGGATCACATATCAAGTGCCATGCTTCTGCTGATATAGCAGAGATTTTCCTCTTTTAGTACCAGTACATCACACTCTTTAAGAACCTGTATAAATGTGTGTTCCTGCAAGTGGTAGTGTCTGCCTTCTCTGTCAGAATCCTGCATTTCGCTCCTTGGAAATGTCGTCTTTGTGCTGAGGGAACACCACAAGACTTCATCCATTTGTGTTAAAGGTACTAAACTGATGGAGCTGTCCTTAAAAGAGTCTTCAGTGGGGATTATGATAAAGCTCGGTTTCAAATGTGCCAACAGTTTATTAAGCAAATTGTATTTTTCTTGCATTTTAGCACAAAGCCATCTAAATTGGACATGCATTTCCAATTTCTACATATTTCATTATAGTTTAGATTAAGTAATTCCCTCTTCTATAGCATAAAAGAGGGATATCGCTTAATATTCTGCAATAACATCCTGATTTGTTACTTTGTCTTGTGATTTTATTCCTCTCTAGAACTAAGTACTCAAATATTTTCCATAATTGCTTTTACGTTGAATTGCTTGAATCAAATGTATGAATTTAAAACTAGTGAGAGACATTCAGTAGGAATACTGGCAGGAATCCTTGTCTCAAGAGTATCCGACCTGGGGAAATTATGAGCCTTTTGAATTTAGTTAATCCAGCTGATGGCTCAAATGCCAGTAAGAAAGGCCGAAGTACTTTTGCTTTCTATTGGGCACAGGCTCAAAACGTATCTGTGGTCAGTTGTTACAGTACCCATGATAGCTAGCACCTTGTTAAGCCACTGTAGTTTGCTCAGATATTGGGGCCCTATTTCAGATGTTTGTCTCATGCTCTGTCCCTGAAAGCTGCTTTGACAGTAGGTGGTTGCTCTTGTTGCCAGCTGTGGTCTTCTAAGTCTATGTAAAAGTTCTGCCTACAGAAAATACAGAAATCGCTTAGATGAAGTTCTTATTCAGCGCACAAAGGAAGACTTAAAAAAATAGGTGAAAGTTTCTAAGCATTAAGTGACTAATGAGGGGAGTATGTTCAATTTGTGACCTAACCATTTAAAATTGGAGGTCTCACTGATAGCCAGCTTGGGCATTTATGCTTTGGGATGGGCGTTAATTCTTTGTTCCAGCACTTTGAGTTGCTAATTTCTCCCTTCTTTTACTAAGAACTGTGCTGCTGAATGTGTCATAGTCAGGAAGATTACTGTGTACCACTTGTAGTATACATCACAGTTTCTAAGAAAACTACAATTCAGAAAGTGTTTTATTGGTTGTTTAATGCAAATAACTTCAGATTGTTGGCTTTGGTCTTTAAAGCTGATTCCTAGGGGTGACATAAATGTTATTGAAATTTAAAAATTGAAACAGTCATTTCATGTTGCCCCACCACACAGTTGAGACAGCACAAATTCATTTTTATTTTTAAAATATCTTCTAACATTTCAGAATTGCTTGCCTGAAATCCAAGGCAGAAAATGTAGGTTAACTGAGCTTTTTTAACCTGCGCAAGATCTTTTTGCTAGGCTTCTGATAATCCATGGCAGAACAGTGAACTGATGGACGAATCTTCTTCCTCTGCCACCAGCAAAACTCTGTCTCGATTTCTTGTTTAATATAATTTTCTGTCCCCTTAGGCAGCTATTGGAAAAGTAATAGGTATTTAATTCTGTACATGTTGGTGAAGTTCCTTTAGAATTGCATAGATTGAGACAGTGCTCTGGATAGGCCTTCCCCAAGAAGCCTGTTTTTTCCAGAAGGGACAGTTATATCAATTCCTTTCTCACTCTGTTGAGGTACATCCTGCGAAGTCTAGATCCATAGTTACTGAGTTCACTGCTGTTAGCAGTTTCTTCAGCAGCAGAGTGGTCATAATTTTCACTCAGAGCCTGTTTTATGGAAGACATGTTTTAGATAAGTTGGGGGAGTGGGGAGTTTTTGGTGCTGAAATGCCAAGCTGTATTTCTGTAAATCTCAGTGAACTTAAAGGATGGGCAGGGATGTAAGTTGGCAAGTAATTCATCATTGTACACCTCTCCCCTCTCATCTCTGTCTTATTTTGAAGTGAGTAGTTGAACCAGAATATGGAATTTCTTCAAGTATCTTCAACTTGTTGAAATAGAAAAGTATCTACAAAAACAGTGTATTGTAGAAACTGAGGGTACTTTTTTCCTGAGTTGTTTCACACAAAAAGAATCTTACCTGGCTTTGTAGCTACTACCACCAAATGACAGTAAGTCTTTAGATGACAGGACTCCCTTCGACAAAGATTCTTATGATTTGCTAGGGAGTTCTAGAAGGTCATCAGGAATCAGGCTTTTTGAACACAGAAGTATTATTCTTGCATTTTTGTTTGACTTTGTGTTTCTATAAAAGGCTATATGATATAGCAGAGGTCCCCAGCATGAAACTATTATATTTTAAAATTTGGTTGCAATATCTTCCTGAGCTATTAATTTTCTGCTGGGGAAGGGCCACGTGTAGAAAGATGAAGTGGATATATGTTAAAGAATCTTAAATGAAATTAATCTGATTGCTGTCAATATTTGCTTAATTACTTTAAATGCTACTGTAGTACTGCGCTGGCCCATAGCTCATTACTTTCAAATAGCTGGAAGAGTATATGAAAGAGAAGAGGATTAGTCTGGTTTCTGAAATTTGTGCTAATCCCCTAGTGATTCCTCGGTGAAGCCTGCTGGGATTTTATTCTTGCCACAATATTTTAATGTTCAGAAATGTTGGTTACATGCATGCTTTGGTACACGGGAAGTTACTTGCTGAAATGAGTAAGTGAACATATTCTTTGATACTCTTTTAGTGACTGGATATTCAGAAATCAAATTCTTAAACTTCTTGAGGAATTGGAGCGAAGTACTGTGAACTTCTGCCAGCTGATATGCAAATGTTATCCTATGCTTTCCATCAGATGTTTGTTCACTGAGTTCTTTTTCTTTTCCAAAATTGCTTGTGGAGAGGCTTCCCATTATCAAGGCTTAGTGTCTTATATTTCAGATTTGGTTTGGGAGTTTATTATTTTTATTTTTACTAGCTGTCAGTGTTTCCTCTTCTCTTTTTCACATGTTGTCAGAGGGACATGCTCCCTGTAACAATAACTTGCTGGTTATACACTGCCTTTTAAGGTCAGACAATTTATATTTTAGTGAAGAGGTAAGGTACAGACTGAGCATGGAAAAGCTTGGCTTTAAGGAGAGGGCTAGATTTCTCATTTTTAAAAAAAAACACAGTCATTAGACTAAACACATTTTTTAAAGTTTTATGTAGACTTTTGTTCAGGCTAGAACCTTGCACCTTACCTGCGATTAAATCTTCTGTCATAACTATGCAATTGAGTACAACTTTCTTGCAAAAAGAATGATAAATGGAATTGCAGGTTTGGAAACCTTACTTCTGTATGAGATGCCTGTTGAAATTTGTGTGTAATTTAAAATTAACTAGGATGGTTTTCCCCGTGAATTGTCTGGTATTTTGTCTCATCTTTTGATATTCTATAACCGTATCAGTGACAGAGTAGAAGTCAGTTATTTGCAATTCACCATTTCAGAAAGCTTTCACAATTTTTAAGGAAAATTTGAATACTACTGGAATTTCAAGCAAAATGTTTGTGAATTAGAAGTAGGGAAAATGAAAAAGGGTTCTGTAATGATATCTCTGTTCTTAAATGTATTGAGGATTGTCAAAGCAAGGGATTTCTAGAGGTCCTTCTGACTTTTATTGACAGGGCAACATCAGCAAAGATACTTAGCTATGGGACTCTTTGGTAATGTGGGGAGTATCCAGTTTTTTGGAAGCACTGTTTAGGCTGAAAAGAATCATCTGTATCAGTCATCTGCATTATGAGGCTCTGAATTTATTTGAACATGTGGTAAACATTTGGCTAAGCTGTTTATGTTAATGAAAAATGCAAATGCAGTACTTTACACAAGTGAGAGAAAATAAAAGTGACCATGTTATGTAGTTGTGGAAATAAATATGTTCAGGTAGATAAAAGACTGTACTAGCCTGATGAGGTGTTAGAAGGTATATGATAAAGATATGTAGAATAATGACTGTTTTCAAAGTAAATGAGCTGCTTCTGCTTAACCTCTCTCGTGATAAGTGAACAAACAAATTTGACATGAAATACTGTTCTGTATAAGATGTAATTTCTCTATTCAGCTAGTTAAGATGACACTGAAGCTAGAGGCATAGGAAGGATTCAACAGGCTAGAGATTTTTGTGGATGTTGAGAACTTTTAGTCACTAGGTAATGTGTTGGTTTTGCATCATGAGGGCATGAATCCTCTACCCGGGTTACAAACCAGTTGCATGAAGTTAAGGAAGAAACTTTCCCAGGGAGAAGCTACCCCATAGTTGTCCATTAAAACAATTGCTGTTTGCAGCTTGCCATCAACTTTCCTGCACTGAGTGTTCCAATAACTGTATTGTTAGGTGAGAAGGTGGCCTTTGTTCTTCCTCTAATATAGATGTCTCGGAGAAACCCTTATAATGCAAAGGAAAAAGCGAAATGGTCTAAAATCATCTGCTAGCTCTGGGTTTACTACAGAAGGAAGGATTGCTGAGGATTCCATTGGAAAATCTAAAAGCAAGTTTGGGGTCTCACCTCTGTCAGTTGAAGCAATTTGAAGGTATATGTAAAACCGTCAAAAAGCAGGTTTACCTTGATACAGTATATGCTCTCAGTGAGGCTATCTGGAGTATGCCCTTTGGCTGCCTCCCAGTGATCTGGAAGGAATCAAAACATCTGTCATATCTTACAAGTTGTTGAGCACAAAGAAAGATAGCATATCAATAATGCCTTTTTCCCGCCCTTCAGAAGGGAAAAAAAAGAAACAAAAAACCAAAAAAACCACCCCAACAACCAGAAACAAAAAAAAAAAAACCAAACAAAAAAACCCCACAGAGCAAAACTGTAATAAGGGCTTTTCAGCTTCATGGGGGGAAAATGAAGGAAAATTAGGAGAGGAAAGGAGCTGTTAAAGTTACCGTGGTAATTATAACCTGTGAGCCAAAACCACCTCGCTTTTGAGTGACATTGTGAGGTCTGAAGGGAGCTTTTTGATCTCAAAGCCCTAAGAAAAACTAGGTGGAGATGCAAGAATTAATGAGTAAAGTTAGGTAAGAGGTTTGCCATGTCTTTAGCAATCTGGAGGTTTAGAGCTCTGCACAGACCTAATAGTGACTTACCAGACTTTCCTACAGCTGTAATTTATTGCTTAATTAGAAAAATTGTCTTTAGGCTCTACATCAATAGAATGACCATTAGGGAAAGGCATTTCTCAAAGCTACCAAGCCCGTTATATGAAACTGCTTAAGAAAATCCATTTCTGCAGTGCATAGTGTTAGTTCTGTTTAACATAGCCATGCACAATCTCAATTTATAATTCTGTCTGAGGACCCTGCACAGAAGGCACACTGTTTATTCTGCCTTCTATTCTTCCTGCCCCCATATATTGTTTTACAATAAATGATTCAATAGTTCTTTGCCAGGACTCTAGGGTGTCTAGCAATAATAATTTCCTTTTCTTATGTTTGTTGTGAACTTAAAAATTGTTCCTGAGTTCCCACTCTCTACCAAACTCAGAAGAACATGCAGCAATTGACATATATATGTTCACTTCCATGAAGAAAGCCAATACATTAATAGATGACTTTCTAACACGTTTAATAACCATCACAATAACTATAATTGAAATTGTATGCTGTGTCTGTAACAGACATGGGCAGCCTCCCTCAACCCCATGAGCTATGTGCCAGAATCTTTGTGTGGCTGACAGCAGCAGCATCATATACATATGTCAGAGGTCTGGGTGTTGTTCTCAGGCAGAAGTTGTTAATGATTCTCTACAGCTCTTACTGTGAGTGTGAGGCATATAAGGATCTTAGCACTCCCTGATGATGCCAGTCTTACAAGCCACATTGGCTTGATTTTACTTGCACCTGAGATTTCAGTTTATTTTGCTGCTCCTGTATGGTCTTGGAGTGACGTGGGAGCCATCCTTGAAATATTAGAGAACTGCTTAAGACCTGCAGTTGGCCACCTGCAGCCTTCTGAATTCCAACCGAATTCGTCTGGTGTTAATAAATACCACTTTCTGAGAGCCACAAGAATGAAAGTAGGCAGGAAAGTCTCCTGCCATATGGAAGACGCTAGCAAGTTCCCTTCAGGCTACCTAGGAAAATGCAGAAATCAGTATCTGTACCAGGCATGGAAGTAATATAAAAAACTTGATTCCTAATTGGATCACTTAATCAAACATTCAAAGGTTTTTAATGAGATGTGTTTTTTTAAAAATGCTGCCAGTCGATGGCATGTACTGTCTTACGTAAATGGGTCAAAGGATTGAACAAAAGTTTCCATGGAGACTTTATATGACTCCAAGGTGCTTTCCAAATTAATTAAAGTCTTGTGTTGCAAGGAAAAGAGGTTAGAGGTGAGAAAATCTAGTACTGGTATATAGATCTGCAGTCCGTTCTGGCCAGCTTGTTCTAGGGACACCTGTCATCATTGACAACATTATCAGTGAAGTTACAACTGTAAAAAATAGTGATTTTCCTAAATGTCTTTGTTCCTGTTTTCAGAAAAGTTAAACAAGACAGACCTAGGTGCAGGCCTGAGTTAATTATACACATGCAGAAAAAGAAAAAAACACCCTCCTTCTGGAAAATAAAAAACAGATAATTTCAGAATTCTAAAAGCAATCATGATTGAGCTCAGTAGTGAGAACTGTTCACCTCCTTTTTGCCAGATTATTAAGAATATTTTTTTAATTTCTTTTGTGCATGTTAAATCACCCATGTAATGCAGAGAAAAAGATGATATTTCTTACTAGTTTTTTAGTAAATAAAGTTACAAAGGAGCAAGTGTGCATATGCAGTACATTGGGACTGCATTGTGTTGTGTTGTGGCTCGTGAAATAGGATGTGTTTAGTTAGAGCTTGGGCACTCAGTGAAACAGGCTTCTCTCAGACCCTTGACTGTGAATCATTACTGAAGAACAAATAACACACAGTGCCAGGAGCAAAATGCAGCACACTGTTCAGGCAGCACTTAACTAGGAGGAGTAGTTAAAAGACTTATTGGAGTTGAAAATCTCCAGAAAGGTGGTAAACAACTGGCCAGGGTTTTAACAGTGATTCACTCTATATCTGCAGGCAGTAGATGCCAGAAAAAAGAGTAGATGGTAGAAGTACATGAGCAGAGGCTTTAAGCAACCTTGGAAAAATGCAGAGCTGGTGGGCTACTGTTGAACAAAACCATCCGTTCCACAGAGCAGAAATAACATACCCAGGGCATAAATGAACAAAACTATACCTTCATAAGAGCTGAAGTTTTAACTACCTACCACAGTAAAGGTGAAAAAAGTAGAGATCTGGAACAGAAGATGATCAGGTATTTGCACTTACTTGGAATTGAGAATTTATTCTTAGGGAGTTATTTCTAATCTGACTTTTTCTACCAGTAACTGAAGACCACTGGGGGTGAAAATACAGATTGGACAAGGTATGCTGATCTAAGTAGAGATGGAGAAGGTAAAAATGATCACTAAAGTGTCTGGAGTTCTGAAGTACTGTGTCTGTGAGCATCAAACTAAGTTATACTGTGTGGTACCATGTTCTCATAAGCATATGCTCAAAATTTGGTGCTTGTGGCTTATATAACATGGCCACTAGCAAAAATAAATGCCATTATACCAAGTAAATGAGAAGGATTTAGCAGGATTCCAAGAATTTTAAAGGATTAATATCCTTTTGAAAAGCTTGTGTTAAAAGAAACGGATCATAAACAGCTTTATTGCTGTTGCCTAAGAAGTCCATGACTGCTCAGGGGAAGACTAGCTATGGATTCATGGCCTGACCACTGTATGTGGCAGTCTGGTTATAAAGGACCAATTAAAAAATATGTATTGGATTTGGAGAAAGTGAACTTTGTGTTCTGCTGCAAAAAGGGTTATGGAGGGTTTGTGGACAGTAATGATGACAATAGTACAAAACAACAAAAGTTGCTTATTCCCAATTATTACTATAATAAATTTTTCTGCTCTCTAGGTGGGATTTCTTCCCCTTTTTATCAGGGTGAGACTGGAAAATTTTATACTGTTTCGGGTGAATACATTATAAAGACTAGAAAAGAATATAAATGCATTAAGAACAGAAAATCCATGGCAGGGGTGGCAGAGGTATTTTACACTTGCACTGAATGAACCATATGATTGGAGACACAGCTAAGACTTTTCATATATGTAAAAAATATAGGCCAGGTCAAGTGAAAGAATCCATTTTTTATAGTTTATGAAGAATTGGCTCCCTAGAGAAAAGTGGACACAGGTTTGTTTGTACTGCTGAGAACAGGGGGAATCATGCATTCTATATTTTTATTCTCATTTTCTTAAGAGACCTTCAAAAGATCTTTCAATAGCTCTCACAGCAAATGTAGATAAACTGGCGAATGGATGTATCAAACCTTGATTTTTCTGGATAACACTATACTTTGCCTAATAATTTATCAGAATTGACCATATTTATGTGGGCAAGAGTTAAGGGCTTTGCAATTAGATACAGGTTTAAAAATTTGAGTGCTGCTGCTATTCATTATTTTCATTCTTAAAAGGCTAGTGAAAAATGGTCTTAAAAAGTAGCTGTATGCTAATAGGCTGTAGAATTGTATTTGGATCTGTATTAAATCCTGTAAGTGGGCGGAATAATGCAAATGAATCATGGATTGTCATCTTTTGTAGCCAAAAAGGTTGTGCTCTTGGTGGTAGAGGACAGTTGCTGTAAATGTGAAGGGCTACAGCAACAGAGAACAGCCAGGACTCAACATGAATTTGTGATATAGCAGCTCTCTACACAAGACTGTATTTAGAGTGGTCTCGGTGATTGCAGATTTCAATGTTTTCACAAAAAGTAGTGGACTATTTTGCAGACTAACAGGAGATTACCATAAAAAGCTGAGCAATTGGAACTGCAGGATCTAACCCATCCAGAGGAAAGAAATGGGTTGTTGCTACCTGACAGCAGCAATGTTGACATATTTTAGAAGACTTGGGTATCTACCCACATTTACAAGGAATCACATGGAGTATTTGAATGCTACCAGTTTGTTTAGTTAATAAATTGATTGTAAGAATTTTAATTGCCACGAACCCTAGCTTCATGATGCTCGTTTCAAACATTTTCCCTGATATTTTGTGAGACTTGAATTCATCATAGCCTCAATAAGTTTGTGAGTCATTTTTGGTATTCAGAATTGTAATTTGACCTTTCTTTTGAAATTCTCTAGTTACAGTTATTTCCATTTCTACTACTTAATAGTTGGGAAATTTTATTGTGTTCATTATAATTCAGTTAGCTGTGAAATGTTAATTGCATACTGCTAGTTTGTTTAGATAATAGCTCTAGATTAATTTGCAGATTTTTCTGATTGGAGGAAATTTTTTGTTAGATTGGTACACAAATTATTATAATGGTCTTATAACTGTTACTGATTCTATTGGTACTACACCAAGCTCATAGCATGCTGGTATATAGAATAGGAATGTGGTTAAGAATTGTTCCTGAGTGATTTGGGGAGTAAATGTTTCCATGGTTACTGAATTCTTCAATTTTTGGTTTCAGCATTGAGAGGAAATGTATGAACATCCATACTCTTAATTTAGTGTCAGTAGTGCAACTTAACAAAGTTATTCTCGTCTTTGGCTTATAACATTTGCCGTTCTATGTTTCCAGCAAAACATTTTTGTAATTTTAAAGATGTTCTTGATTATATCCTTCAAGTGTTGCCTTAGACGTAATATTCACATGGCATTATAGCTTGTATGTAAAAGCACATGGTGATCTTTCCTAAAGCTCAGACACACAAAACATCATGCATTAACATGCAGTATTATGAACTGGCTGGATGACAGGGCTTAGAGGGTTTTGATCGGCGGGGCAGAGTCCAGTTGGAGGCCGGTAGCTACTGGAGTTCCCCAGGGCTCAGTACTCGGCCCCGTCTTGTTCAACTTGTTCATCAATGACCTGGACGAGGGGACAGAGCGTACCCTCAGCAAGTTCGCTGATGACACAAAACTGGGAGGAGTGGCTGATACGCCGCAAGGCTGTGCTGCTGTTCAGTGGGACCTGGCAGGCTGGAGAGTTGGGTGGAGAGGAACCTGATGAAATTCAATAAGGGCAAGTGTCGAGTGCTGCACCTGGGGAGGTTGAACCCCATGCACCAGTACAGGCTGGGGGCTGACCTGCTGGGAAGCAGCTCTGCCGAGAGGGACCTGGGAGTCCTGGTGGATGACAAGCTGACCATGAGCCAGCGGTGTGAGAGCAACTAGGATGATAAAGGGACTGGAGCATCTCCTCTGTGAGGAAAGGCTGAGAGAGTTGGGCTTGTTCAGCTTGAAGAAGAGAAGACTGAGAGGGGACCTCATCAATGCATACAGATATCTTAAGGGTGGAAGTCATGAGGACGGAGCCAGACTCTTTGCAGTAGTGTCCGGTGACAGGACAAGGGGCAATGGGTACAAACTGAGACATACGAGGTTTCAGTTGAATATGAGGAAAAACTTCTTTACTCTGAGGGTGATGGAGCACTGGAACAGGCTGCCCAGGGGGGTTGTGGAGTCTCCTTCTCTGGAGATATTCAAAGCCTGCCTGGACGAAGTCCTGTGTAACATGCTCTAGGTGAACCTGCTTTAGCAGGAGGGTTGGACTAGATGATCTCCTGAGGTCCCTTCCAACCCTTGCGATTCTGTGATTCTGTGAATAACAACTAGAATTATTGTACGTTACAAAAATCTGCCAGTATTTGTCGTCTATGTATCAGCGGTTAATTACCGAACTGTATTCTAAATTTTTGTCCCAGCTCCAATATGTTTCAAACATTGCATGCTCAGAGTATGCTGACTTTTTTCAAGATTGAAAGCTTGAAGTTTATTATACAGATTAGGCACTCGCTGTTCCCATCAGCTTTAATGATCTGCAAAAATGACTAGTGATCTAAGTTCAAAAATCCCGACAAAATTATTGCACCAATGCATTAAGCTCAAACTCTACATCTGGATATAGAGGAGAAATAGAGGCAAATTGAGTCACAGGAATTTACATGTCTTATTCCACATTTTAACTGTCTGTAGCTACTGAGAGGAGTGAATGTCAGAGCAGTGCCTATGAAGCCATTTATAAGAAAAGGGCCTATAGAATCTCAGCCTTCCTGGTATTTGCAAGCTTCTGAGTCTAGATCTGTCTTTCTGTTACTCCTATCACAGCTAATCTTTGAAATAGGCCAGAGCCATGTGGCTATAACATGCCTGACCCAACAAAAAGTCAGATTCTGCTTGTGATTTTGATCCATTTCTAACTATAATCACATTTTTTCTTGTGGTGCTGATTAGGGTTGAGGTGCAATTTCATTACAGGTTTTTCCCATTAACACTAGGATTGTGAATATTTTAACATCACAAATAAGGAACTTTTTCTACCCAAAACCCAATACCAACAATACCTAAAATCGTGATAGTGAGGTGCAGCTTTTGAGTATTTTTTGCAAGAACACAAAATTGTGTGTGTCTCTTGTGATGGTGACTCCTTTTCCCCTTGTTCAGGCTGTACATGAGGATTAGGCATTATTACTAACTAAGGTTGGTTCGACTGACATGGAAGAGGCCTAAACTTTATTCCCAGAGAAGCTTTAAGCTCTGGGAGAGGTCTTTAATAAATATAATTCTGGGAAACATGGTATTTTGTTGAAATCCAAGTTATATTCATGTGAAAAAGCTAAAATTTTTCCTCAAACTGGCTCTTGAAGATACTCACTTTATCTTTGTCAGTTCTTTCCTCCTTTCTTTTTTACTGTTACTTTATCTCCATGCACAGGAAGCTGCTAAAAAAAATTGTAAACGTGTCAGGTGTCTTTAAACCAGCCTCCCTCTGGGACTAGTCTTACACTGTGCTTTGCACTCCACCTCTTGTAGACAATCAGGCTTTGAGGATACTCAGCAAATGGACGACATGGCCCCTGAAGCGTCTTAGGGTTCAGTGGATGCCACTAGGCCTTTGCAAAGGAGAAAATGTCCTTCAGAAACGTTCTTCAGTCCTTCTTCAGGAAAAGCTTCTTTTCCTAACCTTTTCATACAGAAAGGGCTGGAGTAAGTAAAAGAATTAAATTAATTAAATGGAAGCAAAGCAATATATAGGTGAGAGTCCTAACATTATTTGCAAATCATAAGACAGTGTTGAGCAGAAGGCAGAACGTAGAGATGCCTAATCTATGGGCTAAGCAGAGATCAACAAGAGGCGGAGGAGAAATCAGTGCAGAAATCTAATACTTATTTTGTTAATGACTTCTGAGATATGAATCTGTTTTGCTTCACAGAAGTTACATATGTAAAATTTAGATTGGTAATCTGATAATTTTATTTAGTCTTCCCCTCACCAAAATTTCTGATACTTTATCCCAAAGTTGCTAATGTAATAGAGATGGATTTGTGGGCCTCTACCCGATTTTTTTTTTATAGTTCTGGCAAGTGACAGTGCTACAACTTGGTCATAACATAAGTTTATGTCCTTTGGGCTGAATGAGTAGGTAATTCTGTCCCAGGAAACTTAGTAGGTAATTAATCGAACCCCCAGTTGAATACACGTATGAAAGTTAACTCTTGGTTAACTCTTATTGTTTTTTTGTTAGACCTGGTTGCTATTTTTATTTTAAACCATTTATTTGATTTTTTAAAAATATCTATTCAGTTTATCAGTTTACTCACAGCTACTGCATTTTGTTATGACTTTGTTCCATCATTCCAAGCCCGCTATAAACATGTCATAGTTCAGGTGCTTTCACTGTCACTTCTTCTTTGTCACTTCTTACCTCAGCCAAAATTATGTTCTTTTTCTATTGATTGGAGAAGCGCAACACTAATTAAGAAAAGTAGGAGTGCCACTGGGGCTGTCAGGTTTTATTTTCTACACAGAAATAACAGGAGGGTGTTTTCTAGGGTTAGAGAAAGATAAAGGGAGTAGAAGTTCAGAAATTTTGTTGTATGTATATGTGGGGGTTTTATGTATGTGTGCCTTTTGTTTAGTGCATAATTTAGGAATTATGAAAGCTAATAAAATTACGGTGCTTGTGTAAGATGCTTTTGTATTAATTATGTATGACATGGATATGTTCAGAAGGTGTAAAGCTATTTTAATCCAGTGTTCATTGTCTCTGAGCTAATAGGGCGCTGACTGGTGGACTTGGAACGTGACAGAGCGGTTGTTCAGCCTTACGTGTTATTATTGCAGACAGATAAGTGTTTCATACCTTTATGTCAGAAGAGTCTCTCTTATTTTGAGGTGTGGGTCTCTTTCCCATTGTAACTCCACTTACTGCACGCAGTGGGGTTCACAGTACATGTTAAGTGATGATAGCCTTGGACAGTACCCCTCTCTGTGCACCCTGTATGTTTCCTTTAAGAAAACTTGAGCACTTACATGACAAAATAGAAAATTAATTCTAAGAACTATAGGTAAATCTGCAGTATCAAAACCTGGCAGAGGGGAGACGTTATTTGACAATCAGTATTTTTTAAGTGCTTCCAAATCTTAGTCCTGCTGTAAGTCTAGTAGACTGGAAGTGAACAGCTAAAAACACGTATGTAAACCTCTGTTTGCAGATCAAATGTATGATAAAGGAACACATGTGCAGGTGGGCTCAGAGAGAATGAAAGTTTCAAACTTATAAGTGGGACGGACTGGAGAAGTAAAAGCTATTTGTACAGAAGTAAAATATATTTTGAAACTTGGAAAAAGTCTAGATAGACTTTTGTGTTTGCTTAACATGTTTTGACTGGTGTGATTTCTTGTTCTTTGCCTGCAACAAAGTCTGGACATTTAAGTGGGTTAAGGACCTATAGAATGAGATGCTACTGTGTATTACAGTGATAGTTTGCAAACATTTAATAGATGGATTTTTGTTGTCAAGGGTACAGTCACAAAATTCACAACCATGCTAAGGGAACAGTAACTCCAGTAGCGACTGAGATATGTTATCCATTTGTTTCTATTTAGATGTTTCATCATATATTCTGTAATTTGCCAAGTCTATCTAACAGCAAAGAATAGCTAGATTTAGGTCATGAAAAATAGCAGCAATCTATTTAAAAAAAAAAAAAAAGCAGGATAAAATATCAGAAGAAGACTCTTCAGAACAAAATTAGTCCTGGAAGCTGTATTTGAAATCCAGTGGAAACAGCATGACAAGGCTTCTGCTTGGTTGTTGTGCTGACATGACCAATTAAATGTAGTCAGTAAAGAAGGCAGTGAAAAGCTTGCACTTTTTTTGGCTTCTGAGTCATGTCCAAAATTGGTTTGTGCATGTTATCTCACCTCTCGTTTTCATAAGGAACTGTAGGCTGTTCTTCAAAAAACTGGGGGAAGTGGCCAGTGTGTTATGCCATGTATGCAGCGAGATGGCAAGGTTTTCTGAGAAGCCAGACTGGGTATGAGAAGCTTGAGGAGAGGTTACATATTTGCTATCGCTCCCCAATCTTCATGCTACGAAGGAGATGTATAAGTGGGAAAAATGAAGGCAAAGGAAAGAAGCTGCTTTCCCTGCCACTTCATCTGTCTCGCCCCTCCTTCCTTTCTTTTCTGGATGATTTTGAAGGATCCAGAGAGCAGCAGATTGTGGAAGTCTAGGGATAGTCTAGTTCTGTGTTTACGGTTCCCAAAACTTGCAGTATTACCAAGATGTTTTCTTGGGGCTTTCTAAATGGTGTTTACTGTAGCTGATGATTCATTCACAGCTGTTTCAGTAACTGTTACTGTATATTTCATACAAAACAGACAAATTAAGTTTGGCAGCAGCTCATGCAGTAGGAGCTCAAGATTTGTAACGATGCAGGAGCCCTGTCTCTGGTGAAACCGTCAGCTAAGGAAGGCCTTTGGCTTTAAGAAACATTTTGGGGTTTAACTTCTGATATTGTGGATCTGCCACATCTCCTTCGAACAGAGCAATGGGTGGAGGAGTCTCCCTGTCCTTTTCCTGCTTGAGTGTGAGGGGAGGAATGGTTTGCTGTTGATGTATGCACAGTTGCCCTACCCAATTTCCCTTATGTTGTAGTATGCACTCGGAACCTACTTCTTGCTGTGGGATCAGGGCAAAAGGCCAGCATATAAACACTGAGAGAAATTTAAGGGTGCCTGCAGGCAGGCCAGTGGGATTTTTGCCACCTTCTTCTGACACTGGTAAATTGCAGAACTCAAATTGTGATTTTATGCTGCAACAGTTTGGAAAAACTCACAGATTGATATGCAGATGTTTACTGAGGATTTCAAAATAATAACATGGAATTTTTTAGTATCAGAATTGCTAGGGCTTGTGCAGAAGGCTCTCTCCGGCTCCATTATTGCATGCTAGTATGTGTATTTTTAATCCAATTTAAAGACCAGTGCCTGTCTGAATTTGCTAATCTGATGTCTGCTAACGCATGTATGGGGTTTGGGATTCCCCGCTCCGTTCTGGGTTGCCCATACCACAAGCAGAGATGAGTCATACTCTTCTTGTGAGTCTGTTAAGACTCCTTTGGATCTGGAAATGGAACTAAATCACACAGGAGGTTCTGCAGAGTTGTATGGTAAGAAGAGGGCATACTAGTTGTCTCTAATTCAGTTGCTTGAGGAAAAAGCTGCAGCACTTAATGGTTCAGAATTCAAGAGGCTGAAAGAAAAGGAAGCCTTGACAAATGTGATTTTTTAAAGGCAAATTATTATTTTTTAGCCTAATGGTAAGAATTACTGGGTTTTAGTTCTTAACTCAGAATAATTTTAAGTAGTATAACACCATATTATGCCCAGTCAATGGTAATACACTCTAACATTAGTGATAGTGATAATGTATTATCCTTCTGATTTATTATTCATCAAATTAATCCCTTGGATATTTCTTTTAATTTCATTTGCCTTCTGGAGTTAGTCTGTCTTCAGCCCATTGTATGCAGGAGATCTGCATACCTATTAGCGATTTTTTTTTACAGGATTTTCAGTAGCAAAGAATTATTTTTTGCTTTTCCAGTAAGACCTATGTATTTGTAGATAACTACCTCTTTAGAAGATACTTTTTAAGGGAGCTGAAATGTTAGACATACAAACCTGCAACAGATATATTTTTGAAAACATAAAAAACCCAAAATCAATATTCACAAAACATTTGACTGTGGTTCTTTATGAAGTGTTTTGTGTTTTCTCCTTTTTTATTTTTCTTTTCTGTGAGTGTTCTAGAAAATGCTTAAACATCAGAAATAGTTAGAACTTGATGCTAGCAGAGTAGGATTTTCACAGAGTAAAATATCCCATTATGAAATCAACATTATTTGTTATGGCACCTTCATGAGAGATTTTAGTAGTTACTCTTATTTATACCCATATAAGAGATTACAGCCAAGGCAAATATGGCTAATCCTCTTCTCCCTCTCTACTGTATAACAATATTTAACAAAATAGCTTTTCTGTAGATACTTTAATAATTGCCATTGCTAGTTGAGAAACATCACTCCCAGGCCTTGCATATTTGTTTGCTTATTTTAACTTTTGCGTATTTCTTTATTTGTCTTAAGCTTTGCGCAAAACAGTGCAGGACTTCAGTAAAACAAATGCAAAGGTAAAGGTGAGCTTTTAAGAAATAGACTATCAGAGAACTTGAGGGTGTTCAAATTTTGAAGCTATTTGGCATTTTTCAAATACTCTTAATGATTAGAGCATAGTTTCTTATTTACATTTCTGTGTGTGCTTATACATTCCTAAAATGCTGCATTAGCTGTGATTTTGAAGATGGCTTCAGCTAAAAATATTTGATGCTGACTGTCAAAGTGCTGCTGAGGGACACAGTCTGATTTCACAGGACTTGATAGTGTTTTCTAAGCAGATGTTTCCAGTTTTTATAATACTATTGATCTTAGTTCTAGCAACACAGTCTGAACTGGTGCAAATATGTTCAGATGACATATGTATGTGGGAAGTAGTTTTGTCAGAATGTCTCCAGCATGATTGTTCTAGAGATATGTATGACAGCAGGTCACTATTTAGCCATCAGTATTCCTGGCTGAAGGATATTTTAGAGCATAGATTTAATTTGACTTGACACGTGGCAGAAGACATCTGTCATCTGTTGTTTTTATCACTTCCCCCTACTTGTGTATTTTTAAAATAATAGAAAAATAGTGAAAAATGTATATTAAATTTTTTCTGACAAGAAAATGTTGTCATTTTACCTTTTAGCCTTAGTGCTGATTTCACAGAACTTTAGTTTTAAGCCCTTTTCAATTTTTTTTCATTTTTATTTTATTTTTATAACTTATTGAAAAAAATTGTCTCCTTTTGCAGCTCAAGCGTTGATTAATTTGATCCTAATTTGTGGAACCAATGCCCATAATGCTGTTCTTTTAATTCCATCAGACAGGCTAAAAGATTACCGTTTTCTGCACTCTTTTTTTCTTTTCATTTTTAATATGTTTTAGTAAAGCAGTGCAGGTATCACATTTCACCTATTTTTAGAAGTAAAGGATTGCACAGAAACTTTCAACATTAGCTGAAGACATTTTTCATTTGGAGATGAGGAAGTTCCTGGCCTGGGTCAGAAGTTAGCTGAATAATAAGGTAGTTTCCTCTAACCTCTGCAGAAGTTGCAGCATGAAAAAAAAAAACAAACAAACCTTCCATAATTCCATAGTATATATAAAACACAGTATTGAAGTGCAGATAGAATCTTACCCTCTTTATTCATGTCTCATCTCATTAAACTAGGTCCTGTTCATATACATACATCTATAGATTTCTCATAAATATTCTGTATGCATGGCTGAGGAGGTAGTCTTTTGTCATGTTTGCTCTGTATTTGTTACAGTACTTCTGTATAGAGCAATGCCTAGAGTCGAAGACAGCAGAGTTGTACGCCACTTTACATCCGCTTTCTGCTGCAAGAATACCAAAATATAAAACTAGAGAGTCTGTTTCCTGAAAAAAACAGTTTGCTTTGGTAGCATTAGACCCAGGAGTAGGAGCTCTTTAGAGACTATAGGGAAGAGAGGTTAGATATCCTCCAATGTTTGGAATCGGATACTATTTAGGTTCAGAGCTATGCATCCATTGGGCTACAACACAGTTCTCTTGAGCCTCCATGGAAACACTAAGTCAGAGGTTTACATGTGCCTTCTGGCCATGGACTTGTTGGCCACTTGTGGGCTACTCTGTCTAGTTCGTGCATTGAAGTTCTTTCTTGAGGAGCATGCAGGTGATCTTCTGTTTTACAGCTGCCGATACTTTCTAGGAAATGATGCAACTGTCAGGGAACCATATGCAATGTACCGTAGGAAAGGAGGGACGTCCCTCCCCCACACACAGGGGATATGAGTCCAAGACAGCATTCAGTTAAGGGCAG
The DNA here is from genome assembly GCF_000687185.1 of Egretta garzetta. Classification (NCBI taxonomy): domain Eukaryota; kingdom Metazoa; phylum Chordata; class Aves; order Pelecaniformes; family Ardeidae; genus Egretta; species Egretta garzetta. The sequence goes on along the minus strand of NW_009259032.1, from coordinate 221,092 downwards.
TAAATTCATGGTTTACATTGTAGAGAGTTTTATTGGTATGACTGTACAGCCTGAGTTCACATTCGAAGGTCAGAAGAGAGAGAGTTCATTATATAAGTAGCCTGCATTGTTTATACATCTTGCATTAGTGCTGCTGTGCTGACCTTTCAGGTCTGGAACTGATATGGCCCCCAGGGCTTAAGGCAATATACTTTCTCCAAACTCAGTTGTGTCTTACAAAAATATTTGAGCTAAGACAGTGCTTCCCATAGAGCTTGTGGGTAGAAGGGGAAGATCAAGGGTTTATGAAACTATGTATTTATCCCCCTTCTCCTCTCATGAGACCCATAGAGGACTGAGTAGGTCCCAGTTGTGGCAGAAAGGAAATCCTCTAAAATCTGAGGACACAGAAGACAAAGGGTGGGGCAGAAAGCAGCATCATAGCTGCTTTGGATGTTTTCAGATTCCATTCCTCTGAAGTCTGAAAATGGATGCTGGCAGGAAATTTCTCTCTCCTTCACTTTAGAGTTTGTAGGTGGAGAAGGAACAGATGATGGACAGCAGCAGCTCAAATCTCTGTACTAGTTAAGCCATACAGCACAGTGCTGGCTACTCATCGTCAGTGCTGACAGCAGCAGAGATGGGGGTGGACAAATGATTACTAGAATAGCATGTATATCACCAGGAAGATGTAGTCCACCAAATGTAGGAGCTATTGCTGCTTTTTAAGTCACTAACCAACCCTTTACTTTTAATAGAGATTGGCTGTGCATTACCCAAGGGGTGACGCTGTTCTGTGTTCAAGCCATCCTTTTATGCCATTGTAGGAGAACACAATATCTGCGTTGCAAGGTATTTCATTTCCTTGCCTAATTAAGCTAGAAGGAAAATGAGTGCTGTTGTACAAACAGTAAATTCCTCAGTGATTTACTTCATGTTAAGTAGATTCGTGTAGAAATTCTTCTTTGTTGTATGGAAACTAGATGGTTCCTGTCTGCAGTGCCATTTGTCGAATTAGCTATTCAGATATAGCCCATGTCAGCAGAGACTGAAAGGTGACAACTCTAAAACTCTTGTTCTTTGCCTCGCTTCTTACAGAATACTATCACCACTGCAGTTACTTGATGTCATTGTTGAACATCTTGGTGGGAAGGCCAAAACATGTTCTCTTGGATGATGGACTTCCAAGCTAGACTTTATAGGCAGAACAGGGTGGGAAATCTGTACGCTTTCTCTCTCCTAGCTAAACAAACAAGTAAATCAGCCTTCAACTGACAATTCACATTCTTTATGAGAAATGCACTGGATGTTTTTTTAAATGTAAAAAGAATAAAGTCTACAACTCTTTCATCTAGAAACCATCAGAATACTTGAATAGATTACAAGCAAAGCTACATTGGGATGCTGTAATTAATTCTTACTAATATAAGAATGTATGGAGTCAGAAAACTAATTACCTAGTAACCTGACTG
>NW_009259032.1:206323-219613 GCF_000687185.1 Egretta garzetta | reverse complement strand
ACTGAGCTGAAGAAATAATCCTGTATGGACTCATGGATTCAAGGGCAGAGAAATGTTTTTGGTCTGTGACAGCATATAGGGCACTAGAGTTCTTGTCCGTGATGAGTGCTTCACAGTAATACATGTTAACAGTTTTGTTTCATTTTTTACTAGTTTTATTGAGATTCTTACTGTTCAGTCCCTCATACATGGCAGAAAAGGGTTTTCCTCCAGCTTTTATTTTCTTGACTGGAAATTTCTGTACTGGTTTGGGGTCTTTATTTACATAAAGATGGTCAATAGTTGCACACACGTTTCTGCTTATAAATGCAAGTTTGCAGATGACACCAAGCTGGGTGGAAGTGTTGATCTGCTTGAAGGTAGGAAGGCTCCACAGAGGGACCTGGACAGGCTGGATCGATGGGCTGCGGCCAACTGTATGAGGTTCAACAAGGCCAAGTGCTGGGTCCTGTACTTGGGTCACAATAACCCCATGCAACGCTACAGGCTTGGGGATGAGTGGCTGGAAAGCTGCTTGGCAGAGAGGGATCTGGGGGTGCTGGTTGACAGCTGACTGAATATGAGCCAGCAGTGTGCCAAGATGGCCAATGGCATTGTGGCTTGTATCAGAAATAGTGTGGTCAGCGGGAGCAGGGAAGTCATCCTTCACCTATACTTGGCATTGGTGAGGCCACACCTTGAATACTGTGTTCGGTTTTGGGCCCCTCGCTACAAGAAGGACATTGAGGTGCTGGAGCGTGTCCCGAGAAGGGCAATGAAGCCAGTGAAGGGTCTGGAGCACAAGTCTTCTGGGGAGCAGCTGAGGCAACTGGGGCTGGAGAAGAGGAGGCTGAGGGGAGACCTTATTGCTCTCTACAGCTGCCTGACAGGAGGTTGTAGCGAGGTGGGTGTTGGTCCCTTCTCCCAAGTAACAAGAGATAGGGCAAGAGGAAATGGCCTCAAGTTGTGCAAGGGGGAGGCAGGCTTAGATTGGACATTAAGAAAAACTTATTCGCAGAAAGGGTTGTCAGGCACTGGAATGGGCTGTCCAGGGAAGTGGTTGAGTCCCCATCCCTGGCGGTATTTAAAAGAGGGGTAGATGAGGTGCTTAGAGACATGATTTAGTAGTGGACAAGTATGGTTGGACTCAATGTTCTTAAAGCCCTTTTCCAACCAAATGATTCTCTGATCTATGTTTTTGGGGTATGTTAAAGAAGTAGTAATAAATACAAATGCATAGAACTTGGCCTCAAATGGCTTTGTGTTTATTAAACAAAAACAGCAAGAAAAAGCTTAATGTGGGGGGAAGCAACAGGGAAGGGCTTTTGATACCTACATAGTTTTAAACACATGACAAAAGAGGGGAGACTGTGGTGCATCCAAATACAGCTTTATTGCTAATTAGCCAATGATGTAAAAGGAAAAATCAATGGTGTCAAAATGCGGACTGATTACTGTGCTCAGAGGAGTCTGCTACTCCTTGAAGATCATAATTAGATGACTCCAATACAGAGTATGATACTGTTTAGGCAGATCTTCTCCATGAATTATTCTAATAAGGACTCTGTAAAAACTTCATTAGAAGGGTCCTTCCCTGAAGAACCCCATGGGTGCCGAGTGAAACAACTGCACCTGAAAGGCACTTGTGTGCTTGTCTGTTCCCATTCATCTTTAAATGGAGCTGATTAGATTAACTAGTTCCAGTCGACATTGATGTAGCTGTTGTTCAGAGTTTACTTGGTGTTGTAAAGCAATTGAATGAAGAGACTTGCATGGCCTCCATCTACTAGATTAAGAACATAGAACTACAGTCTGTCAAAGACTAGCAGACTTAGAAGAATTTAAAGCAACAATTGACAAATGGGGTAAGGGAACAAAATTTGATGCCACAGTTTGTTTAAAAACTATTGCTTTTGGCCATGGGGGTGAATGCAGCTTGCCAGATTTATCTTTTCCAGAATCCCCCAAAACTACTGCTGCTTGGCAAAAGAACAATGATATGATGATTCCAGCATTTTATTGTGTCTGGTAAACCTCATATTAGTTACACTAGTGAGTGTTAACATATTGAAAGTAACGCTTTTCAAATCAGAAGGGCGTGAGTCAGATTTCAGGATAATACATTTCACTTAGATACCATTGGGATTTAAATGTCAGGCTTGTCTTTAATTTTCTCTTCCATACATTTGGAAAGCTTTTGGGCATTGATTTTCTTGCACAAACACTGAACAATAAGCTGGCTGCTAGAAACTGACTATTCCTATTGTTCTTGTTCACTGACCACCAAACTCTCAGTATGCCATCGTTCTATGTACAGGTTAGGGTTTGATTACATTGATTTAATTTTTTTTAGTTTTCCATCCTGTCTTTAGTCTGCATTGTTTACCTCAGCTGAACTGGCAAACTGCTAACAGTAAAAATATGAAGTTGACTGCGTAAACAACTCTCTAGCAATCCCAATGGGTCCCAATACTGGCATTTTACTGTTATCTCAAAGGTAAAACAGGAAAAGAAGAAAAGGCAAAAAGCATAGAAAGTTCTGATCAGTGGTTAATAAAAATGATACATTCGTAACAACAGAGTTTAGTGTGCAGACGACTATAGATTTGGCTTTTGAGCTTGGACCTTTGCTCCCCTGCATCCTGTTTCTTTGTCTAGGATGGTAATTACCCATATGCTAGGTCAGAACAAGGTATGTATTGTAAAAAGAAAGAGCAAATGTATGAATATGTATAGTATGAGTTCACCATTTGTCACTAGTCTGCTCATTTGTTCTTCTTTTTTCCATTTCTGCTGAGCTATGTTCTAAAATATAAAATTAAGCACTTCCAGACATAATTAAACAAATTAACCATAACTTTAGAATTTAACCATTCACAGAACACATACAATCTTTTCTCATAATCTGTGTCAAGGGCTCATTCAAGAACGTCCTAGAGACCACGCATCCATTTGGCTGGATTTCCTAATGTTTATCGATAATTCCTTTGGCCTGTGTACAGTAGGTAGCAGTAAGGGAACTGTGAAAGGAAGGAGAACACTTCCTCCTAGATTTGTATTTTGAATGCCATGTTGGTTTTTATTTTTGTTTGTTGTCCTTTGATAGCTGTTTGCTGAGTGTTGATGTGGCATGTGAGCATATTTGGTAAGCAATCTGACTCTCCTACACCTCTCTAGTAGGACAAGAAGTGATAACTTTGAGATATTTGTCTGTTGATAAACTGCATTCTTTAGTTTTTTACCTTTGCACGTTATTGAGGAGTGATAGAGCTTCTAAGTTTAAGGTCCATAGAATTTAGTTGAAGGCTCTGTGGAAAACAACCTGACGTGAAAGCCACGTGTATATCATTGGGACAATCCTCCTTTTGCTCTGCTTAGTGTGAACTAGTAGTGCCTCTACTAGTGTTAGTTTAATTGCATTGTTATAAGCCCTTGAGCTACCAAAACATTTTGGATGAGACTTACTTGAAAGATGTAAACAAGATTTAGGCATTCAGCATCTTTCTCTTCCCCATAAGCACCAAACACTTGCTTAGTTTTCAGTGGAGCTAGTTTTCTGTATCAGGTGCTTATAGATTGTAACTGCATGGCTTACTTGGAATCTGAAAGACAGAAGAATAAAGTCCTGAGAGGTTCAAACAAGTGTTTTTAATGACATGTTCCAAAGAGTCTATACTGTACAAAAATAGCAAGCTTGCAGATCGCAAGGAAAATAGTATCTATAGATGTTTTTTCTCAGATCTGTTTCTTGTGATTATTATGTAGAAAGACAAATGCTTCTCTGGTGTTATATAATCTAAAAAAAAAGTCTTTTTAACAAAATTGCATCTTACATGTTTTACACTTACTTGGCAAGCAGTTCCATTGTACAATACTTAGGAGAAAAACAAGTCCATCTTGGACTGACACCACAAGTACAAGCTAAAAGTGATAGATCATCTTTAAGGCTTTTGCAATGAAGCTATACATTAGAGAAACAATGCTGAGCTTTCAAAAAAGTTAGAATTGCATCTTCCTTTTAAAGATACCCGATGTGCCAGGGTTGTGAATTAATTTCCTCCACAGTTTACAGAGTGATAGCTTTCCTTGTCCAAGTAAATCCTAAAAGCCAGGCCTGAGGAAGGAGTCACTGTTTTGACCTGTCTCTTTGTGCCTAGCTGCTTGGAAGAGTGCTGTGGCGCACCTAATTGGTTGTGACAGAGGAAAGCTAATGTGGCATTCATTATTTGCCTTGATAGCGTGATAAGTGTTTTCTCCTTTTATAAAATACAAAGGTGAAGAAACACGGAAAATGACCTGCCACTAAAACCACTTTTACATGCAGAGAAGACTTGCATCTCACATTGTTATTGCCTAATACCACCACATTTAAGACAACAGTTTAGAGAAAGAAATTCAAACTGAACTGTACAATAGCCCAGGTATTTGTGAAGGTAGCACAGCAAGAACATAGTGTAAGATATTGGTTCTAGTCACGATATTGTAATGTAGTACCAGGGAATATATATTTCAGGAATCTTACTGCATTCAGCTGGAAATACGTAATGGATTGAAGCCACTTTTATTGCTGTATTATGTATATTTCTTAGGGGTCTCCAGGATGTTCAGTACAAAGTCTTTTTTTCTGATCTTTTGCAATAGTTTACATAGAAGTTTTGGTAATCCCCAGTAAATGCATAAGCATAATGTTTTCCATATGAGTTTCACCATAACTATAAAAGCAAACCTGGGCTTAGGTTTATCAGTCCATTTCCAGTTCACTATGATAAAAGGTTCAGTATTTGGTAGAAAGGAATTTAACTACTGTTACCTTTTAAAGATGTTTGCTTTCTGCAGATTTTGTAAGAAGAGATGACAAGTGTGAAGGAGAGACCCTTGGGATTGTGCTCCGGGGAGGAAAGCAGCCCATGTGAGCTCATGCCCCATTACTCAGCACTCTCACAAGTTGTTACCTGCTAATGAGGAGAAAGCTTTGCTTGGAGTTTGACCATACCAGATAACAGAAAGTTCACTACTCATTCCAACTTTCTCTGTTTCCTGTGATATGTTGACAGTTCTGGGAGAGCTCATGTTGCAGACCTAGTATTGGTGTGATAAAACAATACCTTCAGGAGCAGAGACCACAACTAAGTCCATTGCCATTAGTATGATACAGCTAGTCATATACAATAAACAGACCACATGCCTTAGTTGAGACCGAGGCACATAAAGGACAAAAAAAAAAAAAAGCAGTACTTCATGTTTCTCTCACTCCCTAGTAAATCTAATCTCCAGTTAAGGATAGCTAAACTCAAATGTATTTACTGTAAGATGTAACAGAGAAAAGAGTATAAAATACATTCAAAAGGAACTATACTGAAAGGTGACATTTTGCTAAGATGACATCTTTTTTTTTTCTCCTTTGTGACCTGTGGGGGAAAGTACATTCTGGTTCACACTCACTTATCTTGCTATAGTAATTTCCTTAGAAATAGTAAGACACTGTTTTGTTTATCTCTATGTGGTTCATTATCTAAGTTTATTTCAAACAGAGTCCTTTGATCTTTAGACATTTTATAAAATGTGAAATAAGCCTATACAGTGTCTCCGTAGGATAACACCAGCAGTATGTGCCTTAAAAGTTTTCAGTGGAGCAAAATTTAGGTTCAAAAGTAGGAGAAAACAAATGTTGAGCCTGTTCAGTGATTATTTAAATAGTAGTTTGAGCTGTAAATTAGGTCTGAGTTGGTCAAAACCAAATGCAATAGAAGGGTAGTGTGACTAGAACTGATTTTGCATTTAGTATGTGTGTGCAAAATAAGTGTCTTAGATGGGGAATCAAACTCAAGCTCTGAAGTGAGCAGTGTTCCCTGTGAATGTGTGATGCAAACATGGAATTTGGTCACAAACACAGAGGGCCCAGAAATGCACAGGTGCAGCTCATATCCTCTTCTACCTCCTTGCCCTCCGAATATTAAGTTGGCTCAAGACCACTCATCTCACACCTATTTTCCACTCAGTTCTGTCCTCATTTATAGCAATACTGATTTTAGCCCAGTTATTTTCACAAAAGTTTCTTTCACTGGACCCTATGCTTTCAGCAAAGTAGCTCAAATTAGGAGGAGCTTCAAAATCTAAATAGTGAAATTACTGTGATTAAAAGTTAAGTTGATGTCAGAACAAGTTTGCAGTTGTAATGCTTCTGAAGTGATCTCCCATGTGACCCGGGTGACTAAAATAAAAAATAGAGAAGAATCAAATATTGACGTTTCCAGGTCAAGGATTAAATCAGATGGCCAAACCTGTCAGGTATTGTGATCATGGTGACTGTGTATATTGTCAGTCTGAAATGGTATTTCTACCCTTAGACTGTTAAGTCTATCAGAAAATCGTGAAACAACTGAAAAGCTTTGAATAGTCCATTCCCAATTCTTTCACAGTTACTTTATGGATTTGGTATCTTGGGAAATAGCACAATGGAAAGGGTTAATAGACCATAATGTGTAATAATTTGGAATTAACATTCAGAATCATCAGCACTTTCATGCCATACAGTTAGGAGACCTTTTCATTACACCCTTTTCCTGAAAATACACTCTGGTCTAATTTAGTGGAAGGCCGTACGCTCCTTTTAGTTGCAAGAGCAAAGGTAGTTGTCAAAGATTAAAACTAACAACTTCATTTCTATTTTAAATGGGGACTGGTTCTGAAAAGCCATTTATTCTTCCCACTCCTCACAATACTTGCCTTTGCCTCCCTTCTTCTGTTGATTTCTGAGCTCATTGTATATCACAGTGCTTGACTTCACTGAAGGATGGCAAAGACTCAGGCTTCTGATTTTCTGCATTCAGGGAGCTCTGAGCCATGAAATCCATTTGCTGATTGTTCTGCCCTCCTGGGCCAAAATGTAGTAAATGTATTCTCGCTGGGTGTGATTTTGCAACAAAATGCTAAATTAATGCAGTGCTCTATTCTACTGGAATGATACTTAGTATTGTTTTGTGTACTTCAGGAGAAAAATGAATTGGGAACATGCTAGCACCAAAACACAGCTGCATTGCCCACAGTGATTTTTAATAGCGGAGCTCACTGGCATTGTCTAAGGGTCGCAGCAGGGCCTTGCTGTGGCAGGTATTTGATGAGGCTGATATGAGAAAGTGTGGACAACGCTATGAGAAAATGAAAACATGATTGCCAGCTTTCACTGAGCTCATTTGCAACGTTTTGACTCTCAGGCATGTTTTAATGTCTTGCTCTCAAAACCCTGATTTGATGCAGGAAGCAGTTGGGGCATCTTAATGTTTCATAGCTTTCTATGATATTTGGAACAAGATAAATTGTGTCCATTGAAATGAAGTTATGGTACCTTGCTTACTGGCATCTCTAGAAGTATTTGTTTCTGCAAAATGATGAGCCCTGATTCAGCAAAGGGTCTCTGTCCTGAGTTCATTGCAGCTCTGACTGCTGAAATTGAACACAAAGCATGCAAAATTCATAAACTTGTGTCTAGCTGAATGCAGTGGATTTGCAAAAGCATCTATGACTCTCAAAATGATAAGCTATTTTGATGGGACTTGGATATCTAAGTTGTTTGGATCATGGTGGTTTTTAAAAGCTTTCCCTGATTTCGTCACTGTAGCTGATCTGTAACCTTTGTGTTCTTTTTAACTGGTAGACTGCTGATAAAAGTGAAATCAGAATTAATTGGATGTTTTGCTGTAAAAGGAACTCCTGAATTTTCAGAGTGGAGTTTAGAGAAGTCCATTGGCATACAGTGATGATGATTGTGGTGGTGATATTCCTGATTGACTTAATTCTAATTTATGGGGTAAATCAGGTCTAGAGAGTTTACTACATTTTCTGGGCTTTTGAAGGTGAAGAAGCAGAAACTGATAAAGCATGACAGCTCAATGATGTGAATCGCTAGGGACTGGTGTTGATTTCATTACAACTCCTTGGTCTGCAGTGGAATTGCTCCTGACTTACACTGTGTATAAATCAGCTGAGAATTAGGCTGAAACAACATAGACAAGGTAAAGCCACAAGTTTTGTTTGATAATAAACAAGTGCAGTCTAACACAGTATTTGTAGAGAAACATTGAAGTGGTTATTTGAGCCCTGTGAGTAATGCCAGGAGCTTTACAAAGGCTTTTCTTGTTTGAAACGCCAATTTCACTACTGCCATGGAAATATAAAGATTCCAGGTAGGGCCTGAGAGGGCAAAGCAACCAAAATAATTCTGTGTTTGGTTTGTATTACCCCACATCATGATATTAAAATAAGAAGGAGAGTTATAACATAACATAACATATAGCATAACATGGTAGATTTAGTGCTGTGTATAATGAGAAAGTTTTCAGTTAGGTGCATTTTAGTGACCAAAGACTGTCATGTTGACAGAAGTTATTCCATGATTTTATGCCTGTTAGAAAAAGTTGCTTTATAATCCTAGTCCCAGGAAAATATTTTATTAAATCTTTTGAACAAGAACTTTTAATGTGGATAGAACAGAAGAATGTTGTTTGCATTTTTATATTCCATAATTCAGAAACAGCCAGAAGGATCTTTATGACACTTTTTTGAAGGTCAGAAGAATAAAATACAGTTCTGTCAAGAACTTGACAATTCTGTCAAGAAGAGGTTTTAACAGTAGTAGTATTTTTACAGATCTTTGAGTTGCTTGGTACAATTTACTTAGGAAAGGAGCAGCTCTCAGGGCAGGATATTTGTGTCAGCTAAAGAGCTGATAGTTTATTTTGGAAAAGGAGATACTGTTATATAAGCACTGAGCCAGATCTTTTAATTAGTTTTTAATCACAGTAGAAACAATGAGTATAGGTAAATTAGGATTCCTTTATCAGTCTTGGGCCAAGACTGATGAAATTCTATCAGAATACATGCTTATGGAAGAACTTGCTTTACATTAGGGTTCTTCAGTAGTCCATCAGTAGGTGGGGAATATAAGAGGGGAAGGATAGAGGCATCTTAAAGGCAGGGAGTGGGGGGAGGTACGCATCTCTCCATCAGCATCTCTTCTGGTGCAAGAGTGCTGGATGAAACTGGTAAGAGCTGAGTTCAAGAGTTCCAGTTATTTTTCAAAGAGCAGGCAATACACTTCTGGAAATCATTGCCACAAGGTGCTGTGAATGCTCAGAGTTTAAAAGTGTGTCCCTTAGGTCAAGGCGAGATTGGGTTAGTACTTGGAAGAGAAAATCATGGTGGGTTAATAAGTAGAAGGAAACCATATATGGCTCAGGAAATCTCTTGAATTGCTAACAGTTGCTATGGAGAGCATCGAAGGTGTTTTACACTATGTCTACTGTTGGGACTGGGTTTACCCAGTATATTCATTTTTATTTTCTAATGGAATTAAATGTTGTAAGGTAGTTTGTTTGCCCTGAAGTTCCAGGTGAGTTGGTAAGTAGTAATAGTGGATAATGTAGTAGTACTTTCATGGGAGCCTTCTCAGGCTGTTACAAAAAGGACTTGCAACTGGAGCTGATATCAAACCCTTTCTAGCATTGTTCCTTGGCTGGTTGGATGGAAAAGGAAAGTGGGGTCAGACTCACTAATATTCTTTGTTTCATGTGCTCTAACAGCAGAATTTGCCTGTCTGGTTTTACCTTCATAAAGGTGATCACTTGATCCCCAAACTAAAAAGAAGCAAAGACACTTAACAGCATTTAAACCTCAAAGAGCAGAATTATGCCTCATTTTGTAAGATACCATTTTAGTACTGACAGCAGTATTCTTTGACAGTCACCCAGAGATGAGTGCTGGTTGTGACATCTCATAATCTGCTAAGTTTGTAGTCTCTCATGGTTAAAGTTTCTTCCTGTTCTATTCAGCTGGCTATGTAAATTCTGTAACTTGGCCAGTTTGCTGTGTATTTTAAGATCTGTGGCTTTTCTCATTTGCATACGTACCAGAGCAAGAAGGGAAGGATAACTTGATACAGTCAATTTTTTTGCTCAAGAAATTTTGGTGCAAGGTTCCACTCACAGAATTATCTTTTGAAAGACATGGTTTATTGTATATTACCATTATTGTGATTATAACTTTGCTATTATTTCTTCTTGTCTTCTATTTTTTACAGAACTGTCAGACCCCCAGATTAGAAAAGCCTGTTTTGGCTAGAATCCTCCTATTAATCTTCTTTAGCTACTTGTTGTATTGTTTCTGTTAATTTATTGTGGAATTTATTGTTTGAGATCAGAAAACTTAATTTAAGCTCACATCTTTCTTGTTAAGTTCATATTAAAAATTATTCCCTCCTTAAGGAAATGCGTGCATAAAATTATAAACATGAAAGCAATTAAAATAATTGTAGAAGTCGTCATTATCAGTAGATGACACAAGCTCTGTGCTTTTGCATTACTTGTTCAGAATCCATTTTGGGTCTCATTGTGTCAAAGCAGAGATTTGCATTTTAATGGAGAAAGCATGAAACACAGGCCCTCTAACTGTTGTATTGTTATTTAACAAAGGGGCATTGTTCAGAGAGTAGAGTGTTCTGTTTTAAAGAGCTGGCGGTAAAGTAGTGCAGGGCAGGTCTACGCTTTCTGTCACTGCAAAATGTGGGTATACGTGTGCTTGACACATACATGCACTTCTTAAGCTTTACTGTTTTCTTCAACTGTTTGCCTTAGCAAAGCTGAATTGGACTGTGGTGTGTTGAATAGAAATTGCTTCAATCCATGAGAGAAGTGGAAAATGCAGCTTCCATTGCACATTAAAGTGGACATAGGGGCAGCTAGAGTATTCTGCAGAAAGGCACCCCAGGAGCTACAATTTCATCTCTCTTAACCTCAAAATGGGAGAATTGCTTTTAATTCCCATTTCTTCTTTTAACGCTCCCCAAATTCTTCCCTGTAGGCTTCAGTCTTTAATGTCTGTCTACCCTTATCTGGATTTTACTCTTCTTTAGACTATAATGTTTTTAGGGAAACGAGGCAATTCCGTTTTAGGGAAATGAGGCAAACCTCATCCTACATTTGCATGGCTTTGGGAATGCTGTGTTATTCTCCCACTTCTGGTCACCAGCTGGACAGGGAAAGCACAGTAGCTGTGTGCTTTGGACTGTGCTCTATATAAGCCTCTAGTGAGCTGATTTAGATGTTTCTGTGCAGGAGTGATACTCCCAGGCGTATCTGTGGTTACTTCACATTGATTTTGAAGTTCTAAGTGGCCTTAATTGCAGACAAAGCAAGAGCACAGTGGTGTCTGCTTTATATCACATGGGAGATAATATTTGCAGTTTCCTTGAATGTTGAGAGAGAGATTATTGCTACTCTCTTGCTTTGACTGGGATACCACTTTTCCTCCAAGTACACGGAATTAATATTTTGGTAAGAGGGGACTCAGAGCATGTGTTATAGGGTAATGCATAGGCTGAATAGAAAGAAAATCTGAGATCAGAAAAGAATGTGTACAGAGCTTTGAAGTGACTTTTGTTGCTCAAAACCTGTAAAAACTAAACACGAGACATATGCTTGACTGCAGCTCTGAGACTAGCTGGTGCCCCTGAGAAGGTACACATACCAATCTTGCATGCAGACGTTGCATTTGTTTCTCCTTGTTTTCCCTAAGACAAAAAGTAATTCAGGATAAAAGTGCATTTTTCACAGGGAACAGAAAATCTTAATGGCGATGTGAATGTTACTCCACTGTGTCAGAATTAGCAGCCTCTGTGTATGTGTTAACAGGGGAATTAACCTAACCAGCTGAGAAAATAATGATGCATTGGGACAGTGTGTTATGCAGCTGGTTGTAGACATTACATTATGCATCACAGTATAAAAACAGTTAAAATAGCACACTGCACAATATCAGGAGTCATGAATATGGTCCATTAAATCCCTGGAACAATAATTGGACCTCTAGTCAAGAGGTAGAGAAGTAAATAAGTGCATCAGTATTCTCAGTTTAATATAAGCTTCAGATTCTCATAAGGCAGCTCCTCAGCTGACATAAATTGATTTCAGGACTCTAAATTGCTATCTGAGGATCTGCCCCACAGAACATAATACAGTCAAGGGTTGTGTGCTCAGTCACAAATATTCAACATCTTTAAGCTATAATTGTGGCTTAGAGAGCACTTTCTATTTTAGGTTTATATATTATCACCCCTTACTGTATTATCTTCCAGCTTTCAGCGTAAGAATTGATAACAGTAGTAAGGTCCCTTGTGGAACCTTTATCTTTTTTCAATGAAAATATTGATATTTCTTCTTTCTTTTAATGCTTTATTGCAATTCCATTATTGTTTCACATTGCTAAGCGAGGTTGGATTTTGAGGGGTAGAAGCACAGGTACAACAGAGACATAATGCAAATATGTCAAATGCCATGATATAAATACAAGAAAGAATGTGATTGGTTTTGGAAGGAGGGCAAACTTTGTACTTAGCTTCATACTTTGTTGTGTCTTACTACCCTTTTTCATGTCATCACCTTGTTGATAATCTGTGAGAACCTTAACAACACTTCTAGGTCAACACATCCCAGCCGTGTCCTGAATTCCCCACCTGGCACACGGTTCCTTCTAATGGCAGTGGTGGTGTGCCTGGGTGCACAGAACACAGCACCTCGTGGCCCTTCGCTGCTGGGCAATAAATGGTTTTCCAATCAACCTGTAGGCCTCATTCTCTTCTACAACTGTAAAGGCATTAGTGGCAAACACATGGCCTCCAGAATAAGAGTCTCTTATGAGACAGCATCTGAAAAACACTTAAAGGCTGTATTTATGTAACAGGGCAGATACCCTGCTGGGTATCCCTCAGTCTGGATTCCCAGGCAGGGTCTCTGGAAGTGCCCTTGGTGGGAAATGTGGACATGCGTGTGGGAAGGGAGCAATTGTGTTTTCTGGTAGGCCCCCTCTGTGGTCATTATCGTCTGTCTAGACTACTGTCAAAAACTGCTTTCCAGAACAAAAATGGCTCTAGAACAGCAATCTTGAAACAATTTCCCATGTAAGCTTATTCTGTGTGCTCCCAGCTTTTTAGCTATTTTAAGTTACTTTTCTGTATATCAGCTAGGTTATTTTTAATGCTGTTGAGGCCAGAGTTTTCATGCCTTTATTCACTGTCAGTAGTCCTTTATCTTGCAAGCACTTGCACTGTAAAATACAGGAATATAATGCCATCTAATGAAAATAAGGCTGTGGAGATAGCTCCTACAGTAAATATACTCATTTTTGAACCTTGCACTAATATTATGGCCCAGCTGATTGCTTATTTCATTTTCTTTTCCTCTTTAAATTGTCATTTTTATTCAAGGTCCTGATGTTTTAATTGTCTGCCAAATTCAGCTCCCAGTGCTTTGAACATGGAAT
>NW_009259032.1:147607-205993 GCF_000687185.1 Egretta garzetta | reverse complement strand
CTGCTGAAGACAGTGGAAGTATTCCTGTTAACTTATTTTGTAGATGGGGGCAGAAGCAAGATTTTGCCATGGATCTTTATCAGCATGTCTCCCACAAGCAGCCCCCTGTCTTTGTTTCATAAGTTATTCCATGTGCTTAGTTAGAGAAAAGAAGGTAGTGATGTTATGAGAAATGTGTGTTGGGTGGTGTATCTGCAAGGCAAACTGGCAGCATGTTAATGGCCAACACTGCCCTTACTGCCCTGAGCTAGAAAAAAAAGTTGAGGAATCCAAAACCAAAGCAAAACCACATTTTGTATTGCAGTTGTGAAATTCATGGCTGGACATAGGGGGAAGTTTGAGAAACATTTTGTAACAGTCTGGAACCACTAACAACCTGTCTAAGAACACAGACTGAGACACGACTCTAGTGCTAATCAAATTGCATGTTGTAGACAGTTGTTTGCTTGCAGGAATCAAGGAAGGGAGGAACTTTTGTCTCATTTTCTCTCAATTTCTTGATTCTCCACTCACAGATGCTTAGGGAATCTAGAATAATTCAGCTGAGGCAAGGGGGAATTGGTGTGGCTTACAACTAGTAACTGGGAAATAAGAATCAGGCCTGTAACTGCAGATTTTGAAGAAAAAAGAGGTATGATCTGGGGAAATTTGAAAGATGTATAAGAAGGTTGAATTGTAATGGATTTGAGTTCTGATGGAAACAGCAGAACAAGTTTATACATCACCTACCAGCATGTTGTAAGTGCATTTCTGCACTTTACTACAGCAAAATAAAGCTGGTGCGATTAGCTCCATGTAAAATAAAACCACGTACTTTGAGCATGTTCTACAGGTTTGTCACATGCTATTAAAATATGGGGGAGGGAGAGGGGTGTTCAGGTTTTGTGCGTCACGGGTCTTCTTTTCAGTGCTGGGAACAGAGTCTGCATCAAGCTGCAAACTCCGCTTTGAACATGGAGCTTGGTTTCTTTCTTGGCAGCCTCTGTTCCTGTGTTGTTATAAAATCTTACCAGCAGAAAGAGGGAGACTATCTGCAGTGCCAGAAAGCAAAAATATCAGGTCATTTTAACTACAATGAACATGTATTTAAATAGAGCGATATTGTACAAAAAGTTGGCTATTGCCCCAGACAGATCATTTTTGAGTCTGAAACACAGAGGAGTAGTAACTAAGCAACAGATCGGCTGGTGGGACTTGGAACACCTAAGGAACCTGATGGAAGAGTCCCCAGGTGAAGAGGATGAGGATTATAAACCAAAAGTGCTTGCAATAGGGGACTTTGAAGAGGAGAAAAAAAGGAAACAGATTGCTTTAAAAAGGGGAAACTGGTTCACTTTTCTCAAGAAAAGCTGTGCATTGAACCTCTGACCTAGCCCCAAGGAGTGCTGAAATACAGCAAGGAATTTGAAGTGCAGTAGGCCATATGAGCATCTGTTGTTTTGCAAATATCTGTATTTTTTTAAGCTACTGCTTTAGGTAAAGAGTTTGGACTCTTCGAAAAGTTTAGAAACTGTATGAGCTTTAACTTGTCCCCTTATGCACAAAGCTGGAGCTTTTGATAAATTAATGCTTAAAGAATTGTGGGGTCTCAGGAGCCAACACTGCTCCTATAGCCCTCGTACTGTACTCCTGGTCATAGTAACCAGTCTCTACCTAGGAAGAGCGCTGAAGAAAGGAACTGGAGTTTTTCCAGAGGTCTAAGAAAAATTAAACCAAACAGCCTAAGCATTCTAGGACACCAAAGCAGAGATGTGGCTATCCAGCAGTCAGGATATAATCAAGGCCATATTGCACCTTGTGTAGATAGCCAAGGGCACTAGATTTCAGAAAAGGAGCAGTTTTTTTCTTTTCTTAAATACCACACATTTCAGCTTCAGCTTTTTTTTTTAATCATCTCAGAACGCGAGATGAGTAGAAAAAGCCGTTGTATGTCTATATTTGCCAGAACCTTTTTCTACAGGTCTGCTATGATAAAAACTCAGTAAGATGCTCTCTATACTGAGTCTGAGTAGAAGATAACACGGTTTTTTTCACCACTGTAGAAATTCACCAGTGCTAATTGTTGGGTTTTGAAGAGGAAGTTGAAGTGGTGGTGTGGTGGTTGACAGGAGATAAAAGTGGCATCAGTGCTATAAGATCCAGCAAAGCCAGTGCAAAGCTTGTTTGCTTTAGTGTGTGTTGGGTCATGGCTTGTATACTTCCCCTCTGTCATGCTAGGAGTTGCCTCCCTGTGTATATACCGCTGTTCATTTTGTTGGTCAAGGAAGGTCAGCTGCTACCCTTCCTTTGCATGCACAGTATTGCTCTTCTGCATCAAATTTAGTCAATCAGGATGGTTCTCCCACTGCTCACTTACTGGAGCTCCCAGGCAATCTTCTCATTTCTGTTGTTTCTACTTCTTTCACAAGAGTCACTGCAGTTATCTCCAAGTACTCTCAATTTCTTTTTTCCTTTTTAAACCCCACAAAAGAAACAAAAATACTTGTCTTCAGATGGATGTGCTAAGTGTAAAAGACGAGATGGCTGTGCTGATGTTTTAAGGAATTACTACATTTGCAAAGTAGTGCTTCTAATGCAATGACTATTTACCTTCAGCCACGGATATCATAAGTGCTTTTATAAATATGTGTGTGTGTACATACAAAACCCTCTTTTCATAATGAAGAATATTAACTAATTTATTTGCTAAGTTTCACTTATGAGAGTTGTCTCTTCTTCTGCCTGAAGAGGAAGCATAATATTATGACCATTCTGTTGAAAAGCCCCATAGTTTGATTTAATGTTATTTTCTATTACTTTCTTTCTTTCTTTTTTTCTCTTTCTTTCCCACTCTCCTTCTCTGTCTCTTCCATTTTATCTCTTTTTGGTGGCATGTTCTTTGAAGGTTTGGAGAGGGGTTGGTTTGTTTGCTTTGTTTTTTTTGAAAATGCCTTTCAAGTATTGAATTCTGCAGTTAAACATTGCAACAGTTGATAAGTGACATCTTTAATACTGTAAATAGGAGAGTATTAGGCTGCTCGATTAATTCCTGCCTTGTAACTCAGTGGAAGCCTGTTTGCATGTACACCCTACAAAGCCTTGGGTGTGATTCAGGTCTTCCACAAGATGTGCTGATGTAGATGAACTTCTGTAATTATATTGCATTAATGCATTCTCTGTGTTATTTTGGGGTATGTCTGAAGATGCACAGTATTTTAGGCTGTGATATCTATATTCACGTGGATTAATTTGGCTGAAAAACTACAATGAAAAGCATAATGTATTTCAGAGATTGGCACCCTTGGTAGATGCTTTGTGAAAGGCTTACACAAAGAACTTCTCTGACCAGTTTTTGTTTTCTGGCTATATAGGACTTTGCCTGAAAATCTACTGGGCTAGTAAATGATCTGCTGGTACGTTGATTAGATAAGAGACTTTCAAGGTATTAAACATGAGACAAGAGACAGCTCATTCCCTAAAATTTCTCTCTGTTGGCCTTAATAGATCTCTCCCAGCTACTTGCTTGCTTTTTAACTCAATGGGTGCGTAGTTTGGGCCTGAGTTTTGCGATACACAATCCTGCACTGAGAACTGTGAGGACAGATTCTTTGTTTAAGCCTCCCAAGCAGTTTGGAAGCACAAGAGTATCTCCCCAAGCCCTTTCCGTGCCAACACTTTGGGGTTGTGTAGAGCTCTAGTTTTTATGGGTTTCTGTTTGTTTTTTCTTATATTAAGAAAAACAATTTGGATGTTGCACATTTTTTCTAAACTGTGCATTTGCATCTTAAACATTGACAGTGTTTTATTGTATAAGGCAATCAAAAAGTTGAACTGGTGAAAAAAGGGAAATCTAAATGTCTTGACTGGTTAAGCAGCTGAACATGTAGAGCAAAACAAAAGTGAAATATGAAAATGTAAATGAAAGCTGTCCCTAAAGCTTGTAAATTGAGGACCCCATGGTTCCCAGAACTGTACAGCTTGAACTGCACAGGAGACAGGTATGACTTTATTATTTTTTCCTACTTCTTCTCTTATGGGAAGGGAAAACTGTGAGATATTTGTCCCTTGGACTATGGAATCCCATTCCATCATTCGCTTTCTGACAGCTTATTGAGGGGTTATGAGTCTTGTACAGATCTTGGGAAGAAGATCCCAAGCAAGAGAATCCGCTTGTGTTTCAGTTCCTTTCCCTTTCCTTCCAGATGTGCCAAACCACCATCATTGTTAGTGAGGTGGTTTTTAGTGAAGTGTCAGAATTTAATTTATCTTTTTGCTAGAAAATGTAGGTAGTGTTTATTCTTTTGGTATTTCCATTGCATCAGCCATACAAAGCACTTGTATGACTGCAGAATCTGCTGTGCTGAAGGGGAGGCATCTCATTTTAATTGATAGTAAAGAAATATTGAAATCAGCTTGGGGTCTGCTGAGTACTCATGAGCTGGTTTTCATTTATTAAACCTGATCATATCTAAAGTATAACAAACATGAGTGGAATAGTCTGCAACCATCCTAAGGTATGAAGCATTAACAAGTTACCCATGGAACACTTAACTGCGGGTATGACTGAGTGTCAAAGTGATGTGTCTCCTGTCTTGATGATTATCTGTTCCTGTGTGGTTTTTGCTGCTTGCTATTTCAGCATGAGTTAGCTAGAGCCTGGTGCTCCGCAGTATGTAGTCAATGAATTCATGGCTCAGGCCCCAAGGTCCTTGTTCGTCTGTCAATCTCTAGCTCTCTCTTCTGTCCATCTATGCTCTCTACCTAGCTGCTGAAGTAGAGACAGGCTGGAAATTGAGCAAAATTGTAAGTTTCACATTAGTCTGTCATGTGACTGCCTGTTTTTCAGGAATGCTTGGATATTTTTAATCAGTTTGCTAAAGCTAGATATTTGGTCCCTCCTGCCCCTTAGGTACATTGTTAATTTTTTTATTGTTATTCTTGGGTTCCTCAGCACTCAACAACACAACAGTTCATCCAGCACTTGTGGGGAAATGAACCTTTCAAGCATTTTAGGCAGGAATACCAATATGAAATACACTTGGGTGATGCTGGTTTAAACTCTTAATTCCCCTGCAATAGCATTGACTCTTCTTTATGGTGTTTGCTAAAGCTTTTGAAAAATATACTGAATTTTAAGGTTTCCTGTTCACCCATTCCTCCTCAACATGCAAAGTTATATCTCTCAGTCCTCCACAATTGCCTGCTGTGACAATAAATAACCTCTCTTTGGTATTAGACGTTGCATAAAAATAGTTCCTACCCTCCACAATAAATCCAATTTCTAAACTTCCTCAGTATCATATGCTGCTGGATGAAGTTACACGTACTGTGAGTTTGTTCAGTGAGACGTGAATATCAAAGATTTGCCCATCACAGGAACTGAGTGTCAGAGTTTATACGCATTGTTAGATTTCCACAAAAGGACGTTTACACTGTAACAGAGAAACAGAAAGACATGGCAGGACACTTGGCAGTCCATT
Organism: Egretta garzetta; assembly: GCF_000687185.1. Lineage (NCBI taxonomy): Eukaryota > Metazoa > Chordata > Aves > Pelecaniformes > Ardeidae > Egretta > Egretta garzetta. Next base: position 200,534 of record NW_009259032.1, on the reverse strand, counting down.
GAAAAAACATACGAGAGTGCTATGGGCAACAGGTTATGCAGACCCATCTCTATCTTGCTTTTTTTATTCCTGTCTGCCAGGGTAACCAGATTTAATAGGAGGTCAGCTGTGACAAGTGACCTTGAAGTGATAGTTGGTAGCAGTAGTCCATTTGTCTGGAACTCTTTTTCCTCCACAGACCTGTTTTTATAGGTGCATTTTTATAGACCTTTAGATTCAGATGTTATTCCTACACTGCTACACATATTTAGACAAAAAATAGGCTTTAGTGTTCCATGTAAAGTATTATAATCCCTTTGAGGTTGACATACATTTTACTACACATGAAGATCTGCCCCAAGAGTGTTATCCTGCATGCACGTGTTACTGACAGAGGCCCCAGGGGAAAGAATAAAATGGGTCTCCTTTTGTAACTGGCTGCTACTGTTCTTCCCATCTGCTGCTGGGGTCCTTCCGCTCCTGAGCTCTTGTAAAGTTACCCAGTCTTTACGCTCAATGGCTACTTTCTGTGTGGTGCTGGGGGGAGAAGAGAAGGAGGGGAATGAGTTAGGTAAAAATTGCTGTATGTTCTGTAAGGAAAAACAGAAACTGTCTTAAAAATACTGAAGTGAAAAGGTGGAATCCAATTGCTTAGTAACTCCAATATCTCTGCTTGCTTATTATTGCTTTTCTGTTACATAGTGTTGTATTATTGATAGTAGTGGCTACAAGGTGTCTGAGAGAGCGATGGGAGCAGGAAGAAAACAATCCACTAATGTATTACATCCCAGGTTCATTAGCATCTTGTTTTACTCTGATGCAGCAGGTATGTCTGCCAAATGCAAAACTTGGCCCACTGCTCTATAAAGCTGAGTAACTAAGCTTCTGGATCCTGACTGTGAATTAGAAAAATGTTAGCGACAGCAGAGGTAATTGCAGTAGACTAACACTACTGGTATTAAATAAGAACGTGATACTGTAGGAAGCCACATGCCGAGTGTCAGGTGTAGGTTGCTTTCCCCTTTTTATCTCTTGCTTTATAGTCTCTTTCCACCTTGGCTTTTATTTTGTTCTTTGCTCCTTCTTTCTGGTCTTGAGAACTGAAAGTCCTCACTGAAAAGGTAATATTTGAGATCCATATTCATATCAAGTTCTAATCTAGTAGCAGCTGCCTTTAAAATGGCTGTCAAATACATTTTTAGTGAGCTGTGCTTGCTAAGCGTTTTCTAATACTGATGTCATTAGCATAAAAGGCGGCTGATTACCCAAGTTTGATTGGTTCCCCCCCTTAAATTGAGAAGAAAAAATATTGCAGACTTTTTTAACAGAAATTACATAGATCGGTGTCTTAAAGTTATAATTTGTCTTTATGTCTTCTCCTGAAGCAGTAGACCTCAACACGTCATGCGAACAACAGTAACTTTTATAACTTTTAGCAGGTACCCAGTTGCTTCCTGCAAGCAGTAACTAATTGCATTTCAGTCACCAGTCAGGGAATGTATTTCTTTCAGATTTATGCAAAACACTGATATTTGTTTGACCTTTCCTCAGCTGTGACAGATTTTATGTATATTGCATACAATTCAGTGCATTCTTCAGTTCAACCCTTATTTGTTCATAAAGAATTCTGAGGGGATACAGTGCCGCAGGTAAAATATTTAGATGCTTATTGGGTTCATATGGAAAGCAGTTACAGTTGATGGCAGGCTGTGGCAGAGATGGAAAAAAATGCAGCACCATAGATCAAGAAGAATGCTCTCGTCTAGAGGCAGAGACCACATACCTCAGCAGGTTTCACAGTAAGTCACTGTGAGTTGAATTACCTAAGGCCCCTGGTACAAATCACATAGATCTGATCTTGGAAAGACTATTAAAGCACAGGTGACTGCTCACTGTTGGCTTGTTGCTGTTCATAGACCAAAGGAAGTTAAGAGGACTCTGTATTTTCCTTAGATATGGGAGCATGTAAGACAGAAATACCTTGTAAAATTAGGACAAATAAACCTTTATTTCTTTCAGTAGTGTGCTGGTTTTGGCTATGATAGAGTTAATTTTCTTCAGAGTAGCTAGTATGGGGCTACATTTTGGATTTGTGCTGGAAACAGGGTTGATAACACAGGGATGTTTTCATTACTGCTGAGCAGAGCTTGTACAGAGCCCAGGCCTTTTCTGCTGCTCACCCCACCCCACCTGCAAGTAGGCTGGGGGTGCACAAGAAGTTAGGTGGTGGGAAGTGGTGAATTAATCATAGAATCATAAAATGGTTTGGGTTGGAAGGGACCCCTAGAAGTCATCTAGTCCAACCCCCCTGCAGTGAGCAGGGACATCCTTGGTTTGCTTTGCTTGCGTGCGTGGCTTTTGCTTTACCTATTAAACTGTCTTTATCTCAGCCCATGAGTTTTTTCACTTTTACTCTCCTGATTCTCACCAGCTGTGTGGTGCTTATTTGCTGGCTGGGGTTAAACCACAGTAAGTAGCATCTTCTTTGAACTCAGATTCCATGTTGTATAATTTTTTCCTCAAACATTAGGACTTTCTCTTCATAGAAATACTCAACTGAAATACAGTGTTACTTTATGTTACAAAACAGATCATTGAGAAGAATCCCTCGGTTTGACTTCTTTTTAAAAAGTAGCTTGGTATTCTTTTTCTCTATCACCACCTTCTGTCCTCTGGGGGTTTGGATTGTCAGAGAGCTTGTAGAAGCCATGAAGGTGAACGTCATATTGTTTGCATGCTGTATGCAAAATGGACCCAAATTACACTGGACTTTCTTGCCTCATTTAGCTGTTTTCTGTACAGCAGGGTGTATTTCTGAGACGATGGATTACAGTTTGAAAGTAGTAAATATATAGCCATCAAATAAAACCAACTGTCACTGAAATACGTGAAAGCAACAAAACACCTTAAAGGGAAATGATTTGTCTGAAGACAATAGTGTAGAGGTCACTGATCAGATGCATAGATTGTATTTTTGGGAGAGACAGAGGAGCTTTCACTTAAATTGATGTCCAAAGGTCTCAAAGTACTTTGGCAGCTTGTTACCAAGTCCTGAAACTTGCTTACAGAATGGAAAAATTACCATCTCCATTTTAGAAAAAGAGAAGGAGATGAAGTCTTTAGCAGAGCCTGTCTTCTGATTTGTTTTCTATTATTTCGACTACAGTATCACCATCCTTCAGTTCATATGTGAAGACGTACCTGAATTAAAACAATAATGCAGAATGGCCAGAGTACTAGCAACAATTTTATAGTTGAATCTGACAGCCGATACATGTGCCAAGTTTGGATCCATTCAGAGTTAAGCAAAAATAAGAGAAGGACCTTGGTTGGCCTTTGAAAACTAAATTCTACAGAGGCTGATTATTTATCTGATTGACTAGGGGTGTAATTTACATGATACATGTTTCAAAGGGAAAATTGTGTTTTACCTTTTTTCCTGCCTTTGTTTCTCATAAAGTGCCTAATTTTACCACATGCTGTACCAATGTTTTCCCCACAGAAGAAATGTTTCACTAGATAATTTTTGCTGGTGTCTGTATGCACAGCCTGAGAACAGTAGCTTTTTAATTGACACAGTTGAGTGCAGTACAGATAATAACTGCTATTTCAGCTGCTGTTCTCGTTCTTTATCTTAGCTATTGTTTAGGAATGTAAAGATGATTTTAAGAACCTGAATATAAAAACCTGTATCTGAAAACTCTGGCTATTGATAGCACATGTATGTGGAACATACTCTAGAAATACCATGGCATTTCACAGGTTTAGGCACTTTATCCCACTCCCCTCTAATTCAATATATAAAAAAAGAAAAAAATGTTGGCTAGACACAGAAGAACTCCTGCTGGTTTCTGTGAAAGAAGAAAAATTTCTGGGCATGAAGCAGGATTGGGGGAAAGAGCTGAATCTCAGAGGTCACCAGAGAGCTTAGACATTTCTGTTACTTGAGTATGAATGGCAAACAATACTGTGACTGTCAGAATCTTAAATGTAGTTCTTCTGGTGCAAATACAGTATCTGCTTAACACGTTAGAATAGCACTGTGTAGTGTATACGTAGAATACAGGACAGAAAATGAGGAATGATTTATTGATGCTGGAGAGCTAGAGCACACTGATAAAATCATAAATGTTCTGCCAGTAGCATATATGCAGCTATCTTTGACTCTGGCCCATGACATACTTTTAAGTAATCTGGAGCAGAGGGCTTTGAAACACACCATACTGGAAGACTGCATGTTCTTTTCCTTAGCCAGACCATGTTTGTCCTTGTTATACTGGAAAGGGGTTGAAAGACTCGTGAGCTGTAGGCACATTTGATGCATTTACTCAATGCCTTCTCCATCCTTTTCCTTTCCCTCCACTGATATTTCAGTGGCCCAAAACCTTGCTAAATGCCACTTATTTACTCTTCTTTTTTAAGCATAAGCTGTTCAATTGTGCTAATCTTAAGTTTTCAACAGATGTTGCTCTTTCACTAGCTGGTTACCCTTTCAGGTGCATTTCTATCTACCTGGTACTTAGCTGCTGTGCCCCTGCAGTATTTGAAACTTTTCACACCCCTAGATGGTATTATGGTCATCTAAAATGTAATTATGCTTTACAAAGCCAAAATTCTTACCTGTTCATATTATTGCTGTCTAAGACAATTAAAGGGCTCTTCAGAGCTAATGAGCTTTTTCTTGCTTTGGATTAAAAAAAAGGTTTAATATGTGCCATGTAGGACAAACAAAAGCAGAAATAAATAGGTATGAGGTCTAAAATTCTGGCTTATTCCATATCTATCTGTCAGGCACTGCAAATGCTCTCTTTCTCTTAAGTTGAGGAACCTCTATAGTAGGTGTAGCATTTTTGTTCCATACAGGGGGAGTTTTGGAGGTGCTAGGGGTCTAGATTAAGCTATGCCAGAGTAGTTTTGAACTGGACAGCAGCTTCTTGAGAATGTCATGAACTGATGGGAGAAAGCATTCACTGCATAGTGGCCGATGCTGAAGCTGGCATAGCCTGAAAAACTTTAGAAATTAATGTTGTGCCACATGTGTCTCTTTTTACAGGGGTATACTTATTTAATGTGGTGAGTTGACCATAGCCAGCAGCTAAGCACCCACACAACTGCTCATTCGCCTCCTCTGCTCACCACCAGCGGGACGAGAGAGAGAATAGGAAGAGCAAAAGCAGAAAAACTCGTGGGTTGAGATAAATACAGTTTAGTTAGTGATAGAAAAAAAGGGAAAAAAACAAGTGAAGCAAAAGAAATCGTTCACCACCTCCCACAGGCAGACTGATGCCCAGCCAGTCTCCAAACAGCCACCTTGGAAGCCAAAAAGCCCACCCTCTTCTCCCTCCACCCATTATTGTTGCTGAGCATGATGTTATATGGCACGGAATACCCATTGGGCTGTGTCCCCTCCCAGCTTCTTGCCCACCTCAGCCTATTCACTGGGAGGGGTACAGAGGAGGAAAAAGAGGCAGCCTTGAGGCTGTACAGGCACCCTTCAGTAGTAACCAAAGCATTGGTGTGTTATCAGCACTGTTTCAGTGACAAATCCACAACACAGAACCATAGGGGCTGCTATGAAGAAAGTTAACTCCATCCCAGCCAGACCCAGTACATCTATATTTATAAATGCTGTTCAGATTCCCACTGGGAATCCTTATGGAAAGGGTTGTTCATCTCGCAGCATACACAAACCCTAGATGTTACTTAATGAATCTTCTACCTCCTCTCTCTGCTACCAGTTGGTCTGCTAAGGGAGCAGTAATTTAGCAACTACACTGAAAGTTCAAACAGTGTAATTGTCATCAAGTGAGAGAGAAGCTCTCTGAAGAATGGTTATCATTTTGCCCAGAAAAAAATTAAGAAAAGCAAGAAAAATTCTTATCCTGCTAGATAGAAAAATTAATCTGTTGGCAAGAATGGGAGTGCTTTTGTGGAGTTTGCAGTTATTACACAGCCTGTCAAACAGCAGTGGATATTTTGTTCAGCAGAATCAATACTCTACAAGATTTGAAAAGTCTTTCAAAAAGTTGTGTGGGTGTGTGAAAAGTGAAGTAACGAGAATTGTCGTTAAAGGAGAAATGAGCTAAAATGAGTCTGAGGAGGAATTTTATTTTTGAATTCTCAGAAGAAAAATCCCTTGATACTCAGTAGTTAGATTAGAGAACAGTATAAATGTTTAGAAGAAAGAAAGCGAGCACAAGTTCTTCAACTGGAGAATGCAGTGATTTGATTTTTTAAAAAAAAAAGTAAATATCAGTAAATTAAGTTCTGTGATTAGAAGTCCCTTTTTCTTTCTCCTGCAGTAATGTTTTTCTCTGAAATCTGTAGTCATGAAGGTTTTATAGTAATAAATGTAAAATACAAAGTATTTTACAAAGTATAGTAATAAATTTAAAATACAAAGAGGTATACAATTGTTGACACACCAAGCTTTTACTTAATTTGTATTTTTTTACTGTTTGTTTCTCAGTGGTGGTGAATTTGTACAAAGGGAGGGCATTTTTCCAGTTGTTCAGTTAAAAGCAGGAGTTTAAAAAAAGTTGCAGAAAGTTTACTATGATTTTATAGGCATACAAAGTAAGTGTGAAGTTACACAGAATGATGATGCAAACAGGGATTAGTTCAGGGATGCTAGCTGGCTGATAGGCAGTGCAGTAAATCTGCTTGTAATGAAGTTTAAGGCAGGCATGCGAGTGAAATAGTTTAGTAAGAGAGCCCAGAAGGAAATTACTTAAGATTACAATAGATTATTTCAAATGAAGCAATTCTTTTTGCTCTTATAAAGTATCTGAGCCCAAAGTTGGGTATTCATTGATGTTTTAATTTGTTTAGTTTCTTAGTATACTGCAAGTCATCTGTTTCAGTCACACATATATTCCAGACTGATCCCAAAATCATTAGATTTTGGCAGTGCAGCGTTTCATGTCTCATTTCTTTTATTCTATGTAATCGTCTATCTCTGGTAGTTGTGTGCATTTATATACTTTCAGCACATTGACGTGAGAATTCTAACACTTTGTTATCTTTTAGTATTGCAGAAAATATGGTAGCTGTTTGGACTTCTGGCAAACTACAAGCAGAAGGAATTTTACAAATTATTGTGAATGTCACAATATTATTTTTACTGTCATTCTGCATCCTTGCTCCATTTTCTACCTAATTTAGTATGTGTTTGTTTTGTTCTATTTTGTTAGGAATAGTTTAATCGGAACATAAGTATGCTCATCAACCAGATCATGAGATACTCCTGATTTTTGAACTAATATGACAAAGCAGAAACTGGCCCATTAAACTGAAATCCATACAGATAAGTAAAGCAATTATACACACCTATGACCCAAAAAGAGAAATCTGTGCTCTGGGGAAGATGATGCTGCAGCTTTACACAATGAGAACATGCCTTTGAAAGAAAATCATGTGTACTGCTGAGATAGAATGAGAGAAGGGTTTGGGTCAGAAGGGAATTTTAAAGATCATGTAATCCAAGCCCCCTGCCATGAGCAGGGACATCTTCCAGTAGATCATGTTGTTCAAAACCCTGTCCAACCTGACCTTGAATACTTCCAAGTGTTAGGAGTTAAAGGCATAACAGATGTATGTTAACTGTGTAACGGGGGTAAGGGTCATATATTTAAGAAGCGACAACACTGCTGCATTTATTATGTCCAGACACCTGATAAAAAGCCACATGGTGTAAGCAGCTGCATGAGAAACTAGAAAAGCATGAGGGGTTTGTAATAAATTATGATTGCTTGATGCTCCGAGAAGTCATTTTGAGTAATGGAGCAATCATTGCCTTTTGTTCATAGAATGAGCAGCTTTATTCAAAAATACAGTTACTGATCTTAAATACCCTTTCTTTTTGTGGTCTGACTTGTGTGACACACACAGGTTTGGGTCAGTTGCTTCTCGCTCAGCTGGCTAATGGATGCTAATGGCACTGTGGATGCTGTCATCTTGTATTGATATCACAAGGCCTCAATAAGGCATGGAAAACTGAAAGGAAATAATGGAATCAGGGCGGTTGGACTAGATGATCTCCTGAGGTCCCTTCCAACCCTTACGATTCTGTGATTCTGTGAAAACATAGCACTGAACAGCATCAGTGAGAAAAATCCCAGGAACTTTTTGTACCCTTGCACTTTTCCTGTAAACAAGGAGAGCAGAGAAGGGTCTTCTAACTCATTTCTGGGCGTTGGATGTCCTGATCTCTCTGGCTCAGCAATGCTGCATGTGCAGCTCCTGAGCACAGCCTGAGATGTGCAAGAGTCAAAGCCGTGGTGTAGAGCTGAGGCAGTGGGCCACACGTGCTCCATCGTCTGTGGTGAAGCAGAGGAGAAGGAAGCTGAGGGCCCACATAGTACAGCAGCATGGAGCATGTTGGGGATGGCTCAGCCACGCTCTTTGAGAAGGCAGAGTACATTGCACATCACACAGCTTGCTCTGACAGACGGGGAGCAGGCAGGAGAAGACAGCAGTTTTGGCTGGTGGGATAGTATATGCTGTTCTTGGCTTTTCTAAGACAAGTCTGGCTTAGGTCAAGTTCAAGCATTTCAAGGGCTGGATCCAGCCCCCAGGCTACTCAGCCCACGCCGCTTTAAACTGCTCTCTTTTTCAGCATTTCATGGCAGAACATCTGCAGCAAAACTTCTCTCTACCCCCTTGCTTCCCACCTGCCCAGCTTTAAAACCAGGTTAGATTCCCGAGTGATTTTTGTCTCTGATTATAAAACTGTATTGAGTGTTTCACTGTGCTCATGCTTTAGAGAAATCTGTGTGTTCTTATCTGGTTTTTTTTGTAATCAGGAGTTATCGAGCAAGGTAGTGGGGTAGTAAAAATGCTTGACATTAATAAAGCTAATGAACAGCAATGTTGGATCTGTCCTCATGCATGCAATCAATTTTATGAAGCTGGCTTCTTCAGTCATTTCTCCAGGTGCTCATACAGGGCCCTGGGAAAAATGAGTAATAAATACTTAAACACATCCAATACTTTGATGAATATTTTACATTGTAGAGTATGTGAATATTAGTAACATTAATGCAGACTTGAGAGTTAGAAAAATTTTTATAACCAGAATGGCTGGTCACCAGGCTGTAGCTCGGGGATACAGGTGGAACTAAATGAAAGAAAGTTTTTGCCAAGTTGTCTGCTTGCATTTCATGAACTACTAAGAGTGCAAATGGAAAATATTTCCAAGAGTTTATCTAGTTCTCACCTTTGCATTCTGGAAAGCTCTGGCAGGCCCAGTGACAAAGGGTATGGTATAGGCTAGACCATAGCAAGTGTGAGACAAAAGAAGCAATAACTGTGAAGATGAATGCCAAATGGTAGTATATTTGAGGTCCCTTCTGCTTTGGTTGCTGCATCTGGGGAATAAGCAGACAGTGCTGGGAGATCTCAGGAGTGGTACAAGCAAATCACCTGGGGCCAGAAAAGAAGTCCAGCTACTGTGTTTCAATCCAGTTTCTCTGAAAGCAAGAATTTAGGAAGCAAGTCTGCTATGCCTATGACAAGGAAATGGGGGAAATATCCAGCTAAGAAAAACAGTTTCTTCTGTCTTGAGGTTCTGAGATGACTTACCCTATTCCCATCCTGTTTTCCTCTGTGCTTGTGTTCACTCCCAGTGAGAGGAAATTATAGCTGTGGTTGTGGTCTGTTAAGCGATGCAGGTTCCCCACCTCTGTAATCCATGCCTGGTGAGGTCTGCATCCATGCCCTCTGCTTAATAAAGCCTTCAGAGCACAGGGGGGGATTCCTTCCCCCAGGAGGCACCTAGCACCCTGCTTGGGCTAGAGCACAGAGCTTTTGGTTTTGCCAGCACAGTTCACCTCCCATGGAAATAAATAACCTGCCAAGTATGCCACTTGATACATAGTAACATAGGAAAGTAGTGTTTTATTGTTACTACTGCCTTCTGGGAGCATAGAGTAGGCCCGCTCTTACACATAGGCCAGAAGGACAGCCCTTTCTTTTGGGAAACACTTGTCTCAGCAGCAGTTCTTACCGTAAGGCAAGGTTGTCTTCATTGTCACCAAAATGGGAATGCTTGTCCATCAGAAACTACCCTGAAGTACTCCATAAAGTTAGCCTTAAAGTCATTATTCTGGTAGCACTTAAGAGAGTTGGAATCTAGTCCTGCTTTTGCAGAATTTAAGTCCTTTCTAAATGAAATGTGAATGTCTCACCTATCCAAAATGAGCTAAAATCAGAATGCAAAGTTGGCTGTGTAGAAGGTACTTGGATTTCCATTGGGTTGGGAAGTCACATGGAAAAGGCCATGAGTTACTGAAAAGTCTGTATCACTTAGGAAGAACAGATTTGTAGTTTTCTTTTTAAATTATCTGGAAGAGACTTTCCACTTTGCACTGGAGAGGTTGTAGAAACTAGGGGGTTTTGTCTAGGGGCTTGGGGTTTTTTTTCTTAACAAGTTGGCCTTCTTTAGAAGGATCCAGCATACTTTTTTAGGGGGAATAAGCATATCTTCTTTTGGTGTTCATGCCATTGCTTTGACTTGAACAGATGAAAAATCACCCCTCTCTATTGGAGTAGAGAACTCATGATCATATTAGAGCTTGTTGTTCTCAAAAATAAATTGAGGCTCAGGTTGCTTATGCTATCTCTCTTTTCTAGAATCTTGAATGGTGGTCAGTAATGATTTGTATTTTCTGCAAACTGTGAAGACAGAATTTTCTTTACAGTTTCCTTTGGAGGAGAATTTTAGCATAAAGAAGTAATAAAGAAGAGAAAGTAGGTCAGTGCTCAAAAAACTTAGGTACTTGTATAAAAATTCAAGAAATACAGCAATTAAGATAAGGATACAGTTCCAGATAGCTGATGGAGTAATTTACATGACTTATTCGGGAACCACAGTCAAGGGGAAACAGGAAAAAGTGCTGTCCTTGTGTACCAACAACGCACAGGCTTGCTCTGAGGTACAGGTCAGCAGTGTCTGCCTGGAAAGGAATACAGCAGGAGACATTATCCAGCAAGTTCTTAAATGCATTGGTAAGGTTTTGACATTAAAGGTGAAGGAAATAGCTAGAGGACTCCTTTCTTTGTAAAGAAAGAAGAGAAGGTCATTGAGGATGTCCAGGTGGGGTAATGTTGGTGAGAGTGATCTAAGGTAAGTTATTATATACAGTTCCTATGATAGTAATGAGAAATAAACACATAATAGTGGTAGATTTAAAAAAAAAAGTATATCTACTTGCAAACTTACCTCACTGTGGAGGAAAGACTGAAAGTGTGGTAAGAGAACAACCCCAAATAGAAGAATGAAGTCCCTAGTAAGTAGAAACTGTATCAGATTACTAAGGTCAAAGACAGAAGTGTAGCACAGGCACTTAAGGACATTATGAGAAAGACCAAGGCACAAAACGAAATGCAGCTAACAAGAGAAATCAGAAGTAATAAGAAATGTTTTTATAAGGCTAGTTTTCAGCAATTCATTGTCAAAATGAAAAGGCTTATTGATTAGAGTTGGCCTCGTTCCTTTACTATTCAGTACCCTATTAGCAATTTAGATAATAGAAAGATTTTTCAAATTCTTTCCAACTCCACGATCCAGTGTAGTGATTTATGGATGGGCATACTCTGATCCAGTTACATAAAGTTTTGAAATGTTCCCAGTTCATATCTACTTCCAGGTTTTCAAAGCTGTTGATTTTACTTTTAAGGAAGTATTGATGTCTGTACTGAAGAGAAAATGAAAAGACACTGAAAGTATAAGTGCAAATGAGTCCATGTCCACTTGGTTTTCTTTTATAATGATATGTAGAGAAAATAGTGATTGTTTCTTTTGGATGCCCTGACCCCAAAGACATAGACATCCGTGTACTTGAATAGTTGGTATCAGATAATTTTAAAAGCACCGCTCTACTTGCATCTGTGCTCTACATGCCCTTGCAGCCTGTCTAGCAAGCCCATATAGGCTGTGATAGGTTCAACCAGGATTTGGCAACTTGTTTCTCAGAGTCCCAGGAGAATCAGACCTCCAGATCAGCAAAGGGAGAGGGCAGCTGTGGAGTCTTTCAGACTGGTGCATCTCAAGGAAGCTGCAATGGCAGAAACTGTTTTTTCCTTTGGTGTTCAACACAGGTTCAAGTCCAGGTGACCAACAATGTTATCTTGTTGCTTTACCATCAGAAGAAGATGCCTAAAGCTGTGCCTGTAGAAGAGCCATACCAAGGTTGTCTCCTGATCCGAAATGCTGAGCTATAGACTAGTGGGAGACAGATGAATGAGCAACACTCCTCTTGGCAGAGCTGCAGACTTTGAATGTTGAGAGTGAGATAAGAAGGAATGTTGTGGTGACGTGTTATAAACAACCAGATCTGTCTCAGCTCTGAAAGAACGGGCCTTAGTGTGTGTCCTATTTTCAGCTGGCATAGAGTTAATTTTCTTCCCAGTAGCTGGCATAGTGCTGTGTTTTGGATTTAGTATGGGAAGAATGTTGATAACATGCTGATGTTTTAGTTGTTGCTGAGCAGGAGAAGACAAAGCCTGCAAGAAGCGGAAGGATAATCAACAGAAAGGATGACATGTGTCAAGACAGAGACACAAAACTGTTGAGTCCATGTCAGCGTTTTAATGCTGTACTTGATATTTAAGCCTAAACAAGCAGCACTTTGTTAGTGCATACAACAATTTAAATCTTCCAGTGCACTTCTATGAGCAACCCTCTATCACATCAGGGAGCTAACTTCCATGGAATAATAATTCTTTTTTAATGCAGCCCTAACTAAAACGAATGTCTTGTCAAAAGGTTCAACAAGAATTTTACAAGCAATGGTAGGAATTTTATCCAGCAATTTTCCTAATTGCTGCAATCCAGGAAAACCGAGGACATAGGAGAAAGCATGAATTCCCAAATTACAACACAGATGTGGAAGCCTCCATTACATATATATATATATAACTTTTTTTAAGAAATACCAGTACAATAAGATGAAATAGAGGTGTGAGTGTGAATTTAGACCCACAAGGGAGGTAATTACTCAATCTAAAAAAGATAGATAGATAGATATACACATGCACACAGTTGAATTTCAACTTAGGTAGGGCCAATGTTCTGGAAGAAAAGGACAACTGATAGGAGGCAATTGGAAAACAATGGAATCAAGCACATAAGAATCACATTAATTACTCCCCTAGTTGTCCCAGGCCCAATTTAAGCATGAAGATCTGATTTTGAAAGCTGTTGAGCAATGCTTCTCACTCTTGCCAGAACTTGATACAATACCACTGTTGGGTTAGGTTCCTCTGAATTCTTTAATGTTTCACTCCTCACTGTATAAGAAGATACAATGCACCAAATTTCAATGGTGTGGACCCTTGCCAGGAGGGAGGAATCCCTCTCAGTATATATTCAGTGGAGAGAAATATTTTTGAGGGATAAGAAAATCTTTAGAAAACATGCCTTAAAAAGGATGGCTTTTCAGAAGAGCATAGTGAAAATGCTGACAAGATGGTTATAATAATTTTGCTAATGGCATCCCCGAGTAAATAACTCGGGTAAATCAATTCAGGCTTTGTATAAGAGGGACAGCTTTGAAGCTATTAAAAAACTTGGCCTTTTTGAAAGTCTTTAGTTTGACATGAAGCTTAATCAAGACAGTTAAAATACCTAACTGAAAGAAAATTAAGTGTCTACCTTTTGATGTTGAGAGGTGGCATTTAATCTTAGGACTTGAAACATCATCAGTCTTTCAGAAGACTTTAAATTTATTCCAACATTCCTGTTGCATCTTGAGGTAAGGAAATTTTATTGCTAACTTGCAGGCTAGAGTTTCAGACCTTCAGAGTCCTTTTCAGTAGTCTGTTGTGAGCAGTTCTGTGCTGACACCATTTCTTTATACCTTTTTTGTAATACTGGTTTCCAATAAAGCTAGTTCTTCCGTTGGAAGGTGGCTTGACACCCATAAGAAATCTCAGTGTAGATCAAAGAGCCATTTTCAGCCAAACAGACTCAAAAGACTTTAAAGTTCAGGTCTGTGTGCGTGTTGTACACCACACCCTAAATTCTACTGTAGAAACATCATGCTGGCTTTGCTATTACATTCAAATTACGTGACCCAGCCCATAGAAAAGACAGCCCAAAGCCTATAAGTAATGGGCATTCATTCATTCATCAGGACAAGGTTTGCAAGCTAAACCATGGCATTATTCTGATTTAGTTACTTTGTTTTGCATTCTTAAATAAGGACACTCTCCACTGCCTTTGGAGACACTGCACCATTTTCAGCTGCACGGTGTCATCATGCCCAGTGTCACAGGAGGCTTTTATCAACAATTTATGCATTAGAATCTTTTTCTAGTGTAAACATATTTAGTTAAAGACTGTTTCCATCTCTTCGGCTTTTCTGTGTCTCCTAGGTCCAGGAGACTTCTAGGAAGTGTAGTCAGGGGCTAAACTTCTGAAATGCATGCTGAATTCACTAAGATTCAGCATTATCGGAGGAGCCAGTATAAGCTAGCAGAGCAGGCTGACCTTCAATCTTCTGAAACATTGACGTTTCAAAGATGTGTATTAATCATGTCTATTCTGTTGTCTTCCTGTGAGTCACTGGGTTTCCTTCAGCTTAGAAATATCTATGCCAAAGAAGAAAATCAGAAAGTGCCATTTGTTTCCTCCCCTTACCCTTTTGACTACCAACTATATATCCATGCATACTTCATGCTTGTAAAGATAAAAGTGAACACCTTGAAAGAATTTCTCTGATGTGGTACTCCACTGTAATAATGGGAGAGCTTAATACATTTAGAGCTCTGCTTGCTTGATTCCTTCTGCACACGTCCTCTGTTCACAGGAGAAATACGGAACTTAGCAGAAGACCTTTTTTTTTCCCCAACTGTACAGTTACATTTACCACACACAGGCCTAAATCTTTTGAAAATAAATATTCTGAAAAGCTCTAACTTCAGGGTGTTTAAGAGGTATCCTGTTTCTGTGAAGTGTAGAGGAACCAAATAAATGATGGGGAAGTTCAAGCAAAACAGAGGATTCTCTCACTGATGTGCACATTATATGGGCATGGAAGACAGAGATTAATACTTTATTGTTGGAGGCAGGTATAGCTTTGTGGAGATCCAGGCATATTCTTAAAGCAGCAAAGCAAAGCAGGCCAGGGAGGCACCTGATGCATGGTCAGATGGCTGCACTGTGTTAAGACTGGTATTTGTGAGATGGCTGTGTACAAGAGCAGCAGGGAAGAAGGCATTCTCAGTTCCCCAGAAGAACCCACTATTTCTCCAATTTTTTTCCCTTTTCACACAGTGAGAACTCTGTCCATGAGACAGTGGCTGTGGATACCAGAAGGCAGCAGGATACTAGGAAAAACATTCTTGAGAGTCTGGCACGAGCTCATGGGAATCAGTTTCTGCAGCATGCAGAAGGGTATAACCGCTCATCAGCTCTTCCTCTTGACTTCACTGTCCACTAGTCTGCTTGTAATTAATCTTACAGACTGGATAATATATGGACCATGCTGTTTCCCCACCTGTGTTGGGGTTGGTATATTCAAACCCCCAGGGTTAACATTTTATGATTCAAAATTCCTGAATAATTACTGAATGCTCCATGTTGCCTACGCGGGGTAGTTTCATATTACACTTACATGGGAATCGAGGTCCTGCTGTGTTCCTTGAAAAAAGCTGTCACCTTTTGAAATTCCAGTTGTGTCTGAAAATCAGCAATTAACAAGTGTGTATTGTGTATTTTAAGACAACAGAACTGTCTGTAGTTGTGTTACAAGTTTGCTCTTAGCGGCTATAGGTGAGCAGAAGTTTGTACCTCTTCTGCTTGAAGAAATACATTGATAACATTTTAGAGAACCTATTGTTCTTACCCTCCTGAGGCTAATTTTGAATAGCGCTGTGTGAACATAACAACTTTCCAGAGGAACAAGAAATAGTGCTTTGCCACATTTGGGTGCTGAGGTAGAACTGCTAACATACTTGGCAGTCTCATTTCTGGTTTTTCAGTGCACATGCGGCTGTTGGTGCCAACCACTAGGATACGGGAACTGTTTGTAATGAGCTCTCCAGAGATTTCTTGCACTCTGTGCACCCTTGAGCTATTCAGTAATGTCCTATAGGCTTTTTGTTTTTCTGTTACCAATCTTTCTCATTACCTATGAGCGTTTCACAGTTGGGAGCAGAGTTGGGAACTGTCTGGACAGCCCAGCACAGTGCTAAGATCAATTAGCTTCAATCCTTGCTGTGCAAACTTGGGTACCATTTCATGGCAGAACCTTGTCTCCTTTCTATGTACCCAGATATATGCATTCCTTTTGCCTATAGTACTACATGGTTTGCCTACCACTACATAGTTGCAAATGCATGATGTTTCTGTCTCCACTTTTCCTTTACTAGAATGTTGAATATTATATTGATAGCAGAGTGTGAAGGTAGGCGATGAGGTCACCAAAACAAATGTTCTCCTTTATTTTTCTTTGTAGATTAATACAGCAGATAATTTGACCAATTGTGAGGAAGAAGCAGAAGACGATGACACTTACATGCTTATGTTAGGCTCAGAAATGCAACCAGCCGTGAGTAAGTCATATGTTGTTAGATCACTTTTTCAGTGACAAATCATGTATTGTATTGAGTGGGATTATGAACAAACAGAGCGGACAAATTTTGTTGATACTTTGAATTTCCACATGTTACTGCAACTTCCAGGGAGGGCAGATGTCCTAGGAGAGGGTGGAAGGCAGGTGAGGGATTCAGCCATGATAACAAAGTCATCGCTCAGTAAGACAGACCTCAGTGCAACCACCCCTCCTGGTAAATTCTGAAAATTTGTGATCTAGAAAACAGCTGAATTCTCCAAGTTCTCAGAGAACAGCCGTCATAGAAGGGGAGGCACTGCCTACAGGTGTGGCCAACTCCTGTGTGGAGGCATAGATAGTAGACATTTTGCAGGCTGATGTTCATACATCTAAGCATAGATTGACAACAAGCTTTTTGACAATATGTGTGGTCATATCCATTCCCCTTGAAAGCTGCAAACAAAGTTGCTTGCTTGCATTTACTGATGGTGTGTATTTCGCATGTGTTTTACAGTATCATGGGTCTATAAAGCTAAACTTTATCATGTTTCTATCTTACCTGTTTGTTGACAATTTTATCTTTTCAACTGTCTCATATTCTGTATTAAAAAGATGTTCCTTATTTGCTAAATTTAAACCGGTTGCTTTAGCACATCTAGGTAGATGATAGACACTGTGAAAATGTGAACTAGAAACCTGGTTAGGCCTGATACATTTTCATGGTCTCTGTCACGCTGTATATGGGAACATCTCAGGGTAGACACATGGAAGAAGAACACGGATTGTAACAGCTGGCCACGTTAGCCAGCTGAATGCCCTAACCTCCCATTTGAATCAGTGATGAAAGAAAGGCATCACCAAAAGATAACTCAGAATGGAAACCTACCCCAAGGGCTCGGTATTACCTGCTATGCATTGACTGTAAGTCTGCTGACGGACTTGTATAGTTTACTCTGTTGTGTTACTGAGGTTGACTATCCAAATCTTGATGCTGTACATACAGTGATTAAAATGTATGCTTTCATTCCCTCCACTATATTCTTGTTCTGTGGTTCCCGGGCCATGAAAGACAGAAGAGCTCAGTTTCCACAGGAGTACAGCCATGTCTCCCAGGGGCAATGTTTATTTCATTTTAAAGAGATTTAAATAGCACCCAAACCCCGTTGTATAAAAACAAGTTTACACAGCTGTGTGAGCTATGGCTTTATTTTACTAAGTGTTGCACTGTGCTGCGTTGAAAGTCAAGTAATACAAATTATGGAGTCAAAGTAAGTGTGTGTGATTTCATTCTGACAGCAACTCTAGAAAAGTTTAACATTGCCTGCACGAAGATGGTGTGTATCAGAGTAGCAAGATACAATAAAAACTTCCACTGTTGATTTGGTAAATATTTAAAAAGCTGTTCACTGACAGTAGGTATTTGACAGCTTTCCTACTGTATCAGTTCATAAAAGTTTTATTAGCCATTGTGTTGCTTCTGTGGAAATCCTTGAAACTGGAAGTGTTTCCAGATGGCAAATTTTAAGTGAAATAATGCATTCTTTAGCATTAAAAGCCAAGCAGAACTCAGGAGATCAATACGGAATTGGATCAAGATCCCAACAAGAATCTGAGGTGGATGAGGAAAACGAAGATGATGTAGAAGACAGCAAAGAGGAGACAGAACATGAAGATCAAGAGGAGGAAGGTTTTTACAGCTTTCACAACAGTCCTGACAATTTGTATGCCAGCATACCTGATGATCTGGAAGGGAACAGAAGAGACTACTTTTTCTGTAAGAGACCACCCCCTCCTCCCCCTCGAAATCTGCCTGGCATCCTAAGACATGATGATCTGCACAATTTATCACAAGGTACGGTCTTGAGAGGAAAATACCCCCAGATATAAACACATGCGAGTGCAGACTAGGTGCTGCTGTAGAGACTATGTGTGATCACTTCTTCTAACAGCAGTAGCTAGGCAGTATGGCCCTAGTTCTGCAAAGCAAGCATGTGTGTATGAACTTTGCTGCATCAAGATATTCAGGACCAGTTATGTCAGCTAATGCTGTGGTATGAGCTGCTGGGTTCAGGTTTTCTTCGCTCTGCCCGTCTCAAAGAGCTGCCAAATAATACATGATGCATTGGATTTACAAGAGAGGCTTGAAACAAAAGACTGAGCTTGTATTTTTGTCAAGTTGACTGAAGTATTTACCATTTAAAAATATTAAATACTGTCTTGATTTAATACAGCTTGGAATTTCACAGATGATAGAATTAATAGAAAGTGGCTGTGGAGAGAAGTAACATAGTATTTTATTACATTTTATCCAATGTTGTGGTTAGAAACAAAAAGCTATATTGTGTTGCAGATTGAAAAAAGAGGGAGAAATTGTGGCCTTTAATGAAATGCTTTGCCTTTCAGGGGTTTTTTGCTTTTTTTTTTTTTTTTAATACTTCTGCCCCAGAGTAAAAATCTAAAATTTAGTGTTGTACTTTGATTCAAGAGATGAGAAGCCCAAAATACTATTTGCATCTATTTCAGAAGGGATGATTATCATTTGTTTTCATTGGGAAAAATAAGTATGCAACAGAATTTAAGCTTAAATACCAGTCTTAAATAGTCACCTAGGTAAAAAAACCTTCTTATTTGCCACGGAATCTACTGAGAAGTGTGCACACAAATTGCTTCTCAGTTTCTCCACTGCTTATTACTGTTAACTCTGGTTTTAAGTGTGGCATAACCTATTAGAGTCTTAAATGACCATCACCAAGCACTTAGAAATTCACATAAGTAGATAGAAATAGCTTTCTGGCCTCATAGCCTGTTATAGGTAGGTTTTCATCCTGTTTTCTGCTGTGAAAGAAAAAGCTGGCTATATGCATAAAGTCATAGGTGGATTCTAAGAGGAAGAGAGGCAGAATAAAGATTAATGTTAAAGATGCGTTTTTCTTCCCACAAAATACTCGCCTGCAGCTATATGTGTGCATAAATGAGAGGTCAGGTTTGGCACACAGGATTTGTTAGTGTAGGTTTGATATAAATGCCTGTCTTGGAGTAGCTCACATGTGGCTATGCCATCAAGTAGTAACATGATCCTCTCTGCCAAATGCCGGTTCTCTGTATGTGGGTACCAGCAAAGAAAGTTTCTTGGGTACATAGTGTCCTGGGCCGAAACCTGTGCTGGTAAGGCAGAGTTCATCTAAAAAACGCTCCTGTGTGAATAGTTCATTTAAAACATGCTGTGAGTTTTCCTCGAATGTTAGCCTTGGTTTCATCACTGGGGAATGGGGTGAGGGGCATCAGAATTCCTCTAAATGAGCATGATGCTTGCTGTCAGAGAGGATCTCTAATGAGTCACTGCTATATATTTTTAGTCAGCCACTTGTTTTAGGTATTGCTGTGAAATACCTAAAAGGCAAGTCCCCTCTTCTTGATGTCTTTGTTTTGGCAGTGGCATGAGAGTGCCCCCTGTGGGAGTTAAAAGAAAGAATATTCTGCAGAGAAAGAAACTGAACTTTTATAGTGATATGGAAACAAAATGTTTTTCATATTAAATATGGCAGTTGTATTAATTCCACTTGTTTTAAAACATTCTTATATCTTATCCAGAATGCATGTTAATAGCATGTATTAATAATGCATCCCATTTATGAATGACACATGCCGTTTATAAATGTATCCCACTTACAAAGATTGTTTAGCTCCTCTGAACCCATAAATAGTTCTTTAAAAAGCAGCCAAAGGATTGAAAACACCAGTAGCAACCACAGCCTAGTTTAGCAGATATACATGTACAGGCAGTAGCTGACAACACAAGGAAAACATGACTCAGTACAAGAATTCCAGGCAGGTATACTGTTTTTGCAGGAAAGATGGGTAATCAGTACAAGAAAGTTATAAAAAACTATGAGAACACCAGCCTCAGTAACAGCTTCTAACTCTTAGCAGTTTGTGGGGTTTTTACAGACAAATCAAAACAAACCCAGGTATTGGGAAACTCATCAATTCCTTTAAATGCCATAAAATGTAGAAGCTGAAGAAAAGCAAGTGCTTAGTAGTTGTATCTTTGCATAGATTATAAGAGGTCATAAATTTCATCTGTGCTTTTTAAATGTTTTTCACCTTGTCCTACAGTACATATTAGTAAAGCCCTCAAAACCAAGTGGGACATGGAAGATCTAGGAAAGACAAACCCCAACATTTTCTAAAATAAGTTTCAATTCTTAAGTCATTGTTGCAACAGCTAACGAATAGCCTGACTTTCCAAAATGCCAAGGGCTACAGGTACCACTTACTTGGCTTCACCATTAAAGAACATGTTTGTGTGACTCTTGTGGGAGCAACTGGGGCACACAAATTAGCCCCATATGGGGCTAGTAGCTAAGCATCTATTTTTGATAATCTGATGTAAAATCATGAGGCAGCCCTGAAGTTGGAATTATGCCTCTGGGACATCCTCTCTACTGACTTAAATGATCAGAAGCCTCTGAAAATCAGAGCGCTTTAGTTTAGAAGTTAAATTAGGTCTCTGAGTTACTTTAGGAAACTTTAGAGCTTTAAGTCCTAATCTCCTTTCTTTACCCTATATACGGAACATAATTCTTTGCTTTTTCAGAGAGGAATTTTGTGGAGGACAGAACTGAAATAGAACGTGGTGGTGGGCTCATAACAGCATGCTACAGAGAAGACCAAGATGCATGCAAGGGAGACAGCGAGGAGGAAGACCCGTACGCTTCTGCAAAACTGGATGAATCTGTGTACGATTTCATACTGGCGGAGGAGGAGGAGAAAAGGAAAGAACACAGGTCTTTTATCGTGAACAGGCCGCCAGCTCCTGCCCCTCGTCCCATATGTTTGCCGGTCAGAGAGAACACTCCCTATATAGTACAAGGTTAGTGGTGCTGCTCTGTAAATATTTGCTGGTAGAATATAGATGTGTCTCTTCTATCTGATGAATAATACTTTTAAAAGACTTAAGATCTGTGTTCAGTTACTTTCAAACCAACAAATTGATTTATTCCGTCAACCTATTCTCACCTTTCAAATGAGCTGAGAACATCTCTGACTAATGTTAATTTTCAATTTGCATCTTGGATAGCTTTGCTTTGTTGGTTTAATTTTACAAAAATTGTGACAATATGATGGAAAAGAATCACTGGACTAGCTGTGAGCGTGTGTGTTTTAATGGTGCGATACAGAATATGCTATTTGAATTGCCTTTCAGTTTCTTTATCAGAATGTTTTTACTTAATTCTAAGAGAGAGGTTTTAGCCACATTTTATTTTTTCTAATGAGAACAGTAGAGATAAATGCCTGTGTGAGAACTCCTCTTTCAAATAACCTTTCTCCAATGCAAGATGCTAGAAATGGCCACCGAAGGAAGGATTATGTCCTTTTACCATTTCTGTAAAAACTGGGGGACCTTTTTGAGCTTATTTATGGGAATGTAAGGCTGTAGTCCAATTCAGACTGAAGCCAAATTTCAAAATAACAAAAGGAATTTCTGCGAACCTACTGCAGAGATCTCTGCGTAAGCCCCGAAATCCGTACTGCCTGCATTTCCAGCCCCCTCTACAAAAACCTGCCAATGTATAAGAATATGCATAAGAATAAATGGTAGAAAGCCAGACTGAGAAAGAACACCAGTAGATTGCTTGCTCCATCCAGCTCATGTCTTGCACTAGAGCAGGGTTAATACTATCCAGATCATCATACCAAATACAGAGGAACACCTCCTTTTTCAATCAGTGATTTATTTTATTCTTCCTAGCTAGCTCTCTTCCTCCAGGCTGTATAACTCCAGGTGAGGGCCAGAATGCGTAGGCTAATGCCCACGTTCATCACTTAGTTGCTCTTTCTTCAGCATGTTCAGGAGGTATAAGGATGAATCATTAGAGTAGTTAAAGTGTAATCCAAGAATAGATGTGTATAGGGGGCCTGTTACTACAAAAGTCCTGAAATGGCTGATTTTACTGAGATTGTTAGAGCATTGTCTTAAATCTTGGTCCTCCGTCATCATAGACAGACCAGTGACTTGAAAACCCTTCCTGTGAAGATGCGTTATTTGGGAGATTGCATTTACTGTCTTTTATTGCCCTAGAGTGTTTCTGCTTTGTCTAGCCTAACTGTTCAATAAGGAAGAGACTATCAGAGGAGCTGCTTTGATGGGATTGAGGTCCTTTTACACCATATATATATATATGGTGTGTATATACACATACATATATACACGCACACTCCCCCTCTCCCCCCCCATCCAAGGTTTTTAGCTTTGCTTTTATAAACAGGTGGTGGTAGACAAATTAGTTTCCTGTTGTTCTGTGAAATCAGCCTCTGGCTCAAGTTCATTTACTTATACAGTAAATGAGAAAAGTGGAAGTGCTTCAAGAAAGCTTCAGTGACCCCTCAGGCCTCTGCTTTGGCTGGCCTTCCTGCTAGTTCCAGATCTGGGGCTTCTCACTCTCCTGTTTTGTGCAGGGATTCAGGAGATAGATAGTGAGATTTTAGACAGAAGTGATATATCTTCAGCCAAAAGACTTTTATTGCTACTTGGATTGGTAATTTTTGTCCTTCTCCACAGTGGTTTAAAAATCTTCATCCAGTCCAGCAATATCCCGGTTTCCAGCTTATTATATTAAAACTGCTTATAATCAGAAAAAAAGATTGTTTCAGCTGTAAGAACCAGAAAATTTCATTCCAGTCCATCATTAAAAACTGCATGTGTTTGCAGCCATTGCTTTATAATTTAATCTAAGCAGTGTAAAATAAAATTACTCTGGCTAGTGCATGTACACATTTTTCATCCCTCGAATACACTGGTGATGGTTTCGGGGTTTGTTTTCATATATTATGTTAAAAAGAGCATTGCGGAAGTTGTAAAGTCAAATAATGAAAAGGTTAGAATTGAGGTAGTTTTGCTGTTTTATTTCTTTCTCCCTGCCACAAACATTACAATACAGCCCTTAAGTACATAGCCTACAGCGTGCTTTGTTTCATCTAGTGTTTAAAGTGGGTGAGCATAAGACGCAAAACTCTTCAGTGTTTTTCATTCCCGTTTTTGTTTAAAATGTCATTCGTGCCTGCCCTAGGTCCAGTGTGTTGTTTCAAACCCTCCTGTGATAAACCCTTTGATTTGTTCTGTGTCCATGGAGTTTTCGGATGCCCAATATGAAGTAACTAAGATGCCAGTCTTGAGATTAACAGCTTTATATAATACTTTATTCATTCAAAGCAGAGATCCTATTGATTTGAGTGGCACCTACCAGTGCTCAGAACTTCAAATTAAATCATTAGTGTGTCTAGTCAGCACCCTAAGGTCCGGGATTCCCGAGCCCCATTGCTGGTTTAAATAATTTGCCTGGGGTTGAGCTGGGGCTTTGTTGGAGAGAGAAGTCCTGTTCTGCAGAGCAACATTCGTTACTTAACTGAGGCATCCTTCCCTCCTCTGTATTCTCTCTCCGTTCACTAAATAACGTTTTCACTTCTAAAACAAATTAAAGAATATTCCTGTAAGAAAGGGGTTGTCCTCACTGCACAGTTCTGGTTGATCTTCAGAACCGTTCCCTTCTGGTGTTCAGTAAGACGCAGGTCCTATGGGAAAAATGGGATTAGAGGTTGGAGCAGGATGCACAGAGGAGAGCTGTGTTAAGGTTACACAGTCACCTACAACTGGATCCCTGCGTACTTTGGGACTTTGTGTAAAGAACAAGCTTCGTGCTCCAAGGATTGCAGGGGCTGTTGTGATAGTGCCATGCAGAGATGCAGGAGGATTTCTTTTCGCCCTTCATGTAGCCACAGAGGTGATTGAAATTTATGGGCTCATTTATTGGCAAAAAAAGTGTAAGCATTACATAGCAGAAATGTCTTTTGCCTCTTGGATTGCGTGCTGGTGCCTCCTTTTTTTTTTTTTTTTTTTTTTTTTTTTTTTTTTTTCTCCATCGGGACAAATCAAGTGGCTGAATTCCCAGGAGTATCTTCTCCTTTAAGCAAAAGTGGTGGTGTTTCCATGAGAATAGCAACAAAGAAAGCGAGCAAATAGCCCTCTTTGTAATAAGTAGCCTTCAAATACCTGGAAGTTCAAGTTTACACGAGGCAGTTAAGCCTGTTCCATGTAGATTACCACTTGGTGCTCTGCAGGATAGGATAGTGGAACCATTGATCTATAGAAAACAAACATGGAACTTCACAAGCCTGCTTTTAGAGTCTCTTTCAGAGCAGGATCTACACTTTGAAACCTAGGCCATAGGCACTCAGTGATGCAAGTTGGCATAGCTAAGCTATTACACAATTTAGAGTTTGAGCCTCTGACCTGAATTTGCTGACAAATAAATTCTGGGAAACATGAGTGAGTTGAAAGATTTAAAACATAAGTGTTCTAATAACTTCTACTCAGTTTCATTTATTCTAGTTTGAAATTTTAATGAATGTGCAAACTACTGTATGTAACACTGCTAAACGTACTGCATCTTTAACAGAGAGTACATTTGTTCTTTAATTTAGACCACTGCAAGAATTCTGCCTTCTGTGTGGAAGGCTCATCAACCAGTGGAGCTGCAAACTGATGCCAAATAGCTTGTGGTCCAGATGGTGTGAACTCTTAGTGTGCTCCCTTTCCATTCCTCAAGTGCTTAGTATTCCTTTGTAGGTTATTTTGATGGTGTTTCAATTGTGCGCTGCCAAAACAACTGTTAAATAAATGTATGCAGGTGTTGTGTTTTCAGTTCACAGTGCAATTTTAATGTTCCTTATTGATACCAGATTTGATTGAGCTGGAAACTGAAGTCCCCAGTGTATTCCTAGGACAGGTGCATGAGTTCCTGTAATGCCTCCCTACCATTTCTGAAGTCTGACCTACCAGGGCTGCCTCAGGGCTTAAGGATTCCATTACTGTCCTGGTTTGATCATTTACCTCTTATCAGAGACCACCAGTACGAGAGAGGTTCTCTGCAGCAAGGACACCTGTCCTACAGCAACATAAATACAACTTTGTATGCTATAGCGTTTGTTCCTTTGCAAACCTCTCACAGGTCCCTGAAGCAATGCATTTCCCCTCTGTGGACTGGAAATATTTTACTATTTAAAGATAGCTGTCTGTGGGACTTCACATTAGGGTTAAAAGTTAGCAGTGGAAAAATACCTTTCCCAGTTACTGTCCCAGAAGAGAACAGCATTCTCATTGCTCGTCAGAATCACAGGATATGCAGAAAAAGTAGCAGCCAGTGGATGTTTTTAGGGAGGCATGTACAGAATAGGCAACATAAACCCAAATGAAATGAAAAAAATAAGTTTCCAAGACACTAACAGTTCTGTTCTAGATTTTAACAGGCTAATTACTGGGAACTATAGTGATTGCATCCCGAGTTAGTAGTTCTTATTATGCAGATTGTTTAAACGCTCTAAAGCAGGGGTTTCCAAAGTGAAGCCTCAGAAGCCCATGCGAACTGCAAAACATTTATGTCCCACAGAGGGATTTTTTAGTACTTTCCTACAGTGAGTATAAAGTACTGCACTGCAGATGAATTTCATTATGTATCCCCAACTTAAGGGTGTTTTTCCATGAATAAAATGCTAGGAACGACTGTTCAGCTGTCTTAGAGCACTTAGACTGTTTTTACAGACCTGGTTGGGAAGTGGTATACTGCCTTCAGTCGCTGCGTTCATTCAATCAGATTTTTTGCTACCTTAATTTTGGTAGATTGAAACACACACTGAATAAGGTGCACAGAGAGAAAATACTTACAGGATGGTGCTGGGTTGAAAAACAAACTGTTCTAAATAGCGTATTTCTGGTCAAATCAGATACAGGGTCTTCTCCTTTTTGCTTTTCTCTACGGAAGAAAAATGGGACTGCAGAGGTATACTCAGGTTTTACACACTGGAGCAAATATTCTTGAGTGTATCACTAGAGTGCTTCCAACTTCCATAATCCACTAAGTTAAATTTCTGACAAGAGCAACAGTGGGAGAATTCTCTTCATTGCATATGGTACATATAGCAAGTACATCGACACCACCTTCTGAACAGCCTCTTAAACTAACCACAAGTACCTATTTTTTTTACTCACTCTTTACCCCTTCTGAAAGAAGGGGTTCTGGCATTGCTTTTATTATCTTGCCTCGGTGTAGGGGACTAGTCTCTGTGTAGTCTTCTGAGGTCCTTCCCTGACCAAGGTTGCTGGGATTCAACAGAGTTGAGCGCATATTTGACAGACTCAGAATCTCTCTGCAAATTGGGAAAAGAATTGCTGGTGAGCATGTGTTTATTTTTGGATTAATGTTTTCACATTGTCATTACCCTGTGATTCTTTTTAAAGTCATTTTACTTTTGATCTGGGAAAACTGGGTTTTTTCAATCTCAACTAATGACGTGGCTGTGGAAGGTAGAGTCTGATAACAGCCTGTATAAGTTGTGATGAGTGGATGTGATGCTGTAGCTGAAAAACTCAGGCAGCATGCATTGGACCACTGCAAATAACAGAGCAGCATGGCGGTTTCCACAAGTGTGTTTGACATCACCTGGTCTTTATTCTGATGAAATGACTGTTGTGTGTTCTCATAAATGTCCTGAGTGTCAGGCAGCACATTTAGAACAGATCAGAACTTCCATAACAGTTCAGATATGATCACTGGTTTTCTCACACCAGTGCAGTTAAAACTGGCCAGTCTTTTCCCCCTTCTGACAGTGTGAGTGCATTCAGACACCTGTGCTACCATGACAGGGCAGCTTCTGGGTCTTGAGCCTTTGGTACCTTGCACAGCACAGCACAGCCATCCCTTCTCCACAGTGCTTGGACCAGAGAAATGAAGCATGCTGATACGCTTTTGTTCTGTGCTCAGCTGTGTTGCCTCAGAAAAATAAAAAAGGCCATACTGTTTACAGTGTCCCATTTCCTTTAGTTGATTTAATGTTACGAATCACTAGAATTTTTTGGTTTAATCTTAAATATGTGAAATATTTTGTATAAATTTTAGGAGTCGTCCTTAATCATCTCTCTCAAAACTTACTGGTTAGCATTGCATTGATGACCTCTGTCTAGTCCTCATGCTGAGTGATGCTCAGTGTGTTAGCAAACAGAACAGACAAAAGGAAAATGAGATCTAAAAAGATGTGAACAAACATCTGCAGAGTTCTCATCTCCTGAATAATAAGCATCATTCTACTATATTCCTTCCTTAGTATTCTCTGTGTATTTGTCATCCCTTGCTGTGCTACAGCTAATTTACAATCTAATCCCTACCAGAAAAAGAACTTGCAAGTTTTATTTGCCTAGGTACCATGCACACACATTTTAAATGTTAAAATGTTTAAATAATGGGAAAAAAATTGACTGGGCAAAGATAGGAGTCTCTCCCTGCAACATATCCTAACTAGCAATTCACCCCTCCTTCTCTATTATTCTGTTAATCATGACTTAATTGTGTGACAATTCTAAAATGAATGAAGCAAAAACCTACTAAAAGCAAGGAGGAAGCTTACAAACTCAGTGTAATTTGCAACTGAGTTGAGATGTGTTAATAAGTACAACCCCAGTGTATTAATTAATTTGCATTATCACTTAGCCTTGTGTTTCTGTAAAGATTTGGTTCCCCTGGATTTTAAATTTGAATGGTTCCTAAATAAAACAGTCGTGGCAATAGATAATTTTGTTTGGAACATCAGCTCAGTGAAGCTGATGAATAAATGCATCTTGTATTTCCCTAGGCAAACTGAATTCAAATTAGTGATATTTATTGATTTTTTTTTCTTTTCTTTTCGCTGTGTCTCTTCTCCTTTGTGTTTGTTCTGCTGAAAGTGTTGAGTAAGTAGGTAAGAATTAGGTACGATTAGCTTGCATACTCTTCCAGAGGGTAGGTTCATCGGTCTAGCTTTATTTGAATCGCCAGTGTATAGTGGCAAACTGTTTGATTTTTAGAGGTGATGTTACTAATAAAACAAATTAAGCAACATCCCTCATAGTTTAGATGGGTAAAGTAAAATGTAATTTAGAAACCTTATCTTGGTTTGATCATTGCCTCTTAACTGATATGAATTGTCCTCTCTCATAATGTAACTCTTTCTACGTTTTGATTGCCTAATTATATCACTTCTTACGGGCCTATCACTAAGCAATTTTTGAAATGTCACAGTGCATCTATGATTCCTTACCATTACAGCTTTGTGTTAGAACCTCAATGAATTCTGAAAGTGAAATTCCTGTTCTTTTTGTCAACCTGCAGCTATTGTAAAAAAAAAACATTCTCTCTTTCTAGGCCCTTCATACTCATGAGTTTCTTGCACAGCATGTGACTATAAAATGCTCTTCTTGATACAGAATTATATACAAGAAACTTCAAATGTTTCTAGCCCTTCTATTTGTGGTGATAACCATGAAAATATTAACCACATTTCAAGCCTCATAACATTATCTACCTGCATGTGCAGGCAGCCTGAAACAACATCTGTAGCTAGTCTGAGATAAAAAAGGCAATTCAGAGTTCCTTGGATCCCACTCACTTTCAAATCCTTCTGTTAGGGATTTTCCCAGAGTTCTGCATATGTGCCCCAGAATTTGTGTTTTGTCACACTTTTTAAATGTTGTTTTCTGGTTTCGTGTCCTACTAGAAAATACTGCAGTCGTTTCTTATTCTCTGAGTTTGCTTTCCTGGAGAAATATTGAGGTTACATCACATTCCTAAAAAGTGATTCTACTACCGAAGACATAAAAATGTATTTAGGGCATGCAAAGATCTTCATCTGCATCCTGTAACAACTGAAGGGAGGAGAGGGAATAAAGTGGAATTATTTATTAATTCTGAGAAACTGAGAGAGAAGTGGACATAGCTCGTAGACAATAATTATGTAGCATATATCAGGTCGGGACATTTAATTTGTAGATTTCAATCTACAAGCATCTATGGGTGCTTTAGCCAGTCACAATGTGATTAAAAATTCAGAAGGACTCTCTTTTTGACCATACAGGTATTATTGAAGGGTACACATTAAGTAAAAAAGCATAATAGAAGTACTGCAACTTTTTAATCAGATTATCTATGGCAGAGAGGCTCTGAAAGTATAAAAATATATATCCTTCCTCATTGGAGGTCTGTGGCGTTCTGACACTTTAAAAAATTGTTATATTAATGTTGCTTTACTGAAAGAATATTCACTTTATCTTCCATAAGAAATAATGGAATATATCCCTGTGCAAGATTACCTGTTTCTTTCATTCCACTACTGTATTTGAGCAGCTCACAAGTAATTAGCATGTGGGAATGAAAGAGTAAATTGCTGGAGTCTTCCCTAAACCTGTGGCAGTCGTACAGTGATGTGTGCATATGTCTTTCCAGGCATTCCAGAAACAGGAGTTTGTTTTCATTGACCTCACCCACACTGAATTCTTGCTGCCAACTAAAATCATTTCAGCAAGATGCAGCATGTAAAGTGGTTTTAACAATTTTCCGTTGAACTGGAAGAGTAATTCCATCTCTGATTACTCCAACGCTGCAAAACTCAGCAGAAATTTCAAAGCCTGTCAATTAAAGTGCTTTCCAATCAGGGACATTGTTGAGTATATCCCTTCTCCTCCTTACACAGTAAAATTCAGGCTTCCTGCATTGCCTCTGTGTTCTGGTTACTTTGCCGTCGTCTTTAAAAAGAGAATACTATTTCAAGTATAGGAGAAAACACTGCAACCATATTTAGCAGGATTCTTTGAGAATTACAGAGAAGAGTATTACAAAATTTAAAATCAGTGTTAGGCTGAAGGTAGGGACATAGCATCAGCAGATTATGCTGCCTGTATAGTTCCTTTACTCTGTTTAGCCTGAGAACATTTTAAGGAACATCAAGTCCCCAGCTGTTTACATTCATCATCACCTTCCATACAAGCCTGCTCAGGAGTTAGTGTAAAGACTTTATTCTGCAGCATAGAAAATACACCCTTAGGAATTGCTCCTTCCTCACCTCTGCACATAGCATGCACAGAGTTCCGATGTCACAGTGGTCTTGATCATCTGCTTTACAAGTTTCCCTGAAAAGAGTGGATGCATTGGACAAGGCAGTCTGAGCAGGCAGACAAGGAGCAAACCAAGGTTTCCCTGGTCAGCAGGAGCAAGCAGCCAGGACTCTGGGGTGCCATGCAGTGTGCGCCTGCGCTGCTGCTTGAGCAGAGCTCCGTTGTACTGGGCCTTGGACCCCAAGCAAACATTCACCCCATTGAACTGGCACATTTGCTGCATTGCAGTGATGTCAGAAAGATTACTTAATGGGAAGGAATTAATCTAGATTATCCGTTTGTTTAGCTAAAATCAGAACTGAGGCTTAAGAGGGAAAGCCTATATGGCAGCAGCTAAGTCAGAAACCAAGCAATCCCCACCTTCTGGGTTTTACATACGCTGCCAGCAAAAGTTTGACTGCAGCATTTCAGGGCATATCTAGGCTGGCTGTACTCTGGGTGCCTCACAAAAATGGCGATGATGGGCTACACTGATGGAATAAGTGATCGTGCTTTACTGTTCCTCGTGCTTGAAGAAACTAGACCAAAATATACACATACTCTTTCTTAAGCAGTGTCATTATTCTCACCTAGTACTACTGGGTTTTTTTCTGCCTTGGCTTTCCCCATAAAATAAGAAACAGGCTACAGTAGGTGTCTGTACCATGTGAAGAACTCTGAGATCTAGCTGTTTTTTCTAAACAAGTAGTATGTTAATGTGCTAAGTCTATTTTATCTTCTTCAAAGCTTCTTGTCATGATATCTGTAATATCAGTAATCCTGCCATTCTGTGCAACAGAACAATTTTTCAAGTAATTAACAATTCCTAGGCTAGAACAAGAAATTTATTCCAGCCTGCTTTTATGAGCCTCCTTCCTTCGTTCAGAATGTTGTGGTGGTTTTTACTGCCATTTTTTTACTAACTTCCTTATATTCTTAATTTTGTTGTAGTGTTTCAGCAAAAGGCCACTCAAGCAGCCAGTGACAACGACAGGATGTACTGCGATGTCAGGAAGCCCGGTACAGAATTTAATTTAGCTGTTTAACTGCCTTGATGCTTTTCAGTAGAACTAGTAGCGATTTGCTGTGACTTGATTTTGACTAATTTAGTATCTGTCTTCCCACATATGATTTATATCCGTAATGGTATTGCAGCATTAAGAGATCAGATTAAAGAAAGAAAAATAGAAGTTGTAGTCTTGTGGGAAAAATTTGTAGAGTCGGAGTTACTTTACGATTTTCTGTTTTCTTTCTCCATTGTGATTAAAACCAAGAAAAGGAAGGATAGGAGGGCTCAGCTGTGCACAAATTCCAGCCATGGAAAGGCAGCAGAGTGAGGAGCAACAGTGCTCTTCTGGGTACTCCAAGATCCCTGTAAAATGAATTGCCTGTGGCGGTCCAGTTGTTATTTGAGTTACAGCACATCAAAACGTTGCTGGAGCACCTCTCCTATGAGGACATGCTGAGAGAGTTGGGGTTGTTCAGGCTGGAGAAGAGAAGGCTGCAGGGAGACCTGATTGCGGCCTTCCACTGATGGTTTTAAAGTAAAAGAGGGTAGATATAAGGAAAAAATTTTTTACAATGAGGGTGGCGAAACACTGGAACGGGTTGCCCAGTGAGGTGGTAGGTGCCCCAGCCCTGGAAAAATTCAGGGTCAGGTTGAATGGGGCTCTGAGCAACCTGATCGGGTTGAAGATGTCCCTGCTCACTGCAGGGGGGTTGGACTGGATGACCTTTAAAGGACCCTTCCAACCCAAACCATCCTATGATAAAACAGAGTAGTTTTCAGAGGTCTGAGGAAATACACACACACACACCTTTTGCTGGTATGAAAAATGCTGTTCTACCTAAACTGGTCTGATCTCCAAATAATCTTATCCGATGCAAGGCATTAGGGCCATTACTCTGTCAAAATAGAAACAATTAGCTGAGATGCAAAAGAGTAGATTCATGCCTAACATGTGCTGGTATAATCAAAAGGAGGGAATGGGAGAAGCCACAGTAGCTGTTTTTTCACTTCCTTAGTGTACTTCCCTTTGCACAGTCCTTCCTCACTGAAAATAAAGATATTGGTGGATAACACAGGAGAAAAACTGACCCAAATCGTACTTATGGTTTAAACTTTTATCCTGGCTGCATTCTCTGTGCGGTGCAACAGGTGCTTTACAGCACCTTTGTTTGCAACAACCTCACACAGGGCTATGAGAGCCCTCTTTCATGGCTGCTCATCTGTTCTGGGTTGGCCATTTCAGTATCCTGGAGATACGCGGAGCTGCACCTTCCTGGACCATGCTGTGAATCTGATAACACACATGTCCCTGTCATTTCCCTTACAGTTGTGCACCTGTATCATCATCTCTAGGAGGACCAGGTTGTCATGTTTTCTTGTCACTGAAATGTGTTTAATAATTTGGGGGAAGGAAATCACGTGAAATTTCAAAATGCTTTCTGACCAAGTTTCAGCCCCAGCTTTTGAGAAATGTAATGTGTGAGGTTGGAGCAGGAAGGGAAAAAAAGGCACTGTGGATATTTTTCATCTTAACATAGCAACAATTTCCTTTAAAATGTCAGTACTACAGCTTTAGCGCTAGAAGGAAATTCGCATTTGAACTGACACTAATGGAGACTCCATGGATCAGGGCAATAGAAATGAGTGAAATGTTTAAGATGCCAAAGAGCAATGGTAGAATCCTCCTTGATTTATTGCATTTCTCTCATTGGAAAAAAAAATGAACAGAAAGAAGAAAAAGGAGGGGGGAGCCACCCTAAAGATGGTGTTTTTATTGACATCAGATTATAAAATCTCTGCTTACACGTCTTTGGAAAAAGTGCTTGCATCATAAAGAGAAACGAATGAAATGGGTTAATATTTTTTACCTTTATCTTTCTACATTTTGTGGCAGCACACAGAGGCCACGCTGACACAGTAACCGACAGCACTGTGAAACACAACATCCAGCTCCTCCATTTGCAGGAGCAGGTGAAAAAGGGGGAAATTTCTGTGGATGAAGCCCTTGACAGATTTAAACAGTGGCAGAATGAAAAACAGAGACTACAGTCCACTCAACAGGTATGAGTCTGAAATTTATGTTTCTCAACGGCAATCTTGATCAGAAGTTCCAAAGACAAACTCTTGAATTTTGGCTCCTATATGTGAGGTCAAAAATAAGAGTCATGATTTATATGCCCGGCAACTCCCAAAGAACTTGCTGCTTATGGTTCTGAATCTTCTAAATACCCATTTCCACCGTGGTTTGATTACTTACAGAATTTATTTTGCCTAACTTCAGGTGCTGTTGCATTTGGTTAAAATCCTGAGCTAAATACATTCATCTTTTAAGACTTCTGTTCTAAACTGCTATGTGATGCTTAAGTCTATGCATCTTTTATGAAACCACAAACCTTCTATAGCTGAACAAACCGAATGTGCTATTGCAGTGTCAGCTAACAGAAACCTAACTATATCAAGTATACATTGTTAATACATATTGACTTCCATCGGGCTTTATACCTTTCTGAAAGCGTTGAAGCTACTTAGTGAAATTCACAGTGCTCTTCAGCTCCTTTATTTTCAATGTGTGGAGTAAATTGAGGTGCACAAAAACAGGATTTAGAAAAGCCCACACGTTGAGTCACTGAAAGAACTGCATCAAAGCTAGAAGCTAAGGAGAAAGGCACAGTGAGGAGGTTTCTTAATTACTTCTAACAAGACAGCTGGGGGGGGAAGAGGTTTATGCCCTCATTTTATATGAAGTCATGCATTAATGAAAATATTTTCTTCTTGTCCTTTAAGTGCATTTAGTAGAAAGAGGAAAGCCAAAGCTAGTCTACTACTTTACAGAGCGTGCTGCCAATGAGGAGAGATTAAATGCTCTTTGTGTTCCTATTTACTGAAGAAAGACTATGAGCTTTGTCATCACAGTGGAACACTTAACAGCAAAAGTGCAAGGGCTTAGAAGGGTTTAGGACCCAGTTCCCAGGCTGGGCACCAGCAGCACAGCACTAGCTGTTTGGCAGCTGTGCAAGAGTATGCTGGATGCTCCCTTACGAATCAGTCTGCGTCCCAGCACACAGATGGGGATTGCTGGTATTGCTTTATCAGTCAGGGGAACTACCTGTGGAGGAAGATGGTAGATTAGATACCAAGTCGTAAGCCTGTATTTTGAGGAGGATTTACTTGGCCTGTTTTCATGGATTCAGGGGAAAAGCTACTTTCTAGTGGTGGTTTGTACCCTGCATCATGTGTGACTTGCCTTTTGGTTTTGTACCCTAGAAAAGTCTTTCACTGTTACCCCAAAATGAAGATGACAAATTTACTTCATGATATCACTGCAGTTGTCTGGTCTTCACTGGGATTTTTGAGGAAAAAATCACTTGTGCAAAGCAAAAAATAAATTCCCAAGCCTCTGTAATCTAATATCAGAATCAATATAATTTACTGATAGGAAAACTCCACAAGACTCTTAGGTATAAATGCTAAAATTAGCATCTACTTACAGTGCACCATGGATATTTTTCAGTCTTTTAAAATCAGTTTTCTGGAGAGAGAGAAGCTTAGTGTTCAGAATGCTAAAGAATCCAGCTTTTTATAGTTATTCATTATATCTACAGTAAACTTCCGTTACTGATTTCTGCTGCTGGTTTTATGCTTGTTCTTTACTTAAAGGAAAAAGCGCACCACCTTAGAGACAGCGCTGTTGGAAACAGGCTAGAAAAGGAAAATCTGAATGGTAAGTTGCACTTCCGTGGCCTTTCAGAGCACTGAAGCCTTGCACGGTAAGCATACTGCAAAGGTCTGATCCAAAGCATAAGCAGGCTTTTGGATCGGGCATTGAATTTGTAATGAGCATTTTCTGTATCTGACCACATCTAAGTTATTTTAGCATAATCAGGTTTCAGCGGGGTCAAGATTTCATCCCAAAGATGAGCTCACTGAGAGTTAATGGGGCAGAAAATTTACCAAGTCTTTGAGGCTCAGCCTTTCTGTAGCCCGTTTCCTACTGCTTCATCACAATTAGGGTAGAAGATTTCTGTAGAACAATTTACTTGATGTCTTCAATATTTTATTTGCAAATCAGCTATTAATTTGCACTTGCAAATTCTTGATGAACTTCCCACTGCTACAGCAGTTTAGTATTGTGAGTCATTAATAAAAGCTGTACCATTGGTCATTTAAGATGCTTTTTTCCCTTTGTGATTGAATGTCATCTCTAGCCGTATAGATCACCTGCATTTCCTGAGAATGATTTTTCTCCTGTTGTTATGAAAAGATCGTATTAGATGTTATTGACTTCAGGCCTGTGATTTCTGTAAACATCAGTACATACACGTTCTTGGAAGGGAAATCTAGTGTTTCTTTTTCACATTGGACTTAGTACCATTTGTATATCACTATTCAATATTGTCACCTGAAAGTGTTATTTCCTTACTGCAAGAGAGAAGGGTAATCCACAGTACTGCTTTCATTGTTCTGTAGACAGTGTTATACTTATGTGGACTTGTGAGATACTGTAATTAAGGGAAATTCTTGCCGGCCCAATGGCAAAGTTGCAGTCCAGACAATTTATATTTCAGCTTTAACCTCCTGCGTGGTTGCTGCAGGGGTGCAGCGTCCTGAGCATGTGAACAGGCTCCGTCCATAAGCCTTCAGCCTTCACAAGACGCTCAGAGCTTGAGGGCCCGGGATCACTGCATTGGTCCCTACAGTCTGTTTTCTGTAGGCAAGGTGAAGCTCATGATGACAATGAGGGCGATTCTTGCAAAGCATTCGTCTGCAGGGTTTTCTTTTAAGGCCTTACATGCCTCTGTAGCTGTCCTCTCTCTCCAGAGTTCGGTTATTGAATCATACCAGCAGAAATGTAGTATCAACATCAGAATTGTAAATTTTGTGAAATTATCCAGTAACTCAGATAACTATCACAATGTTCCCTTCTGATCCTAACCTCTCGGCCCTTTGTTACGCCATCTTATATCCTGTGATGCATATAAATCAGCAGCTTTGCACTGCAGAAATACAATGGGAAGAATCTTTATGGAGGCCCAAGTCTTGTCCAACAGTGCACTTTATTATCAAAGATTGAAATTCTTGAAAATGAGACCTCCTAAAAGATGGAACTCCCTCTCCAGCTGGAGGCATATTGATGGCAAGAGTAAAGAAAGATCTCAGAAGACCAATACCTAAGTCTAGACATAACTACATTGCCTGAAACAAAAATGACAATCACATTCTTTTCTCTTTTGTAGTTCCTAAGGAAAGCAGACCAGAGAGCATTCATTTTAGAGACTTCTTGTTCCACATGCCATTTAATAAAGCGGTACGTATGAATGTTAGCGGTTCTCAGATTTGTTTAATGAATTCTCGTTTTTACATTTGTATACAGACTCTCCATCTGTACCTTTAAATATGTGGGCCTCCCTCTCCAGATCCTGTGTTTGAAAGCAGGATTTGGATAGCCTTTTTCATAGATGGTTTTTGAAGATTTGATTGAGGATTTAAAGAGATCACATCAGAAGTCTGCTATAAAAGGAATTTGATTTTATTTTAATGAGAAAAGCAAATATCTCCTATAAATTAGTCTGGAACATAATTTTTAGTTTCTTGATAAGTTTGATCTTGCTTCCACTGTAGTGAAAGTTATTAATAAGAGTGGCACTCAGTTCAGTCTTCCATTATAACATTTGATGCTATCTTGAAATTTATGCCTCATTTTGCAGCAGTTTAATATAGGACTGAATAACACCCCCAAAAAAAATCAACTGCAAAGCAAAAAGTTTTGTCACTCTTGGAGTGAAATATCTACAAAAACCTATTTTAAGAACAACTAAATAAGGACTAAGCATGTAGAATGTTCATTTGCCAAATACACAGGCACAGACAACGCTTTACCTCTGTATTATGTAATGTGCACTTGGTCTTGCCCATAGACATTGATAACATCTTGTATTTTTTCCAAGAAGGGAAATAAGAAAGATGTTACCAACAGAACAACAACAAAAAAAAGATACCTTTAATAAAATTTCATGGAAATACATAAAAGATTTGGGGACAAAAGCTCCATTTTGAAATCTGAGTGGCCCAGATTTTTTAAAGTATTTAAGGTTTTCTTTGGCAACTTTCCTGATGACACTGAGTGCTGGAACTAGAAGTAGCCTATGGCCTTTATCTATAAGCGAGGCTCATAAACTATTTGAAAAGCCACGTTGCCAACCATGAAATGCTACAAAGTAGGAGACAAGGAAGAATGGAGGGAACATCAGAATTGAAACAGTTGAACGAATGAGGTATGCCTTGGCATTTGAAGTCCTCAGCCATAGATCTCCTCTGGGAGACATTACCAAATTGGGACAGCCAGAATGCGCCCATAGTGAGGTAGGTGCCTGCTGCTCTCACGCTAAGGTGGGTGTGTGCTGCTGCTGTGGGGTCCCACAAGGCATGAGCATACAAATGGGGTTGGAGCTCAGCTTCGTCTGTGGTAACAGATTCCTTGCCTGTACCCTTAAGGCATGAAAGTCTTGGGTTTGTGCATGTCCGCTAACAAAAGGAACGGCAGCAGCTTAGACAGCATTTATGTAAGGATAGTTTCATTTAAAGTTTCCTTTAAAGTCTTGAAAGACAATGCAGCTTTTGCATGCATTCCATGACCATACTTTCTAGCACATAGGAATTCTTAAAAAACCCATATGATGCCTATCTACACCTTTGGACGTCTGAATTACCTATGTGAATCTCATTTAGCTGTTCCTGAAAATGAGATTTCAAAATCTACCTCCTATTGCAGTTACACTATGGCACCTTATGTGCCTCATCCCACAGATTTAGTCATCCAGCATCTAAAAATAAGTGTGAGTTTGCAGAAACTACATCAGATGGTTTGAATTGCTTGTAGTTTGTTATCCTCTCATAGCTAATCTCTGTAGAACCTTGAACTTTGGTCTTTAGGGATACAGCTACTATAGTGTAAGATTCCTCATCAAACCCAGGAATAACTGATACTCTGCTCTCCGCTCTTGGTGTAGCAGCGTAGAGGTGAGTAGTAGGTGTCGCTGCTTCATTGCTAGGTAATGAGCGAGAACAGAGGCCACAGAAGACAAACTGTAACTCAGATGGACTTTACTTCATTAAGCAAGTGTTAAGCTTGATATTATTATTATTATTATGATTATTATTATTATTTCAATGCCAGCAACTTCCACAATGGTTTTAAATGATGGTAGGTCTTGGGAAACATGTCAGATAACCTAGTACTCCTCCAGTGACAAATATACCCCAATTCAGTCTTTGCATCCGTTCCAGTCTTGGGAACCTTGTCAAGACTGGCAAGGTAGGTGGCCTGCTGTGGAAAGGGCAAAAGCTTTTTACACAGGGAACTCAAATGAACCCATTTATTTCTTAGCTGTTAAAATCAGTAGGTACTTACACTGGAAGTGGCCTTCATATCCAAGAAGGACAACTTTACCTTTATCTGTTGCTGTAGACTGTTTAATACTGACCTATTTCTTAGCTGTTAAAATCAGTAGGTACTTACTTACACTGGAAGTGGCCTTCCCAAGAAGGACAATTTTACCTTTATCTGTTGCTGTAGACCGTTTAATACTGACGCGTTCCTGTAAGGCACTGTAAACAGCCAGGTCAGTCACTACAGTAAAGGTATCCTCCACAGAATTTCTTCTTCCAGATTTTGATTTCCAGACTTGTAGATGCCTATGACTGCAAAGCAGGTCTGGTTTAATTAAGTTTGCTCAGCCAGCTGCCAAAGACCAAATCTCTTCCTCAGCTTCATCCAAAAACCACTCAAAAGAGCACTATGCCCCTGTCACAGACTGGCAGGTTATTGATTACATTCACCATCCTAAATGTCTGGCTTCATTCCTCAACCCTCATCAGCACCTTGTTTTTAGTCCAAGTTGCTAACAGATTGCTTATTCATCAGTTGATGCCACTCCAGCTTGCAGGTAATGTCTAAGTAGAGTTCCCTGAAAACTAAAAAAACAGCACTTAATTTTGAGCACATTAACCAATTTCTGTTGTCTCTGATAGGTCAATAAGCAAAATGAACAAAGACATTTGGATCCATGGGAACTCAGACTTCTTTACTCAACCCACTGATAGGTCAATAAGCAAAATGAACAAAGACAGACCCTAATTTTGACATTTGGATCCATGGGAACTCAAACTTCTTTATTCAACCCAGTTAGCAAAGCTGAAATAACTCAGGATCCTGAAGCACATGCCACCTTTTGTACGTGTGGAGAGTGAGGAAGTCATAGAAAAGAGTCATTTTTTTTCTTCATGTCTTCAACAGTATGCATTTCAGGCAGGACTCATAGTCTTGAAAATACATGTTGGTTGGTAGTTTACAATAGTGTCCATTGGACTTGTGAAGCTATGTCTTTAGCCTGGCTTATTTCCAGTTTCTTAAGTATTTTGTAGCTTCACACAATGCTCAAATTTAAAAATCAAGAAAATAACAAAAATCAGTTTCCTGTCCATTTGTCACCAAATCAGGTCTCCCTGAGGCAGGCCCACAGTCCTAATGTTGAGTGAGGAGTTCACCAACACAACTGAATGTCCACGTACCCCTCAGCCTCTCCTAATTGACACCAGTAAAGACCAGCCATGCTCTTAGAAGTAAGATTTTACAAAATCCACCTCATGTCATTCTCCCACACAACACCTGTCTATTTTTGTGGTTGTCTTTTGCTCCCCTGCTCCCAGGGACATGTGTTGTATTCACATTTGAAGTAAAACACATAAAAAGCGATTCATCCTAGGTATGTATGTTGTGAATTCTTCAACTTTGAAAGACATTCTGCACTGGCCTAATTTATCATTCATATACCTGACTATTTATTACTTGCATCTATTTCTTTTTAGTCTCCAACGAGGAACCCGACAGACTAGGAACAGACGCCTCATTAACAGAGGTAAGAGCATGTGTATGAACACACACACAGACATTGTGTGTCATGGAAACTAATGCTTGTGGAATTACTTTCCATCCGAGCGCGTTTGCATAATGATAAATGGAAGTGCATCTCAGAGGTCTGATTTCACAAGATAAACCATAATCATCGTACGTTCTGGGTTATACTGGAACTTATGTTTTGTCAGGTGTCAGCCTGTTACTGCAGGGCAGATTTGCAAGCAGTTGGACACTTACCTGATCTGTGGATGCAGTTGAAGAAAGTTCCCATTAGTTATTGCAACTAATTGAGCAATTGAGGGCTGGAAAGCTTCCAGGTGATGATACTGTCCCCACAAACAGCAGAATTTTCTGATGTTTCTGTCGGTGACTGAGTTTCTTGGGTTTGGGGTATTTAATGAGATCTTTAGTAGCTGCAGGTTTTAATTACTGTTTGCTACCTGTGTGCTTCCATGTATATCTCATGGCAGTTTTAAAACTGTATGTCTGCCTTTCATTTAAACTTGATCATCAGGCTTGCTGCTAGGAGATCAAAGTAAATAAGTCTGGTTTGCAGCATTCACTGGGGGCTTGGGGGATTTCATGGTTAGGTTGTGGGGTGTTTTTTTTTTTCATCAGTTCAGTTTTCAACATCTGTGCTGACAACAGATGTACCAGGAACTGAACTTAGATCACCATCTGAGGTTGTAGACTTCATGAATTATCTTGCATTCATTCTTGGAGTAGGGTACAGTGAAATAACCACATGGAAAATTTCTTATTTTGCTAATTCCTCTGAAAATGAATGAGTTGTGCAACCTTTCTTATGCATGGAAGGATGATTGCCATTAAAAGTTTAAGGCCAAAAACAAAGATGGTCTGTTAATGTACGTGCACGTCTTTTCCTTGAGATCTTTAACAAATTTCCAATCCCTTGGTTTTCTTAGGCACTGAATTTCTTCAGTTCGTTGATCTCTGCAAGAACAGTCTGTGCTGAACAGCTCCATAAGCCAGAGTTAGGTTTTCTTCTTCAGTTTCCTTTCCTTCAGATGAGTTCAGGACCTAAAAGCTTCAAAATTAAAGTTTACCATTTTAGATAAAAGTAATATTTGTAATTTTGCACTATTAGAGTTATAAAAGGGATTAAATAATATTTGTTCAAAGTTACAAAATGATACAATGTATTCCTGAAGACAAATGTAATTTTAAAGGGTTTGTTAGCTAAATTACTTTAATCCAATTTGCCTATCCGAACTTTTCCAAGTGGGGGGAATAACATGTTATACTGTTGCAGCACTATTTTTGTGGCACTGAAAACGGATAATCTTCAGGGAGGTCTTTTCTGCCACTCTTCTCTCATGTGGGCAGTTGCTTCTTGTAAGAACTGTGTTTCCAGGTCTCATTTCTGGAGCCAGCTGCCCTCCTGCTCCCTAGAGTACAGTGCCCACATGGTAAAACAACAGGTATCTCCTCTGCTGCTGTTTATCCTCCAAATGACTTGTTCAGCACCCCCCACCTCCACAGTTCTCATCAGACCCAAAAAATCAGTCTTATGGTGTGACCTGAAAATGAGAAATTATCACTCCTCCTTCAAGAGGCAGCTCAACTCCTACATGGGCTTTCCTAACGGAGCTGTTTCCTTGAGTGGAGCTGAAGTCACCTACACTAAATAGGTAAAAAAGCTTTGAATGTTAAAAGCTCTGCAGCTGGAGAAATCTATTATGAAAAACTTGGTAACAGCAGAGGTGCTCATAAATTGCAGATTGCTGAAGTGAGATGAATCATGCAAGGGGGGGAGGGGGAATTACCCCTGGGATCAGAAGGGGTGATCTCTGTCACTTTTAGAAAATTGTTATGTGGGAGAGAGAAGGTGAATTAGATGTGGGAGAACTTGCAAAATACAATTTATCCAGCACATTCAATCAATTCTGTTTGTGAATTATCTACACCAAACTCCGAGGTTCTCATCTTCTGCAAAGTACAGCCTCTCCACAGCTTTCTTGCTGTTTTCTGCCTTCA
Organism: Egretta garzetta; assembly: GCF_000687185.1. NCBI lineage: Eukaryota > Metazoa > Chordata > Aves > Pelecaniformes > Ardeidae > Egretta > Egretta garzetta. The sequence continues at coordinate 158,124 of NW_009259032.1, read as the reverse complement.
CATTGGTTCAGAGGCCTTAGAACAGCACAGCACTGAATTTACTGGTATTTGAGCCAAGAGCTTATGCAGAGGTGCATGTGCCACAGCTGTGAAGTAGTAGAATGGACCTGGCAAGAGTAAAAAAAAAAAAAAAAATTGGGGGTTGGGTGTTGGGTTTCAAGGAGATCAACTTGACAGACAACTGCGGATTTATACAAAAATATATTGTGTGCTTTGGTTAATTATTTTTAAACTCATTTCTGTTTTTTCATAATGCTTGATAGTTGTTTAAAAGTAGGTTTAATGCACAAAAGAGGAAGATCATGAAGTTTTGAAGATTACGAAGTTATAATATGTAAGATTTAGGTGTTGCTTTTTGTTAAGACATTCTTGTATAAACTTTGTATATAAATTTGTCTTTCCTAGGAATAATTGTACTCCATCACTAGTTTAAATAATTGTACTCAAAGTAAAGCTAATTTCTAAAGTCACACTATGGGAATCAGTACTAGTTATTGACTAATGCATTAAAGTGATGACAAGAATTGGGTTTACAAGGAAATTGTGTGTTGTTTAATAACGTGCCTAAGGTAAGTCATAGCCAGAACAAAACCAAAAGAACCTCTGCTGCATTTACACAGCAAAAGTAAAGGAATAAATGTGATTAACGGGAATAATGGCCTGCATTCCCACAGTGATATACTCTAAAATTTAAGCAAGCATGTGATGATACAGAGGTGTGCAAGACAACTTGCCCTGTTCTGTACATCACAAGGAAATAAGATCCTGTATGAAGCCTGCAGAGGGTACAACAGAATATTTTAAGTTGTAGGTGAGTAGGAGCTTAAATAGGCTTCCCCCACCCTAGGTACTTGAGCTTTGCACGAGCCTTCTTAAGCAGCAGGTAAACATGCTGTTAGCCAAAGCTGCCCCCCCTCCGCCCCGAGATCTTAATCTTCACTAACTTCTTAGTTGTGCGTTGTTCACAGACATCTTCAGGAACCTGAATTGTTCATAGCGAGGCTCCCTTCAAGCACTTAAAACTTTGGTTAGGAAAAACTGAAAACAACTTGTAATCGGAAACCCTTAAATATAAATAAATGTTGCTCCTTAACTATATGGTAATGTGACACCCAGATTTGGAAGAGGGGAGTAGAGCTGATGTTCAGACTTATGAACCTTGAGCATCGTTATTTTTCCAATTTCAACAAATCATTGTGCCAAGAACCAATACAAATAAAAGGAAGCCAAAAAGACAATGTTGGGATTTTAAAATACTGACAGAATCTTGCAAATTTGTATCCCACATATAGCTTTAGGCTAATTAAAATGCTAGTTTAAAGGGGTTGATTAAACATTTTCAGGAAATTTTCTTTCTCTGGGGAAACCCCCCCATTTCTGTTAGGAAGACTCCCACAAATACTGCAGATGAAGCCATAACTATTCAGCGACTGCTGCATTAGTGTGGCAGCACAGCTTCTCTTGAGCTATCTGGGCCACAGCAAAAGCCTTAAAATGAAGAGGGTCTCCCAGGTCTGGCAGTACAGTCAGTGTCTATGGCCTGAGGGACACGAGACTGCAGGCTTCACAGGAGAGGAGCTGTGATGTTTTAGACTTACCTGGCCACGTGGAAATGGAGCAGGGAGGGAACTACTTGGAAATCTAGACTTGTATAAGCTGCTATTTTCCCTTAAGGCATTGCCCTCCCTCCACCAAAGAAACATTCTTAGAAGCCTCGCTAGTCAACGTATCCCCTGGCAAGCATTCCTGAGGGACTATTCCATATAAATTGGAAAGAAAATACAAACCATGAGAAGTTTCTTCATGTCGGCACCTGGTGGCTTTTCTGAAGCTTGTTGCTGAGGCAGAGGCAGTGAAGGGGCCTTTCCGGGCTCAGCCCCCACAGATCTCCAGGCATGCTCTGTGCTGCCAAGCAAGAGGCAGGGGCCCAGCAGCTCCTTTGCCCCAGTGAGAGGGCAGCTGGGAAAGGTAGAGATGGTAAGTGGCCAATGGTAAAAAACCTAATAAAACAGGAAACTTAAAAAAATAAAGCCCAGAAAATTATAACAAGGCAATACCATGGGTTTCCTAGGGAAAAGAAAGTGTAACAATATAGCAACTGTGCCAAACACACAAATGGGAAGGCAGAGTGTAAGGAAATTTTTTATTGCCCTTAGGAAATTAAATAAAGTGTGCTCTGCCTATGTACGTACACATATGTTTGTTTGCATCTATACTGCATGGTGTACTCCACAGCTTCCAACCCAGCACAGTTTGGGACTACCCGTACAAAGCAACTCATGTTTTCTGCTTTTGCTGCTTCGTTCAAGCGTGGCTCTCAGCGTACCAAGTACAGCAGCGCCCGTCCTACAGGTTCCAGCAGCGCCCGAGCACCAGGCCCAGTTGGGAACACAACCAGGGCATTCCCAGTTGCTGAAAATTGAAGCACAGAAGAACTTATTGCCTTGCAACAACAGGGTAACAGCAGCAATCAGGATTTTAGCATTTTTAAAGCCCAAATTCAAGCCCCAGCAACATTAGTGAGATTTAAAAGGCAAAAAAGCTTCAGTAATCCTTGAGCAGGAAGGGTTTGAGAGGACAGGCAGCAGCGCCTCACGTATTTCATATATTTCATGAATGAGGGAAGCATTTGCTTAGTAAGGGAATTTTCACAGGCAAGCTTTAGCCACTGAAGACACCGACCCATTTCAGGCTAACCCTCCCAGCCTACGTGTTCTCTTGGGGTTTTCTTTTTCCTTTTTTAATCTCCCCACAATTTTCTAAGGCTGTGTCATTCTTCCAGGCAGCAAGTGCACCTAGTGTTTGACAGACACAGTGGCAGACAATAGTAGTGTAATAACAGTAAATATTTAAACTAGCTAAAGCCAGCACTGGTACAACTTTAATCTTGAGCCCTGATGTACAAGAAGCACCAGCATGTTCCGTTCCTGCAGCTGGGGCAGCTACTTTTGCCGCTGTCACAGCAGTACAAGCGTCCTACAGCGTGCAGAGTGGTCTCAAAGGGAGACAGTGCAGTGTCGCTTTAACATGGAAATGCTTTTGCTACACTACAGCCTTGCTTGCTTTTAGCACTGTGATCTTCAGCTGAGGGTGGATTTGACAGAAATAGTTTAATAGCTCCTCTGACCCTGGTACATTAATGTGGAATGAAGTAAAAAAAAAAAAAAACAACCACAAACCACCCCACCAAAACCCTTTCAGTGTCCTATAGCTCCGATCAGTTGTTGTCAGTGTACAAAGCCTTCCAGGCAAATTGTACATAACCCATGACAATGTAATTTCTATGGCATGAAATTCCACCATGGCTAAGTTGAGAACAGGGCTTTTGTTCATTGAGGGTTTCTGTTTACACACACCCGGGCACGCTCACCTGTGCTCTGAGGCAGCCAGCCAAGGCCCCAGAAGAGAAATGATGGGATGGATGCTTTGTGTGTGTGCCCCACCCCCCAAAAGGGAGTTTCTGAATCCCACTGTAGTTAATTACATACAAGCTACAAGTACAATCATTACACTTCTACAAAAAAGCAGAGCATCTATTCCCCACCCCCTTGCTCAGTATCCACGCTCTGTTCTCTGCTGCAGGATTTCAATGTATTTCCCCCAGGCGTGCCACTAAACTTCAGCCACGTTTATAAGCCGACGTTCTGACACCAAGGCGGTGCAGAAGTTTTGCTAACCAACCGTGCATTGCTAACAGGCAACAGCAGCAAGTGTCTTGCTTAGCAGCGCGTGACTGATGAAGCCAAGCGCAGGAGCCTGCAAGCCTAGCTGACCCAAGAGCCCTGTTGCAGGTGCTCTAAAATATTATCTTCATCATAAGCTAGGAGATGCGCTAATTGACTGACCAGCGAAATAACACCACTCTACCCTTCCACCTGCCACTGTGTATTCTATTAATCTTCAACCCAATAACCTGTTCCAAAATAGGTATTTTAAACATGCTGCCATCCAAAAGAAAGAAGAATACAAGGAGATTCACAGCAACTGTAGGTACCAGCAAGCCAAAACTCACATCAGGATCCTGTGGATGTCCTGGCTGATCTTCCAGGAGGAGCCTCGTTACAGGAGAGGTTTCCCTGGGTCATCAGCGCTCAAGGAGTGTCCACTTTTTGCTGAGGTAATGCACCGTTCAGGTGTAGCCTCTCACCCACGAGGGTGCAGTATGGCCCTGCAGGATGCTCCTTTTATTTTATTCCATTTTATCCACAGTGTAATATACAGCAGAGTGAGAATAAATAAATAAATGAAGTCCTGCCTTCATTTTCTTAAAGAAGCTGTAATCCCTGCAGGAACATGACGCTGAAGATACGTTCTGGTCTTGGTAGGAACCTGCTGTGGTGAGAGCAGGAGCAAAATGACAAGGGTTGTCCTGACAGTCCTCAGGGGGTATTAATAAAGGAGGGGGGGCAGGACCATGTAGACTGACTGCTCACCCCCTTCACTGACCGTAACCAACATTCGTCCTGACAAACTTCAGCATTACCGAAACGCGACTCCAAAGTGAATCATTCCAGAAGCAGGCCCCAAGACAAACCATCAATGAGCGAGGTGGAGGGGCGTACTCCATCTCATCCCACTCTAGACATGCTGGCCCGCAGTAACCAAGATTAAGAACAGCATCAAGAGAGCAGGGAAGAGTTTGATGGAGTCAGAAAATGGTCCCGGGGAAGGGACACTCACCTTACGCCAGACTCCTGGTACAAGAAATCAGAAGACCTATACCAACATCACTGCCAGCTCTCAACAGTTATTCCAAAAGCTTAGATGAGCCTCCTCTTCCAGATGAGAAAACCCAGGAATAAAGTACTGAGGTCTCAGCTCACATCTGCAAAGACCCCGTACATGCAGACAGTGGGGGATCAACCTAGGTGAAGAATCTACTGAGAGTGCCCAGCGTGGGTGCTCTCTGGCTGGTTCGGTATGCAGAATTAAAAAGTTAAAAAAATACATGTGTTAGCTGCAGTTGTTTGCAGATGTGAGTGACCTAAGATACTTGCTCCTATGGGACCTCTCAGCCACATTAGTTGTCTGAAAAAAAAAAAAAAAAAAAAAAACAAAAAACCACCACACACAAACCAAAAAAAACCCACCATGTGTGGAAAATTTTGACCTGCAGAAAATGTTGAATGTTGCCTCCTATACAGAGAATGCACCTAACCTGGTGAAAGGAAGGGGGAAAAAAACAAAACAACCACCAACCACATATGCAAAACTCAGTATTTTTTAATCAGCCAGTATTCATCAACTGTAATGCTGAGATGATTCATTATGAACCTGTGGTTTCGCTCCTGGCAGAAGCCAGGCCAGAACACCTCACCCCGGGGCACCAACCTGTGAAGCCTGGTTGGGTTGCTGCAGCTCTTCAGAAAGTAACCTCAGATCCAGTGCGCTTCGAGGCAAGACACGCAGGTGTGACAACTCTCTGAAGGACTTGTTCCCCTCTAATTCAACCCCTTGCCTTTGACTCTTGCAATAACTTGCTCTGCCAGATTAAACCCCATGCAACACTACAGGCTTGGGGAAGAGTGGCTGGAAAGCTGCCTGGTGGAAAAAGACCTGGGGGTGCTGGTTGACAGCCGGCTGAATATGAGCCAGCAGTGTGCCCAGGTGGCCAAGAAGGCCAATGGCATCCTGGCTTGTATCAGGAATAGTGTGGCCCGCAGGAGTAGGGAAGTGATCCTGCCCCTGTACTCAGTGCTGATGAGGCCTCACCTTGAATACTGTGTTCAGTTTTGGGCCCCTCACTACAAGAAAGATGTTGCGTTGCTGGAACATGTCCAGAGGAGAGCAACCAAGCTGGTGAGGGGTCTGGAGCACAAGTCTTAGGAGGAGTGGCTGAGGGAACTAGGGTTGTTTAGTCTGGAGGAGGCTGAGGGGAGACCTGATTGCCCTCTACAACTGCCTGACAGGAGGCTGTAGCAAGGTGGGGGTCGGCCTCTTCTCCCTGGTAACAGATGATAGGATGAGGGGGAATGGTTTGAAGTTGCGCCAGGGCAGGTTTAGGTTAGACAGTAGGAAAAACTTCTTCACAGAAGGGGTTGTCAGGCTCTGGAATGGGCTGCCCAGAGAAGTGGTCGAGTCCCCATCCGTGGAGGTATTTAAAAGAAGGATAGATGAGGTGCTTGGGGACATGGTTTAGTGGTGGGATGTCAGGGTTAGGTTAAAGGTTGGACTCAATGATCTTAAAGGCCTTTTCCAACCAAAGCAATGCTATGATTAAGTGCTGTTACCAGAAGTCTTTCCATGCAAAGATATTTCTAGATAAAGAAAAAAAACCAACCCACACACCACCTTCGAAAACACCCTTTCCCTTCTTAAACAGAGATCACAACACAGCCTTGATAAACTTTTTTGTAGTTTTTGAAGTTGCAACACACAGCAGTACCCGCAAGGTGTGGGCCGGCACACATCGCTGCCATTTCCGTACACTCCAGGGAAACCCGCATGCCTCAGTCTGGACTCTCCACAGCTTAGATTTCAGTCACGCTCAGAAGAGAAGAATTGGGGACCATGAGGTAGCAGTAAGTAACCCAACAAACAGCGTTACCCCTCACAAGCACCCCTCTGTCTCAGACTTCCGTGTTGATAGGTTTTTATGCCCCATACGTACCAGTGGTTATGCCATGAACACAGGCTGCAGCTTCACCCGACAGCTCCCCAGCTGCTGTCAGACAGACCGGCAAATCCCAGCAGCTGACTGGCTGCAAAACAGAGCCCACGTTGGCTACCGTTCTCCCAAGCCACAGCGCTGGGCTCACAGCACCCAAAGGCAGCATGGAGAGACCCACACTGCTCCGAGTGAAGGAGACAGAGAATGCGGAAGGACTGGGCAAGGGGTAAATTGCACCGTTAGTGCAAGAGGGAAGCCTTCGTTCAAATATGTCCACAAAACCCCCATCACAGCCAGTACAGCCAACGACTTACATTAGTCTTCTATTTTAGGGTGGATTCAATCTATAACCACAGGATGCAATAAATTAAGTTCCTGATGCTGTCTCTCCTGATCAATTAATTAAATCCCTTTGGAGCCAAGCAAGCTTCTTCATTAATATCAACACCATTAAAACCAACATTTTTCCAGCCCTAACACACTAAAAACTTTTGGAGTGGTATTAATACACAGATGGCACACAGGTACTACAGGGAAATCCACAAACTGCAGTGCGTATTTTGTTCTTGCATAACTTCCACAGCCTTCCTCTTCCATAGTTCCCATCTCAGTTAATGTCTCGGGCCCAGTGCGAGTGCTGTGGTAAGCAATACTGACCAAAAAAGGTGAGAAACTTCTGCCTCTGCTCTACAGAGGATCCTTCTCACCTTGATCCATCTAATGAGTTTTAAGTTGCCTTTACGCCATACCTGACTTGCCTTAGTTTATTAAGAGGAGGCTAAAATCACACTAACACAATCCCTCTCCTGTGGGGAAAAAAAAAAAAAACTGAAGTATTTTTATTTCTCAGCATTAGACACCTAGGGTGGCTGCAGACTGAAAGGAAAGAGAGCGGCAGTAACATCCCTCTGGTCTGATAATTCCATTGCCGTTTGAGCACTGTCACATCACTTCTTATCTTCTCCTACCCACATAAAGTAGAAGTTCACAAGATGTGAACACACTGTAAAAGGAATCTCAGAGGAAAGGTAAGTTTCTAAAACTTCTCAGGCAGGACTATTTTTTTTCTGGATACTTTTTGTCAGTATTTCCTGCTAGGTGAGCTTAAACACTGAATTTGCTTGCTGAACTCTCTTGCTTTCACACAGTATGCATTATCTCAATTTTTATAGATTTTTTTGTTTTGTTTTGCACAAGTGTCATTAACAGCGTCTTGTATTCCATTTCTGACTGTTGATCTGAATACAGTTGCTGGTTCTTTTGCCGGTTTTACATACTAGATGTCAGATTTGTGTCTAATCGTATGCCTTGCAAACACACAAGATAAAACTGCACACTGGAGGCATTTCAGAGTAAAACCACGTACTGTTTGCAAAATTAAGCTGAGATCAGGATTCTAACAAAATGAGCTCCCTAGAGCATGAGTCGGCTTCCCAAAACAGTCTTAGAGAAAGGTACGCTTCTGCTCCTGCCATCCCTACCCCACCAAGCATCACCTATTTTGAAACAGTAACGCTTCCTACAGCCCCGTGCTGTAGAACACGGACTATTTTGCCTCGTAAGGACAGTGGGTGTAGTACTGTTTTATAAAACAAGGTAAGTAAATAATTTTGCGGATCCAAAGCAGGCTCTCTTCCTCCTCCCAAATGAGACAAGATGGCTTACACCCAGCATGGGAGTTAGTGTGTAAGTATCTCTTGTGCTGGGATATTCCCTCCGAGTCCTTCCTTCCCAGCTCATCCAGAGCAGTGACCAAGCTGTCATTAGTCCCCACTTAGGACCTGGGTTAACTGGATGAAGGCTGAAAGACAGTGATAAGTTTCTGATGTTTAAATGGCAAGAAAAGCGTAGCTTCCCACTCACAGCACAGATGAGCTGACACATCAGAGGTGAGATTTGGCTGTTCCAGATGTTATGGCCGCAACCACAGTATTGTAGGTCACTAAGCCAGGCCTGATGGTCATTATCACCCCGAGATCCTTAGTTTCACAGGGTGGCTACTCTTTAATTCACCTTCAAATGCAAGATGGCTGGCTTGCACCTAATAACCCAGGTTAAGGCTGTAAAAGCTCATACTTCAAAGTGTTTATGGCACTACTGAAGAAAAAGCAGAAATTTGACCCGCATGGCCTATCTGGTCACTGTCCAACTGAAGCCAAAGCAAAGTCCAACCAAATTTTGTAGAGTTACAGCAAGCTCCAAGCTCATTTAAGCAACCCCCTTAACATTCAGCAACATATTGGAATAAAACGCAGTGCTGTTCCTGACAAGGCACGTGAATAGAATTACATGCCTAAGAACGCGTGCATGTTCCTGCGGTACCAACAACAGAAAGAAGAAACTGCTTTGCCATTGGGAGGAGACTCTTAGTTCACCGGCCAGGTTACTAACGCTGAGGCCACAAAGCAAACCACAATCACGAGTACAAGATACCTTTTTTTACAGTCAGTTGGCAAAGGCATTTGAGATCCTGTACCGTTTTTTCCACAGGATACCAAATTAACATAAATGAAAATCAAGGCTAATGGCATTCGATAGGTCTAGAGCAAGTCATGCGCTATGGGAAAGCTCTACCTTGCTCAAACACTTTCTGCACCTGTATGAACAGCTCAGCCTCGTGCCCCCTCCTCCCCTGATTCCCTCCCTTCTTAGCTTGGCACATGCCTTGCGGAGCAGATATCTCACCCACATACTTCTTCCTTCCCCCTTCCGCTTGGCTGCCTACCCAGGAGGCCATAAAGGACACGCTTTTCCCCATGGCACGCCAGCTAACACTTTTGCAGCCACACAGAGATTGAGGTCTTTTTTATTCTCCCTTAAATTTCTGCAAGCCAGCTACAGCCAAACCACAGCATAGCCCAGAAAGAAACAAGTTCCGTGGTGGGAAACAGTCTTTTTTTTTTTTTTTCCCCTCCATGAACAGGTCACAGATACCATCAAATTGAACAGACTAATGAAACATCCGCATGTCTGTTTTGCTTCACTGACCTAATCCATTTGCTAAACTCTTTGGGTTTTCGGGTATCAGAAAATCCCACAGTCAGTTGCTTGCTCAGTCTCACACAGCCAACCGCTTCTTATCAAACCCAGCTTTCCACAGAGCATGAAGTTAAGCAAGGTTCCCTGCACTCACCACAGGAGCTGCAGCTTATTTATTCAGGAAATTCAAGCACATTTTTAAGAACAGTGGCAGCCAGGGCATTTTCCCCATTCCTAAAGAGAGTGCAGAAACCAAAACATGCCCAAGACAAAACCACATTGAATTCAAATAGCTGGGGGAGTAAAGACCCCTCCACCCTCTTCTCACTCGTATACATCATTGTAAAGAACATATTAAAGTGGTGGGTGAGCCAATTTCAAGGCTTGTCTTTCCACCCACAGCTTTTGTTGCATTTACCTCTGTTCAATCATTCATTCATGCTCCCTCAGCCACTCGCCCACGTATATTCCTTGCTGACAGCCCAGCTGCACATATGCATTCAGAATTACAGTAACGGCTTTTGTGATTCTGCTATTGAGAGACTAAGAGAAGCCGTGGGGAGAGCAGGCTCTGAAAGGCTGTACAAGATGGACTGTTGCAGGTTTACATCACACACACATGTAATGTTCCAGCATTCAAGCTAACTGATGCAAAGCCACTGAAACAGCCCCCAGGGACTATTTGCAAGAGCAAGTAGTTGCTAATTTGGGATCCGAAGGCAGCACCAGTAACCATCAAACACGGAAAGTGGGGTTTTCAAAGAAGCTGAAGACAGCTGGAATTCAAGAGCTCGAACTTGAAGAGCTCAGCCTTAATAGCCATGGAGAAGGCAGCTCCCGATTACAGTCTCAGGGCTGGACGTACCCCTGCTCACCCAGCGGACCCATCGGAACACTGGGACAAACCACACCATCCTTTCCAGAGGCA